>NC_057798.1:160717864-161029894 GCF_018294505.1 Triticum aestivum | reverse complement strand
CATAGGCTGCCTGCTCAAGGGCAGGCCATTCCCACTCCCCAGCCCGGTGAGAGTGTGGTGTTCGCATCTCACTTCCTTCGGGGGCTAGGCTTCCCGATTGATCCCTTAGTGAGGGGGCTTATGTTTTATTACGGGCTGGAATTTCACGACTTAGCTCTGGAGTCCATCCTCCAAATCTCATCGTTCATTGTCGTGTGTGAGGCCTTCCTCCATATTACTCCTCACGCTGGATCCCATGTTAACCAGGATGCTGGAGATTGCGCCTTCGGAAGAAGGCGAAGAGGGGAACCAAGGAGCTACCGCCTCCGCAAAGGAGGCTGTCAGAAAGGAAGGAATCGAGAATTCCCCCAACCAGGGGAATAAAGGACTGCCTCTGAAGACCCGGAGGGGATGGCCTCAAAACCGGGGAAGAAATCTTCGCCAGAGGATCCGGCGCCGGAGAATGCCCCGGCCGCATTACGCTCCCAAGGGGATCAGCTCTCCACCGAGCCGTAAGTAAATAGAGGGGTTCCAAAATGAGTGACATCCCTGTTTTATTTCTGAGGAAGATAACTGAAATATTGCCTTGCAGTTCGGATCTCAACCCTTCTCAGCAGAGCTCATCCTCAGGGCATCTTCATCCAGAGATGATGGAGAGCGAAACGCCTCCCCTAGCTGCACCGTCTTATGAGGCAGGCGACCCTGAGGTGTCGTCTCGGAGGGTTTTTCCAAGTCCGGACCCTGAAAAAGGTCGTCAAGCTAGTCCGGCACCCTCTGGTGCGCTGTCGGAGGGGCTGAAGGATCTGCTCGGGTGAGCGTCTATCTCAGAAGAACACCATATGTTGATGAACACGGTGATTGGAAGGATTTCATCCGTGGAAAGCGGATTGTACGAGGCCGCCAGGAGTTTACTGACAGGCTTTGAGGTACGTGAAAAGGTGTACCTTTTGGTAGAGCCGCATATATAAAATGCGCCCTGTATAAATAGTAGCCCCTGAGACTCTGTGTGTTGTCAAAAGTGATGGCGCACAGAGGATCATAACCCCAGGTATAATATGTCACCTTTTTTATGAAAGTGGCGAGGCGTTCGGTGGCTAGCCGGACTGATGAATCTGCCGAGCTAAAGCGGCAACTTGACATAGCAGACGCCGACATCGCGCTTGTAAATAAGCGGCTAGACGAGGCACAAGGTATGTTCCAAAGACATTTGATAAGAGGAGTTTGATGCTCGTGCCTTATAAGATATGTGCTTAATGTAGATGCTGCTGCTGCCGTGGAGAACCTTCGGGCGGAACTTGCCCGAGCCAAGGAGCAAGCAAGGAAAAGTGATCCGGCTGCCGTTAAGGCGGCTGAAGAGCTAAAAGCCGAACAGGCTGCTCACTGCCAGAGCAAGAAAGTAATAGTCGAGATGGCTATAAAATTGAAGGATGCTGCCGACCGCTGTAAATTTCTTGAACAAGAAGATAGGGCGGCTCAGAAGGACCTTGAAAAGATCACTGCCGAGGCCAAGGATACTCGCTCTGCAATGAGAGCTATGAAGGAGGAGCTACATTAGGCCGGAGATATCACGGCTGGAAAGCCCTATATGCTGCGGATGAAGTTCGGGGATCCTAAGTATGCTTCGTTAGACCGGCAGTCGAGTGCGGAGAACACTTATCTGGATTTGGCAGCGAGTGCGGCAGACGTGACCGAACACTTTCGGGGTCGAGGTGACCATGCATTGGAAGAACTTTTTTGGTCGCAGTTCCACAATCCAGAACGCCCACTTTTGGTATCCGACCGTTTGGCCGCCAGAGCGGAGCTGAAAAGGTTATCCGGACTTGCCATGAGGTGTGTTGTGAGTCGTCTATGGCCGGAAGAGCCAGAGCCGAAGTGTTATTTTAGCTTGGTGCAGCAGTTCCTTGGTTCGGTGCTGCATGTTGATGCAATGAAGAGGTCGGCGTGCATAGAGGGTGCACAGATGGCCCTTGCCCGTGTCAAAACATACTGGGCGGATATGAAGGCCAGTGTTGTTGCATCCCGGGATTCAGACGAAAGCCGAGTACCTGCCGAGCACTACTTTGAGGAAGTTCTTCAGGGCGCTCGTTTAATAGAAGCGTAGTGCTCGAAGGATGTTGTGTTCGAATAGCGTATGCTATTGTAAAACAAATACTTTGATAGAATATAAAAGCTTTTTATACTTGTGCTTGCAAGAATTATAATGCCTCCTGTGCGGCCGTTAATGTATATGTGTATATAACCTGAAAGATGGCAGTCGTTGGCTTCAGCCCCCATGCATATAATGCGGGGGTGTTCGCGAAAGGGTGCCTTTTCACACTTAATCCAATGTCTTGGTCCTATAAAGGAGGTGATAGCGCAGCGAACTAGGCAACCGTACTATAATGCTTTATCACTTTCACTTAGCCATAGGAGTTTGACAGTGGGGCTACTAAATAGCCCCTAGGGGCACCGCGCTCGCCCGAATTCGGGGCGCGTGTGTGCCTGAATGGGAAGCAGCCCTTCGTTAATGCGGAGGAATCCTAAAGATTCCGAAAGTCATCGAGTGGTTGACCAGACTCTCGCTATATCATGACAGTCAGTTTTCAGCTTTCTCTACTGAGGTGCTCGCCTGGCCGAACCGGGGCACAATCGCAGTAGTTCTCCTGGTGCCGCCTTAGCCGATAGAGCGGAACGTAAGGCAGCAAAACACAGGAGCCGGGCAAACCCAACATCTGACCAAAGACATGATTCGGAGCTAATGCATATAAGGCCAAACTCGCGACGCCGAACACTCCCTAAGGTATTCGGTCTTTATGAAGTAGGGCCGAACAAAGGCCCTTGGTAAAAAAAGCCCCTAGTGTCCATGTACGCGCAAAATTCTGGCGTGGCCACATGCCAAGACGCCGGCCTCCTCCTCGGTTATAGCGAAAACCGGGGGATGTTATCAACAAGAGACAGTAAAAAAGGTTTATGTAGGGTCTTAATCTGAAAAGAATCCTTAAAACGGGTCCCTACTGCACGTCTGCGCCTGTGTCTCCGTTGTGCCGAATCCTGGACGGGCGTAGCACGGTGTTCGTCTGCAAAAGAGAGGAACATAGTGAAAAATAATCGTGCGAGAAATCTATATTAAAATGAACAAAATATAATACACAGACATGAGTAAATTTGAGCCGTATTGTCTCCTGGTGTAGACACACGGAGCCCCTTGTACAGGGTTATGCGGCTATTAAGCCTTTGTATGTTTACGCCGGACTCGTCGAGCCGTGTCCGAGGTAGTAGGGCTAGATTAGTGTGCGGCTGTCAAGGCGGCCGCACCATTACCCGTACTTTGGGGATCAATTGATATTTCCCTTTAATGAAATGATGCCTCGTGGACCGGGCATTTTGAGTGTAAGGGATGCATAATGCGGTCTTGCGTTAAAGTGGGAAAAAGCTTCGCGTCCAAGTAGCGCTTGATAGCGACTTATGAATGGGGCGATGTGGAAGGTTAGCTTTTCACTTCGGAAGTTGTCAGGTGAGCCGAACATGACTTATAACGAAAGGGAACCCATACTCTGGGTATCTGGGCCCGACGTGACTCCTTGAAAGGAAGTGTTGCCATGGCAAATTATTCCTGGGTTTACCCCCAGTTTGCGGATTATGTCCTGATATAACAGGTTTAGGTCACTGCCGCCGTCCATTAGGACTTGTGTAAATTGGAGTCCGTCAATAATCGGATCCAAGACCAATGCAGTGTAGCCTGTGTTCCGGATACCTCTGGAGTAATCCTGATGATCGAAGGTGACTGGCTGTAACAACCAGTGGCGGGGCTCCTCTGGGGCAGGCCGTATGGCGTGTATCTTTGCAGGCGCCATTCTGTTTTTCCCTTTTGTCACCTGAAGTGAATTTACTATTTTGACTTCTTGTGGGAACTTCTTTTGTTCTCCGGTGTTCTGCTTGTGGGGTGTGTTGTCATCCTCGCTTGGTGTGTTGAGCCCCTTGTGTTCGGCGTTGAGTTTGCCGGACTGCTTGAAGACCCAACAATCTCTGTGGGTGTGGTTTGCAGGTCTCCCGGGAGTACTGTGGATTTGACATATTTTGTCCAAGATTTTGTTGAGGTTAGATAGCTCGTCCCTGTCATCTTTGGGGGCGGCTTTTTCTGATTTTGCTGAGAGCTTTTGAATCTGGCGTTGACTGGCATGCTCATCGGGTTGTTATCCTTGACCCGAAGCTGTTCTTTGTTACGGCACGGTTTCCCGTTTCCATATCTGAGTTCGGATGTACTTGGGTTGCTGGTGCTGCTTCTTGCCAACCAGCTATCCTCTCCTGCACAAAAGCAGGTCATGAGGCTTGTTAATGCGGCCATTGTTCTTGGCTTTTCTTGGACGAGGTGTCTGGCGAGCCATTCGTCTCGGACGCTATGTTTGAAAGCTGCTAGGGCTTCGGCGTCCGGACAGTCGACTATCTGATTCTTTTTAGTAAGAAATATGTTCCGGAGTTTCCGGGCTGACTCTCCGGGTTGTTGAGTTATATGAATCAGATCGTCTGCGTCCGGAGGTCGGACGTAGGTCCCTTGAAAATTTGCCGGGAAAGCATCCTCGAGCTCTTCCCAACTTCCCATGGTGTTTTCGGGAAGGCTTTTAAGCCAATGCCGGGCTGGCCCTTTGAGCTTAAGGGGTAAGTATTTTATGGCGTGAAGGTCATCTCCTCTGGCCATGTGTATGTGGAGGATATAATCCTCAATCCAGAATCCAGGGTCTGTTGTTCCGTCGTATGATTCTATGTTTACGGGCTTGAATCCCGCTGGAAATTCATGATCCAGTACCTCATCGGTGAAACATAGGGGATGTGCGGCGCCCCTGTATGTAGGTGTGCCGCGATGTTCGGATATTTTTCGCATTTCATTGCTCACTGGAGCTTGCTTTCTTGGCCCATAGATGGATCTGGTTGGAAAGGTTTTTTGATGCAAATCCTTGGGCGGATCGCGTGCCGTATTGAGTGCCGCGCCCTTTGTCGCTTGAGGTCGCTCGTGGGGTCGTCTATCCGACCTGGTGGCTTCCTTGTTTTTTGATTGTGGGGGCTTTAAGGCCTCTTCATGAAATTCCGGTAGTAATTTCTGCTTCAGATAGCTCTTTGTGTGATGACTATTGCCATACTTGTGTGCGGTATTGAGTACTTTGCCCCATCTGATTCTGAGTGCATCTTCTGCTGTTTTGAGCTTCCGCTTCTGCATTTTCAGGCTACGCGCAGTGGCGACGAGCCTTTGGTGGAGGTTCTGGTGCTCCAGCGACTTGTCCAGCGTGAGGTCATCCGGACTATTATCTTTGCCGAGGAGGGATTGTTCGGTTTGTCTGCCCTGTTTGGACGGTTGCTCGATGGCATGTTCGTCTTCTGTTGATTCGCCCTGCTCTATGGCTGGGTCTCTGTCGAGGTGGGGCTTGGCTCGGCGCTTATGCCGCCGCTTTGATTTTTTTTCGAGGGAATGATCCCTGGTTGCGCCCTTTTGATCCTCGTCGTTACTTCTTTTAGGTGTGTCCACCATGTATATGTCATATGACGGGGTGGCTTTCTAGTGCCCTATAGGTGCTGGTTCTTGGTCGTCTCCTTCATCGGTGTCCATACCGTCGATGTCTTCGGAGTCGAAGTCGAGCATGTCGGTTAGATCGTCGATAGTGGCTACAAAGTGGGTGGTGGGTGGGTTTCGAATTTCTTCGTCGTCCGCATCCCAACCATGCTGACCATAGTCCGGCCAGGGCTCTCCTGACAAAGAGAGAGACTTTAGTGAATTCAGGACATCGCCAAAGGGCGAGTGCTGAAAGACGTTCGCGGCGGTGAACTCCATGATCGGAGCCTAATCGGGTTCGATCGGAAGGGGTGCGGAAGATTCGGAGTCCGGAACGGAGTCCGGCACCTTGGAGTCACAGGCCTCACAAAGGACTAGGCTGGTATTCGGCTCTATCGCCGTAGAGATTGCGGCTCCTGGGGCGGCGTCCAACTGTCCATCCCCGACTAGCGCAGTCGGCTCCGAGCTAATGTTCGGAGCGGACACCTGAGCGGCGCTCTGGGCGCTGTCCGGCGGCAGAGCTAGATCATGCCCATCGTGACAGTGCGGCGCGCTTGGCCTTGGCTCGAATCCGTCGAAGATCAAGTCCCCGCGGATGTCGGGCGTGTAGTTTAAGCTTCCAAACCTGACCTGATGGCCAAGGGCGTAGCTTTTGATCTGCTCCAGATGGCCAAGCGAATTGGCCCATAGTGCATAGCCGCCGAATACGAAGATCTGTCCGGGGAGAAAAGTCTCACCCTGGACCGCGTCGTGGTTGATGATCGAAGAAGCCATCGGGCCTAAAGGTGACGACACAGAGGAACTCTCAATGAAAGCACCAATGTCGGTGTCAAAACCGGCGGATCTTGGGTAGGGGGTCCCGAACTATGCGTCTAGGCGGATGGTAACAGGAGACAAGGGACACGATGTTTTTACCCAGGTTCGGGCCCTCTCGATCGAGGTAAAACCCTACTCCTGCTTGATTAATATTGATGATATGGGTAGTACAAGAGTTGATCTACCACGAGATCAGAGAGGCTAAACCCTAGAAGCTAGCCTATGGTATGATTGTTGTTCGTCCTATGGACTAAAACTCTCTGGGTTATACAGACACCAGAGAGGGCTAGGGTTACACAGAGTCGGTTACAATGGGAGGAGATCTTCATATCATATCGCCAAGCTTGCCTTCCACGCCAAGGGAAGTCCTATCTGGACACAGGACGAAGTCTTCAATCTTGTATCTTCATAGTCCGGGAGTCCGGCCAAAGGTCATAGTCCGGCCATCTAGACACCCCCTAATACAGGACTCCCTCACCACCGTTCACTGTTCATGCAAACCCCCCCCCACCCGCAACACTCACTGTTCATCCAATCGATCGGCTTCAGTTAGCAGCTGTAGCGATGGAATCGCTCGATCGGGTTCAGTTAACAGCCATCGATCAATCGCTCGGGTTCAGTAACGCATAGCATGCAGTGCAATCGCTTG
Organism: Triticum aestivum; assembly: GCF_018294505.1. Lineage (NCBI taxonomy): Eukaryota > Viridiplantae > Streptophyta > Magnoliopsida > Poales > Poaceae > Triticum > Triticum aestivum. The sequence continues at coordinate 161,022,929 of NC_057798.1, read as the reverse complement.
GGTTCAGTTAGGGCCCACACCTCGCTCGGGTTCAGTTAGATCCAACACCTCGCACACACACGCGTACATGTATGAGAGAAACACGCATCGCTCGGCCCCCGACCTCCCACCGTAACCGGCAACTCCCCAAAATTTTCCTCCCCCTCGCTTCTACCATGGTTTTTTCCGTCATGGACGGCCCAAAGAATGTCATGCAGCTGCGTCTCCGGCCCGCCCAGGATAAAAAGCCCATTTTCTGTCATGATTTTTTGTCATATAAGTAGGAGCCCACCACATCTATGATGATACCGGGTTTTGTCACAATTATCATCATAGAAGTGTCATATGTATGACAGAAAAAAAAATTCGTTCAGCCCAAAATGTCACGGATGTGTCTTTTTTTTGTAGTGTGGGCTTTGCTGTAGCCACTTGTCCCCGTGGTATGGTGATACCTCTTCTTTGCAGCATTTTGCTTGTTTGTCAGTGACCTTTGCTTACCCTTGTCCGATTTTTTGTAGGCCACAAATGTGGGCCGGTGATATCTGATATTCTCATATTGACCGATGAACTCTGGAGTCTCTTATTTCTCGAGAAACTTTGTGTTCAAATGTTTCCTCCAGTTCTTGAATAGTTCTGCCATCTTCTTAAGAGCAAATTCCTTGACCTTTCGCTCTATAACTGGGTTATTCGGATCCTCCTCAGGCGGTAGGCTAAAATTTGTCATCGGCGAGGTCCAAAGATCATCTTTCAGTCTATCCTGGACATAAGAAACTTTAGGGTCCTTCTTCTTATTCCATTCGTGGATGTTGATCGTGACGTTGTCCCTAACAACAACTCCGCACTGATGAACAAATGCGTCCTTGGTCCGCTTGGGAGCAATCGGTTGCCATCTTTTGCGACTTCTGTGATCGTGAACCTTTCATCCTGGCGCAACCTTTTCTTCAGGCCTCGTCTCTGAAAGGATCGATATAGTTGACTAGAGGGGGCGGGGGTGAATAGGCAACTAACAATTTTTAGCTTTTCTTTACCAAATTAAACTTTGCATCAAAGTAGGTTGTCTAGATATGCAACTAAGTGAACAACCTATATGATGCAACAACAACAAGTACACAAGCAAGCAAGGGATACAACACAAGTAAGCTTGCAAAAGTAAAGGCACGAGATGACCAAGAGTGGAGCCAGTGGAGACAAGGATGTGTTACTGAAGTTCCTTCCTTTTGAGGGGAAGTACGTCTCCGTTAGAGCGGTGTGGAGGCACAATGCTCCCCAAGAAGCCACTAGGGCCACCGTATTCTCCTCACGCCCTCACACGATGCGAGATGCCATGATTCCACTGTTGGTGCCCTTGAAGGCGGCAAACGGACCTTTATAAACAAGGTTGGGGCTCTCTCCACAACTTAATTGGAGGCTCCCAACGAAACCACGAAGCTTCACCTCAATGGAATATGGCTTCGAGGTGACCTCAACCGTCTAGGGTGCTCAAACACCCAAGAGTAATAAAATCCACACTAGAAAGTATGGGGGAAGCAAATATCCTTTGATGGAAGTGTAGATCTAGGTCTCCTCCTTCAATCCCTAGGAAATCAACAAGTTTGAGTGGCTAGAGAGAGAGATCGGGCAACAGAGCTTGAGAGCATCAATGGTGGAGTGAGAGAGGTAAGAGGTGAAAGTGGTAGGTGGAAGAACCACCTTATATAGCAACCCTAACAAATCCAACCGTTACTGCGTTTTAGCATTGCAGTGGTACAATCGCTCCTTGTCCCGGTACAACCGGGGCTCACGGTGTATCGACAGAACCCTACCAGGCGGTACAACTGGGCCACCAGGCAGTAGTACCAGTTTTAGAAAATAACCAGACCAACCGCCCAGCCACCGCACAACTACCGCACTGAAACAGAACGGAGTCACCCCTGAGGGCGGTAGTTGGGCGGTGCGGGGCCGGTGCAACCGCTTGGCCTTGAGCGCTTGAACGGCTAAGGTCAGAGCGGAAGAACCGCTCGAACCTCCAGTGGTACCAGTTGACGAGGAACAACTGGACCAACCGGGCCACCACCGCCCGAGAACCGCATCAAAACAGAAGCTTGACCGGTACTTGGGCGGTGCATGGCCGGAACCACCGCCGCAGGTCTTTGCTGAGCCTGGTGGCGGTACCACCGCCTGGGGGCAGCGGTACCACCGCTCGATAAAGACAGGGAAACACCAAGAGCCAACGGTACAACCACTCGGACGAGCGGTACAACCGCTGGGAAAACACAGCAGGCAGTCTAATCAAAAGGAAGACACTCTCTCTCACACCTAAGGAAGACAAGAGAGGGGTGATGGAGGTGTACGTGAACGGATTCCCCTACTCTTTCCAATGTGGATTCCCTCTTGATAGTACGGGTTCCCTACGACCAAAGAGATAAAAATCATAGAGGACTCCATCTTCAATCTTTTCCTTTGAGAGAGAACAACAATCCGATGTATGTCTAAGCATCGAGAACCTGAAACATTTAGCACAGGATTAGACCAACAAAGGGTTGTCATCATCATCCAAAACATAAGGTAGGGAAATGCCCTTGCAATCTCCCCCTTTTTGGTGGATGATGACAACAACACGATTTGTAAGATAGAAATCTATAGAATCTAGTCGGAGCTCCCCCTAGATGTGTGCCCCAATTTGAACTAGCTGTTAGAGAGCATGGACACACTTTAAGGGCGAGAATCCCCCTAGATTTTATAGACTCGCCACTATAAGCACATAATATGAAGGTAGACAACATAACGGATAGAGAGCAATAATACCAATAATAACCAAGAAACTGAAAAAAAAAGATAACGGAAGTAGCACAAGTCTCACATAAAGCAAGCCGAGAAACGAACAAAGTTCAACTGGAGACCACTGACAAAGTTCAACACACACACACACGCAAAAACCCATGCAACTCCCGAGTCCTATAACACTCTCTCCCCCTTTGGCATCAAGACACCAAAAAGGAAAAGAGCGAAGCTAGCGCCCCAGAGCTCGGTCCTCCTCCTCTGACTCCTCGGTAGCATCTGCATCTCCTTTATCATAAGATTCTTCATCATCGTCTCGATCTGAGTCCTCCATGATATTATCAGCAGCAACAACAGTAAAGGAGGTGGAGGGCTGAGGGGGGCTTCATCATCAGTCCAGGTGTTGTGGGAAGATATCCAATGCTCCTCCAGTGTGATGCTCTTCTCAAAGCCACTCTGAACCGACAAGTTTAGGTGCTTCATCATTGCAATTTGGCGACGTCGGGCAAGCTTCTCATTGACATGTGCCTCATACATCCTCTTCTGGATGTGAGACTGAAGGCAGAAAGTCTTCTTCACCTTGGCAGCGAGCTTGTCCACCCACGAGGGCTTGGCCCCTGGCTCCAACTCAAAGTCCTCATCGTTAGAAGTGGCATAGACATCCTCAGGAGCATTGGCAGGGAAACGAGGCTCGGCGTGCTTCTTCTTCTTAAGGAGCTTGACTTCATGAACAGTGAGATTATCAGGAGAGGAGAGAGGCTCTCCAGGATGGCGAACCTCCCACACTGAGTTCAGAAAGCACATGACAAAAGGAGCATAAATGGGGACCTTCCTGTAGATGACCATGTTGTACATTTCGTGCCACAGCCAGTTGGACACATCAAACGTCTCCCCAGAGCCCACCATGGTCTTCATTGCAACCATGAAGTCAACAAGATAGCCATGGATTTCATCTTGATTCCCCACCTTGGGCAGAAGCACATTGCGAAACACGCGATGCATGATGTCATAGACCTTCACCAAATCCTTAGATTATCCAATAATACCACGGCCCCGAATGTACAGAGGGGCAAGCTTCTCCTTAGGCATGGAGTCAGGATGGTCATGGGGGCGAATGCCACCCCTTCCTTCCAGACCAGTATCATCATACCCAATAGCATTGCAAAAAGTCCTCCAGGGAACTTGAAAGAGCTCATCACGGCACATGAAAGTGAGGGTGCGCGCGTCATCTTCTCCAAAGTGAATGGTGGCATAGAACTGATGGATGAGTTGAACATCAAAGTCACAGCTGACAGACATGAGCTTGACAAGATCAAACACCTCATAGAGAGCCAAAGCCTCACCAAAATACTCCAGGTTGTTCCTCCAATGGTCAAGATCGATGGTCCACTGCTTGGCATATCTGTTCTTGTTGTGCTCAAAGAGTTCATGAACAATCTGCACTTGCATCTCATTCTGAAACTGAACGGTGGTCCAACGAGGAGCTATGGGAACCTCATAAGGATTCTTTGAGCGGAAGGCTTCCCAATCCTTGGCTTTCCAACGGTGCAGCGGCATTACCACACGTTGCTTTGCAGCGGCAGACTTTTCACGGTGAGTGGGCTTGGTGGGAATCACAACCTCCTCTTCATCATCAGACACAACCGGGCGCAAGGTCCTTCGAGCCCTCTTCTTGGTCTTGCAGGAGCAGAGCAAGAACTAGAGCCACCTGAACACACACATGAAGAGAACACACGAAAACTAGCAAGAATGAGAGGAAAGCACACAACAAATGCAACAACAGAGAAGACAGAACAGTGTTGTGTGGTTTTTATATTCCGGTTGTACCGGATCTCCCACCAGTAGAACCGCCCCATCGGTTGTACTGCCCGTATAGGCGGTAGAACCGCTGACATTGGTAATACCAGGGGGGATAGATCTAACCAAGATATACGAATCACACAAGTAATATTCTGATTTCTAGGTACTGCAAACTAGACAGGAGAAAAACAACGATCTCATCCAACCAAAGTTTAAACACTAATCTTGGAAGGTTAAGTAATGCCCTAGACAAATAAAGAACCCTAGAACGAGGAACGGAGAACAAGGGCATTACCACCAGCCATGGGAGGAGATCAGGAGGCCTCCACGGACAGAATCCATGGAGAGCCCACGGATCCGAAGCGCGAGATGCACTCCGGGGCGGGGCAGTGGTGACCGGCGGCTAGGGCGAGGAAAAGACGAACGTGGATGAAGGGGAAAAAGAAGAAAACCCTTCACCCCGTCGGAGATAAATAGGCCCATAGACGCGCGGCGGTAGAACCACTCTAAGGACAGGTTGTACCGCAAGTCAGGTACTGATGGGTGGTTGTGGGCGGTACTTCCGTTGCGTGGAAGGCAACGGTAGTACTGCCCGGCATCAACCGGTAGTTCCGGACGAAGGAAACCATGGGGATTTGAGCGGTAAAACCGCCCAAGCACCAATTGAAAACCTACTGGGACAACACAACCAGGTACCAGCGGTAGAACCGCCCATGACCCCGGTTGTACCGCCCGGCCACCAATGCCCAAACCAAGGTCAAAAGGAACAAAACAAGAGAAACAACAACTTTAGAGAAACCAACACCTAGAACAAGGAACAAAACGAAAAGAAAAACAACCACACGAATGCAGAGCAGCTCTAGCCTTTCTCAAGAGAGGGCGGTGGCCGGAGCCACCAATGTTTGAGTCAATTGGTATGGCACCGTGAAGAATTATCCTTGGGTCCATGACCAAAACTCGTCTTTGAAACACAAGTACCATCAAGAATGGCGAATGTGAAAGAGAGTCTCAATTTATGCATAATGGGGGGAGGAAGAGTTCATTGAGAGAACAACACTCCCTCTATGTCCATACCTACATCTAAACAAGACAACAAGTTGAGCATGGTGGGGTGTGCAAGGGATCAAGCAACATTGCTCGAATCAATGATATTTAGCTCATGCCTTAACTCGTGAAATCTTGCTTCATCCAAGGGCTTCGTGAAAATATCTGCAAGGTTATCATGAGTGTTCACATACTTGAGCTCGATCTCGCCTCGCCTAATGTGTTCCCGGATGAAGTGATACCGAATCTCAATATGCTTCATCTTGAAGTGTTGCACCGGGTTGAGAGAAATCTTGATGGCACTTTCATTGTCACACCAAAGAAGCACTTTGACACAAATGACACCGTACTCCTTTAAAGTTTGCCTCATCCATAAGAGTTGTGCACAACAACTACCAGCCGCCACATATTCCGCTTCGGTGGATGAGAGAGACACACAACTTTGCTTCTTGGAAGACCAACTCACCAAAGAGCAACCAAGAAATTGGCACCCTCCGGAAGTGGACTTCCTATCCACTTTGTCTCCCGCCCAATCGGAATCCGTATATCCTTCAAGCTTGAAGTTTTCCCCTCTTGGGTACCATAAGCCAAAGTTTCGGGTATGAGCCAAATATCGAAAGATTCGCTTGACCGCCACATAGTGACTTTCCTCCGGTGCGGCTTGAAACCGTGCACACATTCCCACACTAAACATGATATCTGGTCTAGATGCACAAAGGTAAAGCAAGGAGCCAATCATGGAACGATATACCTTTTGATCCACCGCTTTACCATTGGGATCAATGTCAAGTTGGCACTTGGTAGCCATTGGAGTAGAAGCCGGCTTGAGATCACTTAGCTTGAATCTTTTTAGCATGTCTTAAGTGTATTTGGCTTGGTTGATGAAGGTACCTTCTCTTCTTTGTTTGATATCAAAACCAAGGAAGAACTTCAACTCTCCCATCGAAGACATCTTGAACTTGGAGGTCATGAGAGTGGCAAATTCCTCATTGAAAGCTTTGTTAGGGGAACCAAAGATAATATCATCAACATATAGTTGGCATACAAACAACTCCCCTTTGACCTTCTTAGTGAAAATAGTGGGATCGATTTGCCCCACCTCAAAACAACGATCTTGTAACAACTCGGTAAGGTGGTCATACCATGCACGTGGGGCTTGTTTAAGACCATAAAGTGCCTTATCAAGTTGATACACATGATCCGGGAAGTAGGGATCCTCGAACCCGGGGGGTTGCTTGACATAGACCAACTCATTAATAGGACCATTGAGGAAAGCACTTTTCACATCCATTTATTGCAACTTAAAGTTGTGATGGGAAGCATAAGCTATCAACAAACGTATGGATTCAAGGCGAGCAACGAGAGCAAAGGTTTCACCGTAGTCGATACCCTCGACATGGGAGTAGCCTTATGCTACCAATATTGCCTTGTTGCGAATGATGTTCCCATGAGCATCTTGCTTGTTCTTGAATATCTAGTTGGTTCCAATGACGTTGTGGTTCCCTGACGGCCGTGTCACCAATCTCCACACCTTGTTGTACTCGAAGTTGTTGATTTCTTCATGCATGGCATTGAGCCTATCCGAATCTTCGAGCGCCCACTACTAGGGAAAAGGCTAGCAGCAGCGCGAGTTTTAGATGTGTCAGTAGCGCGGGTACCCGCGCTACTAATAAGGCGCTACAGCTAACTCATAGCAGTAGCGCGTGCGCACCCGCGCTACTGCTACACAAGTGTAGCAGCATCGCGGTTAGGTGAAGCTCGCTACTGCTAGTAGCGGTAGTGCTCTTTGGTTGGACGCGCTACTGCTACTGTGGCGCTGCTGCTAACTTTTATACACTCGCTACTGCTAATTTAAGTAGTTTTTTTTGGCATATTTGTTTTGTATTTGAACAGGCTTTGTAGAAGAATCTTTAGCACAAAGAAATGTCATCATGATACACATACAAATGCCTGCGAGACCACAAATGTAATCATAGCATGTACATACAAATAGTCTCATCATAATCATCATCCAACACAAAGTGATATCTTGTCATCATCTCGAAAATAGCGATACATGCAAGTCTCGAATACTTGCAACTACAACAACATCATCCATCTAAACAAAGGTATACGCAAGAAGTGCTATCACTATGAGTGAGAGTGGAACTATGCAGTACATGAGGTGGCGGTTACGAGTCCTCTCTCGCGCTAGCGTGAACCTCAAGTAACTAGCTTCTCCTTCTTGTCTGCTCTTTATGGCTGGCGCCCATGAACCCATTCAATTGCGCCTGACACTCATGCCACTCGTTGTACACCCCCGGAACCTTCCCTTTGTACACGACATAGCATTTCCATCTCGCCATCAAGAAACTAGGTACCTATTAGAGATGCATGTTCATGAAGAGGGTGTACAATCATATATATGCAAAAAAATATACTAGAGCAACACCGAAAAAGAAAGGGTTAGCAACTAGATGCAACATATACAGTACGCAAATTAATTAACTAGAGGTACGCAGGTCATCGTACGCAAACTAACAAAGTAGCATTATGCAAGTTCGGCAGGGACCATGGACGATCACAAAGTTTCATCGCTACAAAAAGTATACAAGTTCAACCGACACATATCATCATCATCGGCATCATAAATCACTAGAAGTTCCATCCTTCCATATCATCAAGGACGAACCCTAGCTTCTTGAACGACGTGAGGTCTAGACGTTGCATGCCTATGTGAGTTCGGACGTCAGCTCGCGATATAGAGCCGTGGTGGAACATCCCCTTCTCATGATGATCGTCGCAATGTCGCTTTGGATGCGAAAGAAGTCATATGTAAGTTTATAATTCGCTTCTCCATGAGATTCTAGCCACTTGTGGATATGATCATCATTTCTGCTGTTAATGCGAAGCTTTTGGTGATCCGTGTTGAACTGAATCATGAGATGGACAATGTAGAATCCATCCTTCTTGCTTGGTTTTGGGACATGGATGCAGGAGAAGTTAGTTTTATGCGCGAAACCCATCTTCTTGTTCCTTTGTTTCTTGATATGCACGTGGCCACCTCTAAATCTGAAGCCTTGGAGAGCATCATCTAGAATATTCATTATGTGGGTGTAGTCCTTTTTCTCGTAGTCTCTGGAAGGGTCAAAATACACGGCGTGGGAGACTTGCGGGTAAAGAATGATAAGGACGGCGCGCTCGTTGCTGCGGGGAAAATACACCTCAAATTATTCCCCATATGAGAGAGAAGGAATGATTGAAATGTACGAAAGGGTTGTCCGGAACTGACTTACTTTGGATGATAAGGCACGAGGACAATTTCCCGGTCCTTATTCTGTACCATGAAGTTTTGGAGGTACTCCCTAGCAGTTTCACGCTCAAAGTCGCCGAGACTCAAGAAAGACTCGTGCATGTAGTACGGATCCGCCACATAGATTTGCGAGACTTCTTCACTCTTCATGACGGAGCTCATATGTAGCGCAAAAAGGCGGACGATAGTAAAATCAAGCCGCCTTGTTAGAAACATCTCAAAGATATGGTCAAACCGCAGGAAGAACACCTCCGTGGGCCATGTGTCGAGGTAGCACTTCCCCTCAGGCACACGAGCCGCGTATGTCGGATATCCTGGATCCTTTGAGGCTAGTAGGCTTTTCTTAGTCGACAGCACATGGTCGTGCAGTCTCCTGAGATCCCCTGATAGTGCCTCCAGCGGTTTCGGCGGTAGCATCGGCTCGCCCGTGAGATGGAACATGACCACACCTTTCACGGGTACACACTCTTCAGAATGCATCGTCTGGCTGTTGTGTGCTCTGGCTTGTTTGGAGGCAGTTACCTTCCCCGATCTCTTCCTCTCCTTTTTCTTGGGCACACCTTCCAGACCCTTCCTTAACCCCTGCCCAAGTGTTCCCGGGCTAAGTACTGAACGACCCTCGCGCCCGGCTAGTTGAGCATGTGTTGAGGCGGCATCTTCAGGCGTGTCCTATGAGGATTTCATGAAGAGAGACTTTTTGCAATCCATGGTACGACCCGGCCCGGGCATATCATCCATATCCTCATTAGCAAGCTGATAGCCCGATTCGTCATATGGTTGACTCATCATATCTATGTCACAGTCATACGCGTTTGTATTGAGGTAATCCATAGGGTCGACCTCTGTCTCATCATCCATTCTCTGTTCTACAGGAGAAATTACATCAGCCAGTACTATCGCACCCCCTTCATCATGTCGTCCGCCGCTCTCACCCGGCACTACATGAGCTGGTAATTGCGTAGGCGGGGTGGTGGTCTCCGTACATGCTTGTTGATGTGTGGTAGTTATTGGTGTGCTCTCGACCGGCTCCAGACGAATAAGATTCTTCGGCCATAGCAGCACCCAACCCAGTCGGGGAACTTGAATCTCTTGTGCAACTTCGTTAGGAGCAACTGCGTCAAATGTTCTTTACTCCTTAAGTCATCGTCGTTGATGCTCGCGCATTCCTGTAGGATGCATCCTACTTGGTTTCAATAGCACTTGCAAGGTTCTTCCGGCTCTAACGGCTCAAACTTGCCAGGTGCCATCTTTGTGATCACAAGTCGTCCAATCCCTAGTTTGTTAGGTTTTCGTATCCTCTGCTTCTTATGCTTCCTCTTTTCGGTAGCGGCATCAGGGCCGGTACCTTCCCCGCTGGTACCTTCCCCGTCGGTACATTCCCCACCGGTCTCAGTGCCGCCATCGGTGCCGGCGCCGTCGGTGTTGATGTCGGCGTCAGCACCATTATCGAGGCCGACCTGCAAACCTTGCTTAGCAGTCAAAAAGTCAAGGTACTCTTGTTCACCCTCATAATCCATCTCGTCTGCATCTTGGTCAGAAGGCCCAGTTTCTTTGTTGTTCAACATGTTTCCTATGATTAAGTGGCCTCATTTATTTCTAAAAGTATGAATAAATGAGAAATGACATAAAAAGAAATCTATGTGCCAGCACTCGATATGACAACTATGTAGCACAAATCATGCCTTTATTCACGGGAAATTTCGGCATGACCTTTGCTAAAAAATGGACATATCGAGCGCCTGAAATTCACCAGAACAGAAATGAATCAACATTCCGGCGTAACATAGGCCACTCGGATCATTTTCCAAACATGACATGTCCAAAACATGACATATGCACATATCACATGTCTAGTTCAAATTTGTATATAAATTCAGCTAATTTTGAAACCTAGCTAAATTCATAACTAAATAGATAACCTAATTAATTAACCTAACCGAAGAACCCTAGCAGAGAGGGGGGGTTTACAGAGAGTGCAGGGGCGAGGAGGCAGGCCCGACGACGGCCGGCAGGGGAGAGGAGGGAGGCGAGGGCCGACGGGTTGGGGGCAAGCGCGCCGTGGTCGGGGCGAGCGCCGGCGCCAGAGTCGGGGGTGAGGGCCGGCCGGGTCGGGGGCGAGCGGCGGGGTCGGGGTCGAGGGTCGGCGGCTAGCGCCGGCGCCGGGGTCGGGGTAGAGGGCCGGGACGGGGGCGAGCGCTGGGGTCGGGGGCTAGCACCGGCGCCGGCGGAGTCGGGAGCGAGCGCCGGGGCCGGGTCGGGCGCGGCGGTGCGATGGGGGAGAGAGAGTGGAGATTTGGGGGGAATGGCGGGATGAAGCAGGGCGAGTGAGAATTTTGGGTTAAGTGGACGTAGCAGTAGCGCGTTACGTCAAAACGCGATGCTACTGACATCAGTAGCTGCAGCGGTTTAGGTAAATTGCGCTACTACTAAATTCAGTAGCTGCAGTGGTTTATGCAAAACGCGCTGCTACTACCGTCGCTACTGCCAGTTTTCCTTTTTCTTTTCCTTTATTTTATCCCACTTTTATTTCCCAAGGGCAGTGAACGAAGGAAGGGCGATATATATTGCATCATTTGACGGTTAAATATGTATGCAAAATAGGAACATATATATTACACATCATTGGACCCATGCATAATAATGGCTAAGTGTGTATACAAAATAGGAACATATATATATATATATATATATTACACATCATTGGACCCATAACATACGTTTCCTCAGTGCTGACGTTTTCGTTTTTGAGTCAGCTTCTTTCCCTTCTTGTTTGTCGAAGAATAATTGAGCCCCTCATTATGACTTTGCCTTTTCCATGGGGTACGATTTTTCTTAGGTAATGTAGTATTGATTCTTCTTTTGACGTATACTTCATCATCATCGTCATCTTCCCTCATTGGGTTGCCGTACTGATCATAGTCTTCCTCGTTGGCGACTCCATCCATTCCAATGATGTTCCTTTTGCCTCTCCTCACGACAACACGGCTGAGATTGCGCGGGTTAGTTATGAAGAAGCATTGTGTCACGTGCTTAGCGTGTACCCATGGCTCGTTTTTTGCGATAGCGTTCACGGTAGCGCTCTTGGCGTCGAGTATAGTCATGGTAGTGAACATCCGGCTTTCTCTTACGACATTCTTAGCCCATCTGACAGGGAACATCGTCGTGTTGTGCAGTCCAGAGTAGTCCAGCTCCCAGATCTCCTCGACCCTTCCATAAAATCATTCAGTTGTGCCGTTGTCGCTGCCGGTCATGCATTCCATCGTCACCCCTGAGTTCTGATCATCACTGTCCATATCTTTTGCCTCCGTGTAGAACGTGTATCCGTTGATATCATATGCCTGATAGGTTACGAGGTTGGGCGAGGGGCCATGTGCTAAGGCGTATATGAGCAATCCGTCCTTAGAGCCCTCCTCCGTGGGATTAGCAATAATATGCTCTTTGAACCAATGCAGGAAAATGGATATGTGCTCTCTAGTAACTTCGGCGTCCGTCCTGCATACCCCCCGGTCACGATACTTCTTTGCGATAATTTCTTTGTGCAGTGCCACGAAAGGATCTACCTCGTCTAGGTGTTGTAGCACTACCAAGTTTGCTCTGTCAAAGTCGCTGCGTCGATCCGAGTATGCCACGTGCAGTTCCCTGCGACCGTTGCAGTGACCATCTCCTTCGAGCCTCCCATCGTGCTTGTTAACGGGCAAACCAACACTAGCACCAGGCAGCTGGTCTGTGCCATATAGAAAATTCTCACACAAAGAGATGCACTCTTGTGCCAAATAGCCCTGGACGATGCTTCCATCCGGACGGGACATGTTACGAACGAATCCTTTGATGATCCCATTCATCCTCTCAAACGGCATCATGTTGTGCAGGAATGACGGCCCCAGGTCTATTATGTCATCCATAATATGGACACACAGATGCACCATCACATCGAAGAATGCGGGCGAGAAGTACATCTCAAGCTCATTCAGTATCACAACGCTCTCTTCTTGTAGCCTTTGGAGCTGCTTCACACTGATCGAGTTTCGAGAGATGACGTCGAAAAAGTTGCAGAGACCAATAAGCGTGTCACGGACGTGCTTGTCCATTATCCCTCTAAGGGCAACAGGTAGTATCTACATCATCATCACATGACAGTCATGAGACTTCATCCCGCTGAACCTTTTCTTGTCCGTGTCTAGATATCTGCTTATCTTGCCACAGTAACCGGAACTAATTTTGACTCCAATAAGGCACTTAAAGAATTGATTGATCTCAGCCTGACTTAAGGTGAAGCAAGAAGGGGGGCAATAATCCTCTTTCTTTATTTTCTTGACCTTCTTCTCCCATGCCTCTGTCTCCGTCTCTGTCTCGTCTGACATTTTATGGGCCGGCATGTGCAGATCTTCCCTGATTTTCAAATCTTGCAAGTCTTTTCTTGCCTTTGGCCCATCCTTGGTCTTATCCGGCATGTTCATCAGTGTTGCGAGCAAGCTCTCAAGGACATTCTTACAGATATGCATTTGATCAAGGCAATGAGGTGTATCGAGTTTGTGCCAGTACTCCAAGTCCCAGAACACAGACCTCGTCTTCCATACCTTCAGCAGCGGCTCCGGCGCCTTTCTCATCGTCTTTCCCGGCGCGGGGCACTCCTTCCAGTTTTTCAACAGCTCATCAATTTCGGCACCGCTCCGCTTACGTGGAGGTCCTCGATGCTCAGCGTAACCATTGAATAGATCTCCACGGTTTCTCCACGGGTCGTCCTATTCAAGCCATCTTCGATGCCCCATGTACACGATTTTCCCAGACCCGCCATCTTTCCTTGACGTTAGCTGCTAAGACGTCGTATCATCCATGCACCGCGTGCATCCGCAATATCCATGGCACACCTGGCCTGCCACATATCCGTAACCGAGATAGTCCTGCACTGTCGTGATCAGCGTGGCTCTCATGTTGAAATACTCACCTTTGCCGGCGTCCCATGTCTTGGCTGGTGTTTTCCATAACGTGTCTAACTCCTCTTGAAGTAGCCCCGGATATAAATAATTTTATATCCTGGTTGTTTCGGCCCTTGAATAAGCATGCTCATGTGAATGTACTTCGATTTCATGCACAACCAGGGGGGAGGTTGTACATCCATACAAACACGGGCCATGTGCTACGGTTGGTGTTCTGGTTGCCAAACGGATTCATGCCATTGGTACACGCGATGAGCACGATGTTCCTTCCATCACATTCAAAATACCGATAGAAGCTGTTCAACGCTCTCCACTGGCTTCCATCCTTCATGTGTGTCAGCTTCGGATCATCTCCTTCGTCGGGCTTCTTCATCTCCGCGTGCCAGCGCATTAGCTTTGCTTCCTTGGGATCTACAAAATACCTCTGGAGACGGGGAGTGATCGGTAAGTACCATACAACTTTCTGGGGACATTTCTTCCCGGCCTTCTTGTATCGAGAAGCATTGCACACCGGATAGCTTGTTTTTTCCGCGTGCTCCTTCCGATAAATTATGCAATCGTTGATGCATGCATGGTATCTAACATGTGGCAGATCAAGAGGGCACACGATCTTCTTGGCCTCATGAACACTAGTAGGACATAGATTACCCGCGGGATGAACATCCTTTAGGTACTTGAGATGCTCATCGAGGCTAGTGTCGGTCCATTTGTTTTTAGCCTTCGTCTTCAGGAGTTGGAGCGTGAAACTCAAGTGGGTCACCTCAGGATTGCAACCATCATACAATGGAGTGTTCGAGTCTACCACCAGTTTCTCCAGCTTAGCCTCCTCTCTAGAAGCAGCTCTCTCAGTACTTGTCTCCTTGCGAAGCAATGCTTGAACATGAGGGTCCCGCACAATTGAACTTAGTACCGATGAACTCTGCTGTGTGGAGTCCATGTCGTTCTCTCCGCCGCCATGTCCGGCCCCTTCTCCTCCGCCATGTCCGGCCCCTTCTCCCCCGCCATGTCCGGCCTCTTCCTCGCCGCCATTATCGATCATCTCTTCGTCTTGCCCCGTGTCATCATTGCCTGCCCCGTCGGCATCCTCAACATTGTCATCCTCATCTTGAATTATCCACCGAGTATAGCCATCCATGAAACCAGTCATGAGCAGGTGCGCTTCGACACGACCATCGTCATGGGGGTCGAGCCAAACTATTCCTTTGCATTTTCAACACGGACATAAAACCTATGTCCGGTTAATTTCTTTCATGTCCTGCACCGCCGACCGCAACCACCTGTCCACCATCGTTCCACTAACCATCGTCAACTCTGCACGGTAATAATAAACAAATTGATTATAAAAATGCATGCATGCATCAAAGTCATAAAAAAATTTGGCATGACCTTCCCTAAAAATAGGACATATATGGATCTAGAGTTTGCCCGGAATTCGCCGAATCGGAAATAAATCGACATTTCGGCAAAACATAGGCAACTCAAAAGCACAATTTGGCGGTGTCAACTCATGCCACACACACAATTTCCACAAACATATCACACACACATAAACATATTTCCATTTTGCAAAAGCATGAAATTTTCATCACCTCTATCTCGATCGAGATCGAGCACACGGTGGAGATGATGTTGTAGGGAGATCAAAAGTGCACAAAGCTCTTCTTGACAAATATAGATCTAGTTAGGGGGCAAATAGGTCACTTAACTAAATCCTACATCTACCTAGCTACCTAATTTGGGAGGAGACAACTTCAACTAGTGGAGGGGGAAGGAAAAAGAGAAAGGAGATGCATTAATGGAGGTGGTGTAGTTATGTAGGAGTAATGAAGAGAGAGAAAGGTGGATAGAAGAGAGAGAGTAATGGGGGGAAGTATTGAGGAGAAGAAGAAGAGTGAGAGTGGGAGCATGTGGTGGAGGTAGGGGGAAGGGAAGACAGGAGGGGGAGGTAGGGGGAAGGGAAAAGAGGAGGGGGAGGGGAGGGACGGGTGGGGAAAGGTGTTGGGTTGGTGCGGGTTAGCAGTAGCACGGGACATAAAACGCGCTGCTGATAAGGATTTAGCAGCAGCGCGCTTTGGGATAAGGCGCTACTGCTAACTGGGACAAAAAAGTGTGGCAATTTGAAATTTACCAGCAGCGATCCCGGAAAAAGCGCGCTACTACTACATACTTAGCAGTAGCGCGGTTCTTGCGATCGTGCTACTGCTACTTAGATTTAGGTGAACACCGCCGGTCGATATTTGTAGCAGCGCGTTTTAGGCCGAGCGCGCTACTGCTAAATCCTTTTCAGCAACGAGTTTACAGGACATGCACTACTACTAGTTAGCAGCAGCGCTCCTTTTTGCACCGCGCTGCTGCTAAGATTCTATGTATAGGCTTTTCCCTAGTAGTGGCCTCATAGACCTTTTGAGGTTCAACACAAGAAAAAACGCTTGATGCTCTCAATAGTTTCCTAATTGTCTACGAGTGCTTACCCCGTTTCTTAGGCTCCCAACCACATTCTCCATGAGGTGACCTTTGGTGGTGAGCTTGGAAGCAATCTTCACGGCACGACGCTCTAATTCCTCCTCGGATGTGAAAGAAGAGGGTTAACTTGATCATCTTGAGTGCCGTCTTGAGCTTGTTCTTGATCTTGAACTTGCTCGAGGGGAAGAACTTGACCTTGGGCATCAATTGGTGGTTCACCACCATCTTGAGGTTGATCTTGCCCTTGGTCTTGTTCACAAGGTTGAGGGCCTTCACTTTGTTCATCGGAAGCATGTGGGTCTTGGGAAGGTGATGGCTCCACTTGAGTGGAGCATTGTCCTTCTCCTTCGGCCACAAGGGGTTCCTCAATGGGTAGAATATGACCAATACCCATTCTTCTTATGGCTTGGGGAGGAATTTCATCACCTACATCACAAGTACCACTTTGCTCCACTTGGGAGCCGTTATTTTCGTCAAACTCCACGTTACACGTCTCCTCAATGAGTTCGGTGGACTTGTTGAGGACACGGTAAGCATGAGAGTTTGTAGCATAACCAACAAATATGCCCTCATAAGCTCTAGCCTCAAATTTAGACAAACAAACACCTTTCTTGAGAATGAAACACTTACACCCGAACACCCAGAAGTACTTGAGATTGGGCTTGTTACCAGTGAGTATTTCATACGGAGTCTTGTTCAAGCCCTTGCGGAGATAGAGCCTATTGGATGCATGACATGCTGTGTTGATGGCTTCGGCCCAAAAGTTGTATGGAGACTTAAACTCCGCCATCATGGTCCTTGCCGCATCCATCAACGTCCGGTTCTTCCTCTCCACAACACCATTTTGTTGAGGGGTATATGGTGCAGCATATTGATGCTTGATCCCCTCATCACTAAGAAACTCATCCAAGGTGTAGTTCTTGAACTCGGTGCCATTGTCACTTTTTATTGTAAAGATCTTTGCATTATGTTGACGTTGAGCTTCATTAGCAAAGTCGATGACGGTTTGTTGAGTCTCACTCTTCCTCTTGAAGAAGTACACCCAAGTGTATCTTGAATAATCATCCACAATCACCAAGCAATACTTTCTACCTCCAATACTATCAAAAGATGGAGGCCCAAAGAGATCCATGTGAAGGAGCTCCAAGGGTCTCTTCGAGTAGATGATGGTCGTGGGAGGGTGAGCCTTCTCATGAAGCTTTCCTTCAATACAAGCACTGCAAGCACGATCTTTGGCAAAACTAACATTTGTTAGTCCACGGACATTGTCCCCCTTGAGAAGACTTTGCAAAGATATAATATTAACGTGGGCTAAACGGTGATGCCAAAGCCATCCCACGTCAACTTTAGCCATTAGGCATGTCGCGGTCTTAGTGGGTCGCTCCGAAAAGTTTATCACATAGAGACCGTTCTTGACATGCCCAACAAAGGCTACTTTAAGAGTCTTACTCCACAAGAGGGCCACGGTATCAATGTCAAAGAAAGTGGCAAAACCCATGAGTGCCAGTTGATGAACGGAAAGTAGATTGTATGCAAGGGACTCAAGAAGCATGAATTTCTCGATCGATAGATCATGAGAAACGACAACCTTGCCAAGACCCAATACCTTAGAATGTGAGGCATCACCCCACTCGACATTGGTGGGCATAGATGGAATCTTTTGCACGTCCACCACCAAGTCCTTGCTCCCGGTCATATGATTTGTTGCTCCACTATCGAGCAACCATGATCCCCCACCGGAACCAAACACCTACAAGAGATCAATGCTTGGTTTTAGGTACCCATTTAGTAATGGGTCCTTTGATGTTAGTAACAAGGGTCTTCGGAACCCAAATAGACCATTCAATGTACTCATAAGGAGAACCAACAAATTTAGCATAAACATGCCCATCACTAGCACGGCACAACACATATGATGGGTTAAAGTCGCCGGCTTTGTTGGAGGAGATGGTTTTGCCCTTTTTGACATCAACACCCTTCACATTTTCCTTCTTCTCCTTAGGAGCACCCTCTTCCTCTTTCACAAAAGTTTGCTTGAGAGGAGGAGGTCGTTTGGTCTTGTCGTTCTTCTTCTTGTTCTTGGACTTGGGTGCAAACCCAATTCCCTTCTTGGCCACAACTTCCTTTTGATTGCTCAAAAGACCGTTGAGATTATTTTCACCTTGAATGCAAGTCACAAGGCCTTTCTCAAGTTGATCCTTCAACTTGGCATTCTCCTCCACAAGATGCACATGCTCACAACACAGGTTAGTAGCATATGCATTATCAATTAATACCATATGAGGAAAGGTGGCCTTTTCCTTGGTTAGCTTAACTTGGAGTTGAGCATGAGCCTCCTTGAGGTTAGCATGAGCACCCTTCAAGACCTTGTGGGCCTTGTCAAGTATATCAAACTCCTCCTTGAGTCTAGCATGATCAACCCCAACTTTAGCCTTCTCGGAAGCTAGCACACGAGACACGACAAGAGCATGATCAAGATCTTTCTTTAACTTAGCATGGTCATCGTTGCATGACTCCTCAAGAGTCAAATGATGACCACGCTCTTCCTCAGGAGCATTAGAGAGATCCCATATCTCATCGGCATAGCCACGACTATGACCTTCCATCTTAGAGATGGTTTCTTCATGAGCCTCGATCATGTCAATGGCTTCACCAAGTTGTTCCAAGAGAGCAACAAAGTGCTTCTTGGATTTTCCCTTGAGCTTACTCATAAATGACTCAAATTCATTCACATCCTCATTATACCCCTCATGATCATCAATGCAACCCTCCAAAGAGGGATTAGTAATGATGGTGGTTTTGATGTTGGGAGTTACCTTGTTAGAGGCTTTAGCCATGAGGCACTTGGCGGTGATGTTCTCGTTGGTGAATCAAAGAGAGACACCCGGGGAGCGGTAGCCATGGCAACGGAGGCCATGGCCATTGCTTCTCCATTTTCATCATCATCGTCATCCTCGTGGTATTCTTCTTGAACCACCAACCCACAAGTAGGAGTCTTCTTGGTGAAGTTGTTCTTGTTGGGGAAGGACTTGGCTTTGTCTTTTCGGATGAACTTGCCACCATTGTCTTCCCGCTTCTCGTAAGGACAATCCACAACGAAATGGCTCACATTGCCACAGTTGAAACAAGTTCTAACTCGTTGCTTGCCCTTTAAGCCACTTGAGTTGTTCTTATTGAAGTTGGGTCTTGTATTCTTCTTGCTCCAAAATTGTCTTGAAGCAAGAGCCATGTGCTCATGATAATCATATTTCATGTCTTCGGGGTTGCTCTCCTCATCTTCCTCTTCTTCCTCTTCTTCCACAATAACCTTGGCCTTCAAGGCAAGGTTGGGCTTCTTTTCCCTTTGAGAATGGAGCATCGCATTGTCGGCGGTCTTGTCCAAGATGCTCATTGCAACAAACTCATCCAACACTTCACTTGAGGTCATGGAGTGGAAGTCCGGTCTTTGATGAATGACAGAGGACATGGCCTTGTTGTAGGGCATCATGGCCTTGAGGAACTTGCGCTTGATCCAAATGTCATCCGTGTCCTTGCTCCCATGATCTGGGAGTGAACCGCAAGTTTGGTCACTCTTCGAAAGAGCTCACGAGGTTCTTCATCTTCTTTCATTGTAAACTCATCGGCTTCATCTTGCACCATTTCATAGTTGGAGCGTTGAATGCTAGCACTTCCTCGATAGAGAGACACGACACATTGCCATGCGTCTTTAGCCATGGCATGAGGTTGAAGATGAGGGAGATCTTCGGGAAGGATTGCATCTTGGATGATGAAGAGAGCGCTCTCATTGAATTGATTGTCCACCACTTCTCTCGGGGTGAAGTTGCTTCGGTAATGTGGATAGAAACCTTCTTCAATGGTTCTCCAAAGATTAGTATTCACATGATTTAAATGACGCTTGAAGAGATACACCCAAGAATCAAAATCCTCATTTTTCACAATCTTAGGAGGAGGACCAGCATGATTTAAATGTGTAGATGGAATCGGTCCTCCATAAATTGGAGGTTCTACATGGTCAAAGATGTCGGTGCCATTTCTACCACTAGTAGAAGGACCCTTCTCACTATTAGCTTCCCCCTTGTCAGAGTTAGCATCCGTCACCTTGTTAGCGGGATCACCCACTTTCAACGGCGAGGTAGGTAGTTTAAGTCCTTCTAAGAATTTATTAAATATGCTTTCAACCGTGGTTGTCATGGAGGTTTTCAATGTGTCCAAGGCCACATTGAATTCCTCACGGGACCCCGCGGTTTCCCCATTACTCATAGACGAGATCGGATTCACACCGGAGTGCTCCTCCTCCCCACCATCTACGGTGTCAACCATACTCTTCGGATGGCAAAGTCCTTAATAAAGAGACGAGGCTCTGATACCAATTGAATAGGCAACTAGCAATTTTTAGCTTTTCTTTACCAAATTAAACTTTGCATCAAAGTAGGTTGTCTAGATATGCAACTAAGTGAACAACCTATATGATGCAACAATAACAAGTACACCAGCAAGCAAGGGATACAACACAAGTAATCTTGCAAAAGTAAAGGCACGAGATGACCAAGAGTGGAGCCGGTGGAGACGTGGATGTGTTACTGAAATTCCTTCCTTTCGAGGGGAAGTACATCTTTGTTAGAGCGGTGTGGAGGCACAATGCTCCCCAAGAAGCCACTAGGGCCACCGTATTCTCCTCACGCCCTCACACGATGCGAGATGCCATGATTCCACTATTGGTGCCCTTGAGGGCGGCAACCGGACCTTTACAAACAAGGTTGGGGCTCTCTCCACAACTTAATTGGAGGCTCCCAACGAAACCATGAAGCTTCACCTCAATGGAATATGGCTTCGAGGTGACCTCAACCGTCTAGGGTGCTCAAACACCCAAGAGTAATAAAATCCACACTAGAAAGTATGGGGGAAGCAAATATCCTTTGGTGGAAGTGTAGATCTAGGTATCCTCCTTCAATCACTAGAAAATCAACAAGTTTGAGTGGCTAGAGAGAGAGATCGGGCAAGAGAGCTTGAGAGCATCAATGGTGGAGTGAGAGAGGTAAGAGGTGAAAGTGGTAGGTGGAAGAACCACCTTATATAGCAACCCTAATAAATCCAACCGTTACTGCGTTTTCAGCACTGCAGCAGTACAACCGCTCCTTGTCCTGGTACAACCGGGGCTCACGGTGTATTGGCAGAACCCTAACAGGCGGTACAACCAGGCCACCAGGCCGTAGTACCGGTTTTAGAAAATAACCGGACCAACCAAGGTTGTCAGAACCGCAATTCTATTATACGATTCTACGACTTTACGATCCAAACTAACCCCTATGATTCTACGATTTTAGTTCTTAGAATCTACGTTTCTACGATCCTGATAGTGAAGACTCTACGATTTGCGATCCTACCATTGAAGCTCCGATCTGATTCAAAATCGCGATTCTGACAACCTTGGGACCAACCGCCCAGCCACCGCACAACTACCGCACTGAAACAGAACGGAGTCACCCCTGAGGGCGGTAGTTGGGAGGTGCGGGGCCGGTGCAACCGCTTGGCCTTGAGTGCTTGAACGGCTAAGGTCAGAGCGGAAGAACTGCTCGAACCTCCGGTGGTACTGGTTGACGAGGAACAACCGGACCAACCGGGCCACCACCGCCCGAGAACCGCATCAAAACAGAAGCTTGACCGGTACTTGGGCGATGCATGGCCGGAACCACCGCCGCAGGTCTTTGCCGAGCCTGGTGGCGGTACCACCGCCCGGAGGCAGCTGTACCACCGCTCGATAAAGACAGGGAAACGCCAAGAGCCAGCGGTACAACCGCTCGGACGAGCGGTACAACCGTTGGGAAAACACAGTAGGCAGTCAAATCAAAAGGAAGACACTCTCTCTCACACCTGAGGAAGACAAGAGAGGGGTGATGGAGGTGTACGTGAATGGATTCCCCTATTCTTTCCAATGTGGATTCCCTCTTGATAGTACGGGTTCCCTACGACCAAAGAGATAAAAAGTGTAGAGGACTCCGTCTTCAATCTTTTCCTTTGAGAGAGAACAACAATCCGATGTAAGTCTAAGCATTGAGAACCTGAAACATTTAGCACAGGATTAGACCAACAAAGGGTTGTCATCATCATCCAAAACATAAGGTAGGGAAATGCCCTTTCAGTCTCCTTACGGAAGTTTGGCTTGATCCGGAGGGCTAAAAGAAGAAAGAAGCATTAATATATGTACATACAAAACAATTAATGTACATACCTCGCCGGACTTTGCAATAGTTAAGGCTTCCTCCTCCGTTTGGTCACTGGAGTCGTCATCATGATCTCCTTCCTCCTCCATTGTTGGATAACCGGAGTCGTCATCCTCTCCTTCTTGACAATCTATGTCTCTGAGAAACGACAAGAGATCACCTCCGTCACGGATTATGTCCCCCAACAACTCTTCTTGTTCTAAGTCTCTGTCCATAGTTTCTACAAATATTACAACATGGCAATATACAAACATGAGAGATGGATTAGTGGCAAACATGGTCTTAATATCACAACAAGGAATCATATGCATATGAGCAATGGATTAGTGGCAAACATCATCGAGGACTTCTCTCCCTCGTGTCTGATGAGTCATCCTATATATCTTTCCAGAGAGGATACTTTTCAGACCACCTCTCTCATGCCTGTCCAACGTCCCCCCTCATGTCGAAGTTATCGGGGTTATGTTTAAACGACCCCCCTCATATCGAAGTTATCGGGGTTATGTTTTAATGATGTTCC
Organism: Triticum aestivum; assembly: GCF_018294505.1. Lineage (NCBI taxonomy): Eukaryota > Viridiplantae > Streptophyta > Magnoliopsida > Poales > Poaceae > Triticum > Triticum aestivum. The sequence goes on along the minus strand of NC_057798.1, from coordinate 160,999,916 downwards.
CCCTCATGTGGAATTTATCGGGGTTATGTTTCAATGACCCCCCTGCTCATGTCGAAGTTATCGGGGTTATGTTTTAACGATGTCCCCCCTCATGTATAAGTTATCGGGTTATGTTTTATCGACCCCCCCCCCACATGTCAAAGTTATCGGGATTATGTTTTAACGACCCCCCCCCCCTCATGTCCAAGTTTTAGCAAGATCATCATGAACAAAAAATTCTATGAACAAAAAAACTTTCTATGAACAAAAAAAAGCATACATCAATGGACAAATAAAATTCTATGAACAAAAAAAAATCATACATCAATGCATACATCCATGGATCATCCATACATCTGCATATACATACATATAGAATCCATACATACATCAATGGACAAAAAATCTATGAAAAAAGCAGAGCAGGGGCAGCGGCGCGGCAAGCAGAGTAGGGGCAGCGGCGCGGCAAGCAGAGCAGCTGGGACGGCAGTGGCAGCATCGGGGCAGGGCAGGGGCGTGAGGGAAGGCGGCTCACTAGGGGTGATGTCGGGGCAGGGGCAGGGGCAGGGGCACGGCGGTGTCGGGGCAGGGAAGGGGCATAGGGAGTGGCGCTGGCGTCGGGCCAGAGGGTGAGGGAGTCCTGGATTAAGGGGTCCTCAGACAGCCGGACATGTAGCATGGGCCGGACTGTTGGGCCGTGAAGATACAAGACAAAAGACTCTCTCCTGTGTCGGTGTCAAAACTGGCGGATCTCGGGTAGGGGGTCCCGAACTGTGCGTCTAAGGCTAATGGTAACAGGAGGCTGGGGACACAATGTTTACTCAGGTTCGGGCCCTCTCGATGGAGGTAATACCCTACTTCCTGCTTGATTGATCTTGATGATATGAGTTTTACTAGAGTTGATCTACCACGAGATCGTAGAGGCTAAACCCTAGAAGCTAGCCTATGATGATGATTGTTGTTATCCTACGGACTAAACCCTCTAGTTTATATAGACACTAGAGGGGGCTAGGGTTACACAGAGTCGATTACAGAGAAGGAGATCTACATATCCGAATCTCCAAGCTTGCCTTTCATGCAATGGAGAGTCCCATCCGAACACGGCACGAAGTCTTCAATCTTGTATCTTCATAGTCCAACAGTCCGGCCAAAGTATATAGTCCGGCTGTCCGAATACCCCCTAATCCAGGACTCCCTCAGTAGCCCCCTAAACCAGGCTTCAATGATGATGAGTCCGGCGCCCAGATTGTCTTCGGCATTGCAAGGCGAGTTCCTCCTCTAAATATTCCATAGAAGATCTTGCACACGAGAGTCGTGTCCGGCTCTACAAAACAAATTCCACATACCACCATAGAGAGAACAATATTCCACAAATCAAATATGCTGACAACTTTTCATAGCGTGACATCACGCCACGGCCCGATCATTATTCGAACCATTTTTCACAACCAGTTACTACACATATTGCGAGGTGGTTTCCTTGGCACATTGATAACCCACAAGTGTAGGGGATCGCAACAGCTTTCGAGGGTAAAGTTTTCAACCCAAATTTATTGATTCGACACAAGGGGAGCCAAAGAATATTCTTGAGTATTAGCAGTTGAGTTGTCAGTTCAACAACACCTGGGTAACTTAGTATCTATAGCAAAGTATTTAGTAGCAAATCAATAGGATAATAAAGGCAATGGTAGCAAAAGTAATGTTTTTGAGTTTTGTAGTAATTGTAACAATAGCAACGGGAAAGTAAATAAGCGAAGCACAAGATGTGAAAAAGCTCGTAGGTAATGGATCAGTGATGGATAATTATGTCGGATGCGATTCCTCATGTAATAGTTATAACATGGGGTGACACAGAACTAGCTCCAATTCATCAATGTAATGTAGGCATGTATTCCGTATATAGTCATACGTGCTTATGGAAAAGAACTTGCATGACATCTTTTGTCCTACCCTCCCGTGGCAGCAGGGTCCTAGCGGAAACGAAGGGATATTAAGGCCTCCTTTTAAAAGAGAACCGGACCAAAGCATTAACACATAGTGAATACATGAACCCCTCAAACTACGGTCATCACCGAGAAGTATCCCGATTATTGTCACTTCGGGGTTGTCGGATCATAACACATAATAGGTGACTATAGACTTGCAAGATAGGATCAAGAACACACATATATTAATGACAACATAATAGGTTCAGATATGAAATCATGGCACTCGGGCCCTAGTGACAAGCATTAAGCATAGCAAAGTCATAACAACATCAATCTCAGAACATAGAGGATACTAGGGATCAAACCCTAACAAAACTAACTTGATTACATGGTAAATCTCATCCAACCCATCACCGTCCAGCAAGCCTATGATGGAATTACTCACGCACGACAGTGAGCATCATGAAATTGGTGATGGAGGATGGTTGATGATGACGACGGCGATGAATGCCCCTCTCCGGAGCCCCGAACGGACTCCAGATTAGCCCCCCTGAGAGAGATTAGGGCTTGGCGGCGGCTCCATATCATAAAACGCGATGAAACTTTCTCTCTTATTTTTTTCTCCGCGAGACGGAATATATGGAGTTGGAGTTGAGGTCGGCGGAGCCTCAGGGGGGCCACGAGACAGGGGGGCGCCCAGGGGGAGGGCGCGCCCCCCACCCTCGTGGACAGGGTGTGGGCCCCCTGGTCTTGATTCTTTCTCCAGTATTTTTTATATTTTCCAAAAAGTGCCTCTGAGGATTTTCAGGACATTCCGAGAACTTTTGTTTTCTATACATGAAACAACATCATAGCAGTAAAACAACGTCAGTCCGGGTTAGTTTCATTCAAATCATGCAAGTTAGAGTCCAAAACAAGGGCAAAAGTTTTTGGAAAAGTAGATACGTTGGAGACATATCAACTCCCCCAAGCTTAAACCTTTGCTTGTCCCCAAGCAATTCAGTTGATAAACTGAAAGTGATAAAGAAAAACTTTTAGAAACTCTGTTTGCTCTTGTTGTTGTAAACATGCAAAGCCAGCATTCAGGTTTCAGCAAATATTATGAACTAACCATACTCACAATAACACCTCGGTCTCACAATTACTCATATCAATGGCATAATCAGCTAGCGAGCCATAATAATAAAACTCGGATGACAACACTTGCTCAAAACAATCATAACATGATATAACAAAATGGTATCTCGCTAGCCCTTTCTGAGACCGCAAAACATAAATGCAGAGTACCTTTAAAGATCAAGGACTGAGTAAACATTGTAATTCATGGTAAAAGAGATCCAGTCAAGTCATACCCAATATAAACCAATAATAATGAATGCAAATGACAGTGTGCTCTCCAGCGGGTGCTTTCTAATAAGAATGGTGATGACTCAACATAAAAGTAAATAGGTAGGCCCTTCGCAGAGGGAAGCAGGGATTTGTAGAGGTGCCAGAGCTCAATTTTAAAATAGAGATTGAATAACATTTTGAGTGGCATACTTTTGCTGTCAATGCAACAACTGTGAGATGGATGTATCTTCCATACTACATGCATTATAGGCAGTTCCCAAATAGAATGGTAAAGGTTTATACTCCCCCAACCACCAACAAGCATCAATCCATGGCTTGCTCGAAACAATGAGTGCCTCCAACTAACCACAGCCCTGGGGGAGTTTTATTTAATTATTTTGATTTGCTTTGATCTTTTTGGATCATGGGACTGGGCATCCCGGTTATCGGCTCTTTCTCATGAATGAGGAGTGGAGTCCGCTCCTCTTGAGAATAACCCACCTATCATGGAAGATATAAGCAGCCCTAGTTGAAACATGAGCTGCTCGAGCATACGAAACAGAATTTCATTTGAAGGTTTGGAGTTTGGCACATACAAATTTACTTGGAATGACAGGTAGATACCGCATATAGGAAGGTATGGTGGACTCATATGGAACAATTTTGGGGTTTAAGGAGTTTGGATGCACAAGCAGTATTCCCGCTTAGTACAGGTGAAGGCTAGCAAAAGACTGGGAAGCGACCAACTGAGAGAGCGACAACAGTCATAAACATGCATTAAAATTAATTCACACCGAGTACAAGCATGAGTAGGATATAATCCACCATGAACATAAATATCATGAAGGCTATGTTGATTTGTTTTAACTACATGCGTGAACATGTGCCAAGTCGAGTCACTCAATTCATTCAAAGGAGGATACCATCCCATCATACCACATCATAATCATTCTAATAGCATGTTGGCACACAAGGTAAACCATTATAACTCATAGCTAATCAAGCATGGCACAAGCAACTATAATCTCTAAATGTTATTGCGAATATGTTTACTTCATAATAAATCGAATCAGGAACGATGAACTCATCATATTTACAAAACTAAGAGAGGTCGAGTACATACCAGCTTTTCTCATCTCAATAAGTCCATCATATATCGTCATTATTACCTTTCACTTGCACGACCGATCGATGTGTATAATAATAATAGTGCACATGCATTGGACTAAGTTGGAATCTGCAAGCATTCAACTCAAGAGAGAGAAGACAAGGTAATATGGTCTCTAAGTCAAATAAACAATCATGCATAAGAGAGCCACTAAGCATTTTCAATATGGTCTTCTACTCTCGACCCCCAAAGAAAAGAAAAGAAAATAAAACTATTTACACGAGAGAGCTCCCAACAAGTAAAAAGAAGAACCAGAAATATTTTTGGGTTTTCATTTTAATTCTATTACAAGCATGGAAATTAAACTAACTAATTTTTTTGTTTTTCTTAAGGTTTGTCAAACACACAAGAAGAAAACTAGAAAAATAAATTTATACTAACATGGATAATACGATGAAAGAGTATGAGCACCGATGACTAGAATAGTGTGTGAACATGAATGTAAAGTCGGTGAGAAATACGTACTCCCCCAAGCTTAGGCTTTTGGCCTAAGTTGGTCTAATGCGAATGACAGCCTGGCTGATATCCGTAGTTGTAACTGGGGTCATACTAAGATGCAGCAGCAAGTATCTCCTGAGCTGTGGCATGTTGGCAAGCTGCCTCCGCTCTCCCCTCGTGTTCAGCTGCTTCCTCCCTGGTAACATCATATTTTCCTTTTGCCTGATAATCAAAAAGGAGAGGACCAGGAAGAGTAACATGGATGGCGTTGCCTCTGTTATAGATTAGTTGATAATGGAGGAATTATTCATTCCTCCTAAGAAAATGATGATTGACCATAGCGTCATAATCTAAATAAGCAGGAGGTATCATCACATCCCCATCTCGTGGGACTATACCAAGATAATTTGCTACATGGGTTGCATAAATTCCTCCAAATAAATCTCCAGCTCTACCATTATTCTGCAACCTACGTGCAACTATTGCCCGCAAGTTGTAACCTTTATAACCTAACACATCACTCTTGAGGACACAAAGATCAGGGACACACATATGACATGCTTCATCTTTCTTGTTAATGAATCTACCAATGAAAAGAGCCAAATAATGTATAGCAGGAAAATGAATGCTCCCTATGGTAGCTTGTGTAATGTCCCTGGATTCTCCCACAGTAATACTAGCAAGGAAATCTCTAAATTCAGATTTGGGAGGATCATTAATATTACCCCACTGCGGAAGTTTGCAAGCAGTTGTAAAATCCTCTAAGTCCATGGTATAAGATGTATCATAAATATCAAATAGGATACTAGGAGAATTACGCGTACAATTGTATTTAAACCTCCGTACAAAGGAATCAGTCAATTGATAGTACTGAGGACACTTATCTTGTAAGAAGTCCTCCAGCTCAGCATTATGCACATATGCGTCAAATTCCTCCTTCAAGCCTGCTTCGACCATAAAATCATCGGATGACCACTCACAAGCTCGTACATCTGCGTCCCTTGGTAATTCAACATCTTGCTCACGCATAGCAACCCTGGGCCCTTTCTTTACTGAGGAACCACCTTGATACATTCTCCTAGACATAATTCTTTTTCTGAAAAAATTCTAAAATTTTAGTAACTTCAAAATGAAAGTGAATAAAACTAAACAAGATTGGTAGCAACTACTCCTGCAAGTGCCTAGAGCCTATATCATTCAATAGAAATGCTTGGGACCTCATAAATTTAACATGTAAGCTCAAGAACATGGTCACCTATGCAGCAAAAATTTGCAATGAATAAATCACTAGAACAAAAACTATTTGGACCAATGGAGGAGTCACATACCAGGCAACAATCTCCCAAAGCAGTTTTATGAATGGAGCTTTAAGCAAGGAGATCGAAAATCACAGCAAAATGAGCTAGAACTCGTGCTTGAGCTGGATGGGGATTTTTTTGGGTAGAAGATGAAGTGTGTGGGTGCTGGCATAAGTGGAGGGGGCCACAAGGGGCCCACGAGACAGGGGGCGAGCCCAGGTGGGGTGGGCACGCCCTCCACTCTCGTGGCCTGGTGCTCGCCCCTCCTGCAGTGATTTCAGTACCTAAAATCCTCAAATATTCCATAAAAAATCATACTAAATTTGCAGGGCATTTGCTGCACTTTTATTTTCGCGATATTTTTTATTGCACAGATAATTCAGAAAACAGACGGATAATAATATTTTTGCATTATTTAGTCTAAATAAGAGAAAGTAAAAAGAGGGTACAGAAGGTTGTCCCTTCTAGTTTCATCCATCTCATGATCATTGAAATGAATCCACTAACAAGGTTAATCAAGTCTTGTTAACAAACTCATTCCGAATAACACGGAACCAGAGAAATTTCGAATAACACTAAGTTACCTCAATGGGGATATGAAAATCCCCAACAATAAGAATATCATACTTTTTCTTGACCGTAGGGAGAAGAAATTCAAAACCTCCAATAATAATAGTTGGAACTTTTCCAATAGAATTGATACTATGAACTTGAGATTGTTTCCTCGGAAAGTGTACCATATGCTCATTACCATTAACATGAAAAGTGGCATTGCCTTTGTTGCAATCAATAACAGCCCCTGCAGTGTTCAAAAAGGGTCTACCAAGGATAATCGACATACTATCGTCCTTGGTAATATCAAGAATAACAAAGTCCGTTAAGATAGTGACATTTGCAACCACAACAGGCACATCCTCACAAATACCGACAGGTATAGCAGTTGATTTATCAGCCATTCGCAAAGCTATTTCAGTAGGTGTCAACTTATTCAATTCAAGTCTACGATATAAAGAGAGAGGCATAACACTAACACCGGCTCCAAGATCACACAAAGCAGTTCTAACATAATTTCCTTTAATGGAGCATGGTATAGTTGGTACACCCGGATCTCCATGTTTCTTTGGTATTCCACCCTTAAAAGTGTAATTAGCAAGCATGGTGGAAATTTCAGCTTCTGGTATCTTTCTTTTGTTTGTAATGATATCCTTCATATATTTAGCATAAGGGTTTACTTTAAGCATATCAGTTAAGCGCATATGTAAGAAGATAGGTCTAATCATTTCAGCAAAGCGCTCAAAATCCTCATCATCCTTTGTCTTGGATGGTTTAGGAGGAAAGGGCATGGGTTTCTGAACCCATGTATCTCTTTCTCTACCGTGCTTCCTAGCAACAAAATCTCTCTTACCGTAACGTTGATTCTTTGGTTGTGGGTTATCAAGATCAACAGCAGGTTCAATCTCTACATCATTATTTTTGCTAAGTTGAGCATCAACATGAACATTATCATTAACATTATCACTAGGTTCATGTTCATCACCTGATTGTGTTTCAGCATCAGAAATAGAAATATCATTGGGATTCTCAGGTGTGTCTACAGTAGGTTCACTAGAAGCATGCAAAGTCCTATCGTCTTTCTTTTTCTTATTTTTGGATGAACTAGGTGCTTCTAAATTATTTCTCTGAGAATCTTTCTCGATTCTCTTAGGGTGGCCTTCAGGATACAAATGTTCCTGAGTCATTCTACTAGTTCTAGTATCCACTCTAACAACAAAGTCATTCTTATTATTTAATTCATCAAGCAAATCATTTTGAGCTTTAAGTACTTGCTCAACTTGAGTAGCAACCATAGACGCATATTTGCTAATGAGTTTAAGTTCACCTTTAACTCTAGCCATATTATCGCTCACGCGTCCAATCTCGAAAGCATTATTCTTTAACTCTCTACCAACATATGCATTAAAACTTTATTGTCTTGCCCTGAAGTCATCAAATTCATCTAAGCATGGGCTATGAAATTTAGTAGAGGGGATTTCAACTTTATCATATCTATAGAGAGAATTTACCTTTACTACCTGTGTCGGGTTATCAAGACAATGTGGTTCTTCAGCAGGAGGTATATTAAGACCATGTATTTCTTCAATAGGTGGTAAATTCTTTACATCTTCAGCTTTAATACCTTTTTCTTTCATTGATTTATTTGCTTCTTGCATATCTTCAGGACTGAGAAATAAAACACCTCTCTTCTTCGGAGTGGGTTTAGGAATAGGCTTAGGAGTTGGCTCAATTGGTTCAGGAATTGCCTCAGGAATTGGCTCAGGAAGAGTCTAATTATTTTCATTAGTCTAACATATTATTCAATAGTAATTCAGCTTCGTCGACTGTTCTTTCCCTGAAAACACAACCAGCAGAACTATCCAAGTAGTCCTTGGAAGCATCGGTTAGTCCATTGTAAAAGATATCAAGTATTTCATTTTTCTTGAGAGGATGATCAGGCAAATCATTTAGTAATCGGAGAAGCCTCCCCCAAGCTTGTGGGAGAGTCTCTTCTTTGATTTGCACAAAATTATATATTTCCCGCAAGGCAGCTTGTTTCTTATGAGCAGGGAAATATTTTGTAGAGAAGTAATAAATCATATCTTGGGGACTACGCACACAACCAGGAGCAAGAAAATAATACCAAGTCTTAGCATCACCCTTTAACGAGAACGGAAATATCTTAAGGATATAAAAATATCGAGATTTATCATCATGAGTAAACAGGGAAGCTATATCATTCAACTTGGTAAGATGTGCCACAACAGTTTCAGATTCAAGGCCATTAAAAGGATCAGATTCTACCAAAGTAATAATTTCAGGATCAACAGAGAATTCTTTATCCTTATGAGTAACAGAGATAGGTGAAGCACCAAAAGCAGGGTCAGGTTTCATTCTAGCATTAAGAGACTGTTGCTTCCATTTAGCTAATAACTTCTTAAGATCATATCTATCATTGCAAGCAAAGATAGCTCTAGCAGCTTCTTCATTCGTAATGTAACCCTCAGGAACAACAGGCAATTCATAATCATTTGTAGAACCTTCATCATCATTATCATCAATAATAGCATCTTCAATAATTTCGTTCTCTCTAGCCCTAACAAGTTGTTCATCAAGAAATTCACCTAATGGAAAAGTAGTATCACGCACAGAAGTAGTTTCGTCATAAGTATCATGCAAAGCAGAAGCGGCATCATCAATAACATGTGACATGTCATAATTCATAGCAGTAGCAGGTTTAGGTGTCGCAAACTTACTCATAACAGAAGGAGAATCTAGTGCAGAGCTAGATGGCAGTTCCTTACCTCCCCTCGTAGTTGAGGGATAGATCTTGATTTTAGCGTCTTTCAAGTTCTTCATAGTGATCAACAGCTATAAATCCCAAATGACTCAGAGAATAGAGCTATGCTCCCCGGCAATGGCACCAGAAATAAGTCTTGATAACCCACAAGTGTAGGGGATCGCAACAGCTTTCGAGGGTAAAGTATTCAACCCAAATTTATTAATTCGACACAAGGGGAGCCAAAGAATATTCTTGAGTATTAGCCGTTGAGTTGTCAGTTCAACCACACCTGGATAACTTAGTATCTGCAGCAAAGTATTTAGCAGCAAAGTAATAGGATAATAAAGGTAACGGTAGCAAAAGTAATGTTTTTGGGTTTTGTAGTAATTGTAACAATAGCAACGGAAAAGTAAAAAAGCGAAGCAGAAGATGTCAAAAGCTCGTAGGCAATGGATCAGTGATGGATAATTGTGTCGGATGCAATTCCTCATGTAATAGTTATAACATAGGGTGACACAGAACTAGCTCCAATTCATCAATGTAATGTAGGCATGTATTCCGTATATAGTCATACATGCTTATGGAAAAGAACTTGCCTGACATCTTTTGTCCTACCCTCCCGTGGCAGCGGGGTCCTAGCGGAAACTAAGGGATATTAAGGCCTCCTTTTAATAGAGAACCGGACCAAAGCATTAACACATAGTGAATACATGAACCCCTCAAACTACGGTCATCATAGAGAAGTATCCCGATTATTGTCACTTCGGGGTTGTCAGATCATAACACATAATAGGTGACTATAGACTTGCAAGATAGGATCAAGAACACACATATATTCATGAAAACATAATAGGTTTAGATCTGAAATCATGGCACTCGGGCCCTAGTGACAAGTATTAAGCATAGCAAAGTCATAACAACATCAATCTCAGAACATAGTGGATACTAGGGATCAAACCCTAACAAAACTAACTTGATTGCATGGTAAATCTCATCCAACCCATCACCGTCCAGCAAGCCTATGATGGAATTACTCACGCACGGCGGTGAGCATCATGAAATTGGTGATGGAGGATGGTTGATGATGACGACGACGGCGAATCCCCCTCTCCGGAGCCTCGAACGGACTCCAGATCAGCCCTCCCAAGAGAGATTAGGGCTTGGCGGCGGCTCCGTATCGTAAAACGCGATGAAACTTTCTCTGTTATTTTTTTCTCCGCGAGACGGAATATATGGAGTTGGAGTTGAGGTCGGCGGAGCCTCAGGGGGCCCACGAGACAGGGGGGCACGCCCCCACCCTCGTGGACAAGGTGTGGGCCCCCTGGTCTTGTTTCTTTCTCCAGTATTTTTTATATTTTCCAAAAAGTGCCTCCGAGGATTTTCAGGACATTCTGAGAACTTTTGTTTTCTACACATGAAACAACATGATAGCAGTTCTGCTGAAAACAGCATCAGTCCGGGTTAGTTTCATTGAAATCATGCAAGTTAGAATCCAAAACAACGGCAAAAGTGTTTGGAAAAGTAGAAACATTGGAGATGTATCACACATCTTGTCGAAGCAGAGATCGTGTCCCCTTATTGCGGGATTCTCATCAATACGGGTGTGGGTAACCCAACCGCGCCATCAATCGTAGTGCTTTGGGAATAAGCGATCTTAACGGGCAAGAGGGGAGGCATACAGTCCTTGCCGCCTCTATAAAGATATAAGGATTCCCCTTTTTCACCCACGTCTTCTTCCTCCTTTGCTCATCCATTCTTGCACTCTCGAGCTCCAGCGCCCAAGTTCTCACCTTCTCCGTAAAGCCATTCCAGACATGTCCGGAGCGGGAGGCAAGTGGATGGCCTCCTCCATTACGGAGGAGGACATTACGAAGCTTCGGGAGGCCAGATACTTAGCCGCAGACATCGCGCACCGGCTCCCGGACGAGGGGCAGATCATCCCCACTCCAGAACCCCACGAGAGGGTTGTATTTCTCCCCCACTTCGTCCGCGGACTGGGATTTCCCCTCCACCCGTTTATCCTCAGGCTCATGTTTTACTATGGGCTAGATTTTCATGATCTGGCCCCAAATTTCGTCCTCAACATCTCGGCGTTTATAGTCATGTGCGAGGCCTTCCTCCGCATCAAGCCCCACTTTAGCTTGTGGCTGAAGATCTTCAACGTGAAGCCGAAGATAGTGGGTGGCCAACAAGCGGAGTGCGGAGGTGCCATGGTGGGAAAAATGCCCAATGTCACCTGGCTTGAAGGCTCCTTCGTGGAGACCGTAAAGGGGTGGCAATCGGGGTGGTTCTACATCACCGAGCCGCGTGACGCCAATTGGGCGGCGGCCCCAGAATTCCAATCCATCATCCCCATGCGGCTCACCTCCTGGGAAAAGAAGGGCTTGGCCTGGGGTGCACCTGCGGAGTTGACCGGACTCCAGAACTGTATCAAGAATATGATAGGCAAGAAGATCAAGCTTGTCAACGTGGTACAGGTCATGCTCCTCTGCCGGATCCTCCTGGGTTAAAGACGGGCATTCAATATGTGGGAGTTCGATTCGGACAAACACCAGATGCTGTGAGAGCTCTTTGACACGACGCACAAAGACGTCTAGAAGGTGCTTTTCAAGGCCGCCGAAGTACCTCCTCCCCTTGCCGAGGACCGTGGGCTCAGCGCAAAGCGCCCCGCCAATCCGGTAAGCCTTCTATATTTCAAGATGGGCCTTTCCTGGTGTGTTTGTGAGAGGAGTATAAGCCACTATGTTGATTTAACAGGATTATGTGGCGATAGCGAAGCGGATCGACTGTCCGGTTCCGCTTCCTAAAGATCCAGCAACCGCTCTCCTAACGGGGATGCTGGTCCCGGCGCCTTACAAGGTGCCGGAGAACAAGGCCAAGAAAAAGGCCACGGGGACCAGGAAAGGTCTCCGGTGCAAGGCCGTATCGGACGCATCATCCGAAGACGCGGACACACCCTCCTCCCACGAAGACGAGGAGGAGGAAGAGGAAATTCCTCCCCCAACCAGGGAGAAGAAGAAAAGGAAGGTCACCCCATCCGGGGTGGCCGATGGGTCCAAGAAGGGAAGAATCCTTCCTCCAGACCAATCCACAACAGCCGCCTACAGCGATGAGGAGTGGGTGCCCAGGGACAAGCCCCGAGCGAAGTCGTAAGTATCCGGACACTATAATGCTTCTGGTATGTTTCGCTTTATTGCCTCTTAACATGTTAAACATCATCTTGCAATCTATCCAAATCCCACATTGACGTATCCTCCTCGGATGGGTCTTTGAGTCAGTCGGAGATGAATATCTATTCTCTCTAGATGGCCACATCCCCCCGGCCCGCGGACGACACCGAGGTGTTGTCCCAGAGGATACCGGAGTAGGGGGAGATGAACCTGGAGACGCCCCAAGGCAAAATCCTAGACGCCGGGCTCATGGGGGAAAAGACCCCCATGGATCTTGACGACGCGGGCCACAGCAAGTCCGGCTCCCGGCCGGACACTACGCCGGAACCTCGAATGGTTCCAGATTCAGGTAGGAAGCCCCTCGCTAAGGAGGGTGAGCCGCCTGTTATGATGACCTCTGCCCAACTAGAGGCATCGGACAATTTGCTGGAAGCGCTTCACGGCGCTTCCATTGACGAAGAGCACCGTACTCTTATGGGTACGGTGATTGAGAAGGTTCGGTCCGCCAAAAGCGGATTGACCGAAGCCTATGCCAGCCTCCTAACAGGCTTTGAGGTAAGTAATCACATTATGAGAAAATGTCATAGCATAGATAGTAGCCCCTGATGCTCTGTTTGGTGTTCGGAAAGAAAGGCCGAATAGAGGATCAAAAATATCCGTAGGAGTCTAATCATTTTATGTGTATGTCAATAAGCAGGCATCACTTCTGGCCACTGCTGCCCGCACTGCGGAGATCTTTGGACTAAAGCGGGACCTAGGGCGGGCCGAGGAAGAGCTCGGCCTCATGAAGAGGCAGCTCGAGGAGAACAAAGGTAAGTTATACCCCGTTTGTGTGTTATATGGAGGAAAATCTATGATGCTAATAGAAGCATCATGAATTTTATTAGGGGCCATGACCGAAGTGGCGGCCCATAAGAAAGCACTGTCCGAGGCCGAAGACAAGGCGGCCAAGGAGCGCACAAAGTGCGAGAAGCAAGACGCTCAGGTAAGTGAGCTCCAGCAAGAGCTCCAGGATTTTGTCAAGAAATTTGAGTCCTTGGAGCGTGACTCCAAGATGCAAGAGTCCGAGCTTGCGAAGGCCCTCCAAAGCATGCAAGACGCCAAGGCCGAAGCCCAAAAGTCCCTCTAGGAGATCCAGGCGGCCAAGAAGATAGCGGCGGGTAAGGCTTTCATTATGCAAAGCAAGCATGTGAAGGAGACTTTCCTTTTACTCACCCGAATACGGAGCTCTCCAGGAGCATTCACAGATCTGCCACGCAGCATCTCGGATGCCACAGATTTCTACCATGCGAAGGAAGGGAGCTCGACGGAGAAACTATTCTGTTCCCAATATATTGGAGCCGAACATCCGATGTCCTTGAGTGACCAGCTGAAGCAATTGGTCGAACTGCACAAAGCGTCCGAACTGGCCATGAAGGACCTGATAGTCTGGCTATGGCCTGGCGAGCCCCTGCCCGGCAGCTACTTCGGCCTTATAAAGCGGATGGTAAATGCCTGTCCGCAGCTTGAAGTCATTAAGCGGTCCGTCTGCATTGAAGGTGCACGCAGGGCCTTTGCCCGTGCGAAAGTGCACTGGGCTAAGATGGACGCCGAGAAGCTGGTGATGGAGGGACCGCCAAAGGGCAAGGAGCATCGTTACCCCGAGAAGTATTACGAGGGTGTCCTAAAGGGTGCCCGCCTTGTGGCGGATGAATGTGCCAAGCATGTAATATTTGAGTCAAATGTATTCATGTCATCTTGTACTATGAAAAATGAGTTCATGTGCGTTATGTAACGCTTGTTGATTTAAAATAATACCTTTTGTGCGGCTGTTTATAAAATCTGAGAGTTGGCCAGTCGTCGGCTTCCGCCCCCATGTAGCTAGTACTAGGGTGTTCGAGATAAATCTAAACACTCTTAATCCAAATCTTTGGTTCTTTAAGGAGGTGTTTAGTGCAGCGAACAAGGCAATCGGACTATACAGCTTTATCATTCTCACTTAGCCATAGAAGTCTACACTTTTAAATTTTGGCGAAGCCCCTAGTATTCGGAAGGCCGACGTTGGGGCGCTATCCACGCCTAAATTGAACAAAGCCGATTCCTCGCCCGAAGCAGAAAAAATCTTTAAGGATTTGAGAATCTCGAACAACGACCAGCTCTCGCCGCATCATGACAGTCAGTTTTTGGCTTTCTCTACTGAGGTGTTCGTCCGGAAGAACCGGGATGCAATGGCAGTAGTTCCACCTGCGCTACCTTAGCCGATATAGCGAAACGTAAGGCACCAAAACAAGGGAGCCAGGCAAACCCAACTATTGACCCAAGACATGATTCGGAGCTGATGCATATAATGCTATAAGTTCGGGGTGCCGCATTGTCGAAAGTGTTCGGATTTTTCCTGCTGTGTTATGGGGTACTCTGAAGCCCCTGACAAACCGAACATACCAAAGTGTACGGATGCAATTTGTAGTGAATAAATAGTTTAAAGGAAAAAGATGAAGAAAATGTAATAATAAGCTGACGTTGTATATTTTCCATAGTTATTCAAATGATACGTCAAAGCGTATGTATACAAGTGGTGCAATAAGCATAATAGGACTATTTAACATGTCTTAACCAAGGATAAACTGTGTGTGGGTATATAAAACAGGTATAACGATCGCTATCAAAGACCACCTGGGTATTCCCTTATATGTCAAAGCTTCTTACCTCCTTGGTTTGTCCCTCCCGTTATGAGTCTGATTATCCGCCTATCTGAAAGGGCTTCCAGAAAATTAGGTCCTGAAAGAAAGAAAAAAAACGAAGGAATACGGGTCCTCGGGCGGTTGAGCCGCATTATGGATTGCGTCATAGCCGTGCCTCCGCCTGTGCCCATGATATTTTTAGTGCATAATTATGTACGCGCAGCAAAAATTTCGCCGCTTGACTGGGACTGGGATGAAGGCCGAATTGCTAATCAAGCTCTGGACTTGCCGGATGATCCTGCTGCGGGGTACTCCGGACTCGCTTGACGGTGTCCGGGTTCTTCATCGCCGAATTGGCTGTTTGCCTAAGAAGGCTGCTTTGTACTTCTGTCGCAAGGGCTGCAGTGTGCTCCTCCGTACGGAGCGAGCGCTCTGTGTTTCCATTGACTGTTATAACCCCGCTAGGTCCTAGCATCTTGAGCTTGAGGTACGCATAGTGCGGTACCACATTGAATCGAGCGAATGCGGTTCGTACTAGTAGGGTGTGATAACCACTACGGAAGGGGACGATATCGAAGATTAACTCCGCATTTCAGAAGTTATCCGGAGATCCGAAGACTACTTCTAATGTGATTGAGCCCATGCAACAGGCCTCTACACCTGGTATTACACCTTTAAAGGTGGTTTTGGTGGGTTTGATCCTTGAGGGATCGATGCCCATTTTTCACACTGTATCCTGATAAAGCAGGTTTAAGCTGCTACCACCGTCCATATGGACTCGAGTGAGGTGGAATCCGTCAGTGATTGGGTCAAGGACCAATGTGGCCGAACCGCTGTGACTGATATTGGTAGGATGGTCCCTGCGGTCGAAAGTGAGCAGACAGGAAGACCATGGATTGAACTTTGGGGCGACTGGCTCCATCACATATATTTCCCGTAGTGCATGCTTCCGTTCCCTTTTGGGAATATGGGTTGCGTATATCATATTCATCGTCTTCACCTGGGGAGGGAATTTCTTCTATCCTCCTATGTTCGGCGGCCGGGGCTCCTCGTCGTCATCGTTATGCAGTCCCTTTTCCTTGTATTCGCCATTCAACTTCCCGGCCTGTTTAAACACCCAGCATTCTCTGTTGGTGTGGTTGGCTGGTTTATCGGGGGTGTCGTGAATTTGGCATGAGCGATCGAGGATGCGGTCCAGACTGGACGAGCCCGGATTGTTTCTTTTGAATGGCTTTTTCCGATGTCCGGATTTAGATGCTCTGAATCCGGCGTTGACTGCCGTGTATTCGGTGTTATCGCCAATGTTCCGACGCTGGTGTCTATTGCGTCGCGGCTTGCTGTTGCTATCTCTGGCATCTGAATCACCAGAGTTTTTTGGTGTGATGTTGCTGCGAGCCAGCCAGCTGTCCTTGCCCGTGCAAAAGCGGGTCATGAGTGTCATGAGGGCTGCCATGGACTTTGGCTTCTCTTGGCCGAGGTGTCGGGTGAGCCATTCGTCACAGATGTTATGCTTGAAAGCTGCTAAGGCTTCGGCATTCGGACAGTCAACAATTTGTTTTTTTTGGTTAGGAACCGAGTCCCGAATTTCCTGGCTGACTCTCCAGGCTGTTGGTTATGTGACTTAAGTCGTCAGCATCCGATGGTCGCATGTAAGTGCCCTGGAAGTTGTCGAGGAATGCGTCTTCCAGGTTCTCCCAACTACCGATGGAGTTTGCCGGCAAGCTATTCAGCCAATGCCGAGCTGGTCCCTTGAGTTTTAGTGGGAGGTACTTGATGGCATGTAGATCATCTCCGCGGGCCATGTGAATGTGTAGGAGAAAATCTTCAATCCATACCGCGGGGTCCGTTGTGCCATCGTATGGTTCAATGTTCACGGGTTTGAACCCTTCTGGGAATTCATGATCCATTACTTCATCAGTGAAGCATAGGGGGTGTGCGGCGCCTCTATGTCGGGCTACATCTCGACGCAGCTCGAATGAGTCTGGTCTGTTGTATTCGGCCCGGACGGACTTTTGTTTAGTGTATCCGGCGTGACGGTCATCAGCACGCATTGTGGCGCGCCCCCGTGATCCATAGATCGATCTTGACTGTCCTGCTTTGTTTTCCAACACTTCTCGCAGGTCCTTCGTGTAGCCCCCGGCCATCGTGTTTTTGCTTGTTTGGCGACGTGGTGCGGTCTGGACTTCGGGCTTGTACGCCACTTTGTCTCAACCACGGGGTGGCTGGTCAGCCACATCATGCGCTGGTAGTTTGGGCTTTGACGCCTCCTCCTCGATTTGAGGTAGCAACCTACGCTTTGGGTAAATTTTGCTAGGGCGCTCGAGTCCGTATTCCTCGGCAGCCAGGACCTCGGTCCATCTATCAGTTAGCAGATCTTGATCAGCTTGAAGCTGTTGCTGCTTTTTCTTCAGGCTTTTTGCAGTGGCCATAAGCCGGCGCTTGAAGTGCTCCTGCTCCACGGGATCCTTAGGCACGATGAATTCTTCATCGCCGAGGCTCACTTTGTCTTCGGAGGGAGGCATGTAATTATCGTCCTCTGATTCTCCTTCTATTGCCTGTTCCTTAGGGCTAGCTTGCCCATCTTCTTGCTCGGCCTGCTCGAAGCCTGGCTCGGCGAGATTTTTTTCGTCTTCGGCACCATCCGAATTGTTGTCATCTCTTGCGCTGGTATCATTATTTTTGCTATGGCGGGGCTTGGAGCGGCGTCTATGACGTTGTTGCCTAGATTGCTTCTTCGGGGGATTATCCTCCGTTGCCTCATCGCCATTGCCTTCTTTGGGGGTGTCCACCATATATATATATCATATGATGAGGTGGCAGTCCAGCGCCTGATAGGCGGTGATTCCTGTTCATCTCTTTCACCGTTGTCCATACCATCGATGTCTTCGTAGTCGAAGTCGAGCACGTCGATTAAGTCATTGACAGTGGCTATTAAGTGGGTGGTGGGTGGGGAACGAATTTCTTCATCGTCCGCTTCCCACTCGAGCCGGACATAGTTCGGCCAAGAGTCCCCTGACAAAGAGAGAGACCTTATTGAGTTTAGCACGTCACCGAAGGGCGAGTGCTGAAAGATATCCGCGGAGGTGAACTCCATGACCGGCTCCCAGTCAGATTCGATTGGCACGGGTATACGCAGTTCGGATCCTGTAGCCGGAGACAAGTCTGAGGGTCCGATGATACCGACCTCATAGGAGGTGGGATCAGTGTTAGGCTCCAAGGCCGATGAGTGTGCGGCCTCCGTGGCGGGGTCCATCAACCCGTCCTTGGATGGTGCAATCTGCTCTGAATTGATTCCCGGGGCAGCCGCAGGCGCAATCCCCCGAATAATGTCTGATGGCAGATCTAATTCATGCTCGTCGGGACTGTTCGGCGCTCCTGACATGGGCTCGAATCCGTCGAAGATCAAGTCTCCACGGATGTCGGCAGTGTAGTTCAGGCTTCCAAACCTGACCTGGTGGCCAGGGGCGTAGCTATCGATCTGCTCCAGATGGCCAAGTGAATTGGCCCGCAGTGCAAAGCCGCCAAATACATAGATCTGTTCGGGAAGGAAGACCTCCCCCTGGACTGCGTTGTTGAAGATGATTGAAGGAGCCATCAAGCCTTATCGCGACGGCACAATGGAACTCTCAATGAAAGCACCAATGTCGGTGTCAAAACCGAAAGATATCGGGTAGGGCGTCCCGAACTGTGCGTCTAAGGCTAATGGTAACAGGAGGTTGGGGGCACGATGTTTACCCAGGTTCGGGGCCATAGAGAGGGCCCAAACCTGGGTAAACATCATGTCCCCTGCCTCTTGTTACCATCAAACCTAGACGCACAGTTCGGGACCCCCTACCCGAGATCCGCCGGTTTTGACACCAACATTGGTGCTTTCATTGAGAGTTCCGCTGCATCGTCACCAAAAGGTTTGATGGCTCCGTCAATCATCTACAACAATGTAGTCCAGGGGGAGGTTTTCCTCCCCGGGCAGATCTTTGTATTCGGCGGCTTTGCACTGAGGGCAAACTCGCTTGGCCATCTAGAGAAGATCGACAGCTACGCCCCTGGCCATCAGGTTGGGTTGGGAAGCTTGAATTACGTTGCCGATATCCACGAAGACTTTATCTTCGACAGATTCGAGCCCATGGCAGCCACTCCCTGCCACCACGATGAACATGACCTAAATCTGACATCGGACCGTGCCCAGGAGATAGCGCATGTAACTGCTCTGGCCTTGGATCCGGAGCAGATTGCGTTGTCCAAGGACGGGAAGCTCAACCCTGCCGCGGAAGCCGCAGACTCAGCGGCGTTAGAGCCGCACACAGATCCAATCTCGAGCGGGGACAGTGTCACCGGAACCTCGGATTCGTCTCTGGCCATAGGTTCCAAACCGCGTGCATCCACGCCCATTGAACCTGATCAGGCGCCAATCGTTGAATTCAGCTCCGCAAACATCTTTCGGCACTCACCTTTAAGCAATGTGTTAAACTCATTAAAATCCCTCTCCTTATCAAGGGACTCTCAGCCGAACTATATCCGGTTTGGATTGGAAGTTGGTGAAGGAGAATTCCACTTCCCACCCACCACCCACTTCATAGCCACGGTCGAAGACTTAACCGACATGCTCGATTACGGCTCCGAAGACATCGACAGTATGGACGACGATGCCGGAGAGGAGCAGGCACAAAAACCACCGCTTACAGGGTGCTGGACAGCCACCTCCTCGTATGACGTATACATGGTGGATAAACCCAAAGAGAACAATGGCAAAAATGAGAAGGATCCAGTCAAGGATAAAGCCTCCTGAGATACAGCCAAAGCACTGATGTTAGTGGCGCCGTTCTTAACCACGCCGTGGAAAAAACAGCAATACTGGCATAGGAGAAAATAATATTCCGGATGTTGCCGAAGACAATGAAGACCCCGTTGAGCCAACTTCCGAACAGGATGAAGGGGAGGATGAGGCGAGCCTCGGCGACGAAAAATTCATCATGCCTGAGGAGCCCGTCGATCAGGAGCGCTTTAAGCGCCGGCTAATAGCCACTGCAAGGAGCCTGAAAAAGAAGCAGCAACAGCTTCAAGATGATCAAGATCTACTCAGTGATATATGGACTAATGTCCTGGCAGCCGAGGAATACGGCCTCGAGCGCCCAACCAAAAGTTACCCGAAACGCAAATTGTTACCCCAATTCGATGACGAGGCGTTGAAGCCCGTTGTACTAGCGCGTAATGCAGCTGACCGACCACCACGTGGCCAGAACAAAGTGGCAACTCAAGCCGAACACCAGCCTGCACTACCTCGCCGTAAAAACAGAGACACAACATCTTGGGGATAAACATATGACCTGCGGCATGACCTGGAAAACAGAGCAGGTCAGACCAGATCGATCTATGGATCACGGGGGCATGCCCAGATGCACGACGATGGTCATCCGGCCAGACGTGACGAACATAACCACGCCCGGGCCAAAAACCGCAGACGAACTCCATCCGAGCTACGCCGTGACTTGGCCGGATATAAAGGCGCCACACACTCCCTTTGCTTCACTGATGAAGTAATCGAACATGAATTCCCAGAAGGGTTTAAACCCATGAACATCGAATCATATGATGGGACAACAGACCCCGCGGTATGGATTGAGGATTTTCTCCTCCATATTCATATGGCCCGCGGTGGTGATCTTCATGCCATCAAATACCTCCCGCTAAAACTCAAGGGACCTGCTTGGCACTGGTTGAACAGTTTGCTCGAAAACTCAACTGGCAGCTGGGAAGACTTGGAAGACGCCTTCCTTGACAACTTCCAGGGTACATATGTCCGACCTCTGGATGCCGACGACTTAAGTCACATAGTTCAACAGCCCGAAGAGTCAGCCAGGAAATTTTGGACTAGGTTCTTAACTAAAAAGAACCAGATCATCGACTGTCCGAAGCCCTAGCGGCCTTTAAACATAGCATCTGTGACGAATGGCTCGCCCGACACCTTGGCCAAGAAAAGCCGAAGTCCATGGAAGATTTCACGACACTTATGACCCACTTCTGCGCGAGCGAGGATAGCTGGATAGCCTGTAGCAATAACAATAGAAGCGAACCTAGCACTTCTGAAGCCAGAAATAGCAAAGGCAAGCCCTGACACAACAGACAAAAGCGTCGAAGCAATGGTGACAACACCGAGGACACGGCGGTCAACGCTGGATTCAGTGGCTCTAAGTCCGGTCAGCGAAAGAAGCCATATAAAAGAAACAATCTGGGCTCGTCCAGCTTGGACCGCATACTCGATCATCCATGTCAAATCCATGGCACTCTTGATAAACCAGCCAATCATACGAACAGAGACTATTGGGTTCTTAAATAGTCCGGTAAGTTAAATGCCGAGAACAAGGAGAAGGGGTCGCAAAGCGAGGATGATGACGAGGAGCCCCGGCCACTTAACACAGGGGGACAGAAGAAGTTTCCCCCAAGTTTAAACAGTGAACATGATATACGCTACCCATATCCCCAAGAGGGAGCGAAAGCGCGTGCTCAGGGACATCTATGCGATGGATCCAGTCACCCCAAAGTTCAACCCATGGTCGTCCTGCCCGATCATCTTCGATCGCAGGGACCATCCAACCAGTATCCATCATGGCAGTTCAGCCGCATTGGTCCTCGACCCAATCATTGATCGATTCCATCTTACGCGAGTCCTCATGGATGGTGGCAGCAACCTGAACCTGCTTTATCAGGATATAGTGCGTAAAATGGGTATTGATCCCTCAAGGATCAAGCCCACAAAAACCACCTTTAAAGGAGTCATACCAGGTGTAGAGGCCCGTTGTACGGGCTCAATCACACTGTAGGTGGTCTTCGGATCCCTGGACAACTTCCAAAGTGAAGGGTTGATCTTCGATATCGCCCCTTCCGCAGTGGCTATCATGCACTGCTCGGACGAACCGCATTCGCTTGATTCAATGCGGTGCCACACTACGCTTATCTCAAACTTAAGATGCCCGGACCACGCGGTGTCATAACAGTTAATGGAAACACAAAGCGCTCCCTCCATACTGAGGAGCACACCGCCGCTCTGGCAGCGGAGGTACAGAGTGGCCTTATCAAGCAGAACTTTAATTCGGCGGCCAAGCTCCCAGACACTATCAAACGAATCCCGACTACTCTGCAGCAGGACAGTCCAGCTTGTCAAGTGCTCGACTAGAAATTTGGCCTCCGTCTCAATCCCAACCAAATGGCGGTGTACATATCACGCTTACATACTACGCACTCAAAATACCATGGGCATAGACGGAGACGTAACGTTATTGTGGTCCATCATACGGCTCACACACATACCTTTTTGAAAGTGCAACTATCCCTAGGTAGTTTTGGTAATTCATAACAACATATAGCTCATTGAGCTAATGCTATTCCAAGACAAATATTTCAGGAAAGCTCAATGAATGGCATGGCATGGATGAAAGTGGATCCCTCAAAATATTAAGGACAAAGGATTGTCTCAATCTCAAAAGCTCAAGACTCTACATTTTACATTTTAGTGATCCAAGATCACATTGAGTCTATAGGAAACGCCAATACTATCAAGGAGGGATGAGATGTTGCTTAATGAGCCTCTTGCTTCAAGTGCTTAGTGATATGCTCCAAAAACCCTCAACTACTTTCTCACATCCACATATGACCTAAACCCAAAGTCAAAATCGGTCCCACCGGTTCTTTCTATCCGGCGCCACCGAGTTCAATTGTCATAGCCACCGCCACAAACCCTAGGCAAATTGGTCTCACCAATAGGGATCTCGGTCTCACCGAGATGGGATTGTAATCTCTCTGTTTCCCTTCGTAACATTTCGGTCTAACCGAAGTGAGCGATCGATCCCACTGAGATTGCAATGTAAACTCTCTATTTCCCTTTTGTAACATTTTGGCCTCACCGAAAAGAGTGAATCGGTCCCACCGAGTTTACCTGACCAACTCCCTGGTTAGCTAATTACCAAAATCGGTCTCACCGAGTTTGTGTAATCGGTCTCACCGAGATTACGTTATGCCCTAACCCTAACCATATCGGTCTACCGAGTTGCATGTCGGTCCCACCGAAATCACTAACGGTCACTAGGTTTACTGAATCGGTCCGATCGAGTTTGTTGATTCGGTCCCACCGAGTTTGCTAAATTGTGTGTAGCGGTTAGATTTTGTGTGGAGGCTATATATACCCCTCCACCTCCTCTTCATTCGTGGAGAGAGCCATCAGAACAAACCTACACTTACAACTTACCAGTTCTGAGAGAGAACCACCTACTCATGTGTTGAGGCCAAGATATTCCATTCCTTCCATATGAATCTTGATCTCTAGCCTTCCCCAAGTTGCTTTCCACTCAAATCTTCTTTCCACCAAATCCAAATCCTGTGAGAGAGAGTTGAGTGTTGGGGAGACTATCATTTGAAGCACAAGAGCATGGAGTTCATCATCAACGCACCATTTGTTACTTCTTGGAGAGTGGTGTCTCCTAGATTGGCTAGGTGTCACTTGGGAGCCTCCGACAAGATTGTGGAGTTGAACCAAGGAGTTTGTAAGGGCAAGGAGATCGCCTACTTCGTGAAGATCTACCGCTAGTGAGGCAAGTCCTTCGTGGGCGACGGCCATGGTGGGATAGACAAGGTTGCTTCTTGGTGGACCCTTCGTGGGTGGAGCCCTCCGTGGACTCGCGCAACCGTTACCCTTCGTGGTTTGCAGTCTCCATCAACGTGGATGTACGATAGCACCACCTATCGGAACCACGACAAAAACATCCGTGTCTCCAATTGTGTTTGAATCCTCCAAACCCTTCCCTTTACATCCTTGCAAAAAGCATCCTTTAATTTTCGCTGCTCATATACTCTTTGCATGCTTGCTTGAATTGTGTGAAGATTGCTTGACTTGTGCAAAGATAGCTAAAATCTGCCAAAGTCTAAAATTGGGAAAAGGTTAAGTTTTTAATTGGTCAAGTAGTCTAATCACCCCGCCCCCTCTAGACATACTTCAAGGTCCTACAAGTGGTACAAGAGCTTTGGTCTCCATTTGCTTTGATTTCCATAGCTTTTGGTGGTCATAGCCTTGGTTTCACAACCTAGGAGACACTACTAGGGAAAAGCCTAGCAGCAGCGCGGGTTTTGGGCCTATTAGCAGCGCGGGGGCCGGCGCTACTAATAAGGCGCTACAGCTAACTTATAGCAGTAGCGCGGGTGCCACCCGCGCTACTACTACGTCCTTTAGTAGTAGCGTGGGTAAAAACCCGCGCTACTACTACCAGCGCGGGTTTTTTTTGAATTTTTTCGAAAAAATATTTCGATTTTTTCCCTAATTTTCAAATTTCTGAATTATTTTAACCTCAAATCTCTAATCACCCCTGATCGCTGCTCAATTTAATCTCTAATCACCCCTCATCATTCCAAATCATCTAACTTCTCGGACAGTCATCCATCCTCTCACTACTCCAGCCTGAGCACACTTAACTTCCGGGTTCTATTCTCCCTTGTTTCCAAGTCTGCACTTGTTGTTTTCCTGACAATAGTAAGATATCAATCCTATTAACCTCAGGAATTTAGCTTGAGCATGAAGTCACACATTTCACTATTTGAGTTTGAAACTATTGTTCTAAAAAATTAGTAACACTAATATTTCTTGAATAATTAGTTTGACCACAATTTGACCACAGTTTGACCATAGCTGGGCCGTAGTTTGACCAGATTTGACCAAAATTCAAAAAACCTAAAATAATTATTTAGTAACACTAATATTCTAGAATAATTAGTTTGACCATAGTTTGACCACACAGTTTGAATTTTTTTCGATTTTTTCCACTCTAGATCTTAAAAGTCCCGTAACTTTTCGAGTAGATGATTTTTCATATAAAAAACTTTTTCATCCGAGTTAGTATGCAAAAGTTATGCCCATTTTTACAAATTCTCGAGAGATTTTGCAAATAAAGTCGAAATTCATATTTGCAAATTTTCCCAACAACTAGACCACATATCACATGGGAAACTTATTTTCTTTTATTTTTTTGACATTTTCATCATTTTCTTTTATTTATTTTAAAACTGAAAAGGCGATCCACAGGGGGGGGGGTAGAGTTTGAAAATGGGACCTTTAGTAGTAGCGCGGTTTTTTACCCCCTCCCTACTACTATGGCACCACTTAGTAGTAGCGAGGGCTAGAAACCAACGCTACTGCTATCAAACTTAGTAGTAGCGAGGTTTTAAAAACCCGTGCTTGTACTATGGCATGTCCCGGGGGGCACGGTAGAGACAGCTTAGTAGTAGCGAGGGTTAAAAACCCGCGCTACTGCTATCAACTTAGTAGTAGCGAGGTTTAAAAACCTGCGCTACTGGTAAGTAGCAGTAGCGAGGTTTTTTAACCCTCGCTACTAGTAACTTTCTGTGTATAGGCTTTTCCCTAGTAGTGAGAGTATGGCGTCTAGCGAGGGAAATTATCACCGTAGAGGTCCTTACTTTGATGGCACTAATTTTGCTAGTTGGAAGCATAAGATGAAAATGCATATTCTCAGACATAACCCCGCCGTTTGAGCTATTGTGTGTATTGGCTTGCAAGGTGAATTCTTTGATGGGAGAGAGCCGAACCGTGAATCAAGTGCGGACGAATTGAAGATGCTGCAATACAACGCTCAAGATTGTGATATCCTCTTCAATGGCTTGTGCCCCGAAGAATTCAACAAAATCAGCCGTCTTGAGAATGCAAAGGAAATTTGGGATATTTGATTGACATGCATGAAGGTATCGACTCCGTCAAGGAATCCAAGTTGGATGTCCTCCAAAGTCAGCTTGACAAGTTCAAAATGAAGGATGGTGAAGGTGTCGCTAAAATGTACTCTAGGCTTGCTCTTATCACAAATGAGATTGCCGGCTTAGGAAGTGAAGAGATGACCGACAGATTCATCATCAAGAAGATCCTAGAGCATTGGATGGAAAATATGATACCGTGTGCACATTGATCCAAATGATGCCAAATTACAAAGATCTCAAGCCAACGGAAGTCATTGGAAGAATTGTTGCTCATGAGATGTCACTCAAGGATAAGGAGGAACTTCACAACAAGTCAAGTGGTTCTTACAAAGCCTCATGTGAAGCCCCCACATCATCAAGTGAGAAACAAACCTTCAATGAAGAATTGAGCTTAATGGTGAAGAACTTCAACAAATTCTACAAGAGTAGAAGCAAAGAAAGAAGCTCTAAGTCAAGGTCTTACAATGACAAAAGATCTTCTAGTCGAGAGAGCAATTGCTACAATTGTGGGAGACCCGAACACTATTCCAATGAGTGTACGACACCCTACAAAAGAAGAGAAGATTATCCAAAAAGAAGAAGTAGAAGAGAAGAATCACCACCAAGAGAAAGAAGGAGTAGAGATGATCATTATGAACGAAGACCCTCACGGAGAAGCAAGGATTCGGAAAGGAAGGACAAGTCATCAAGGAGCTACACATAACGAAGACATCAAGCTCATGTTGGTGAATGGGTATCCGGTTCTGACTCTGAACATGACTCCGAGAGAAGCTATCACTCCGACTCCGAACATACTCAAGATGAAGGTGTTGCCGGTCTAGCACTTGTGTCAACCAACTCCTACGACATATTTGATTCACCAAATGAAGGAATTGGAAGATGCTTCATGGTCAAAGGTCCTAAGGTAACACACCCCAAGTATGTTGATTTTAATAGTGATGAAGATGACTTGTTAGGTGATGATGATTTACTTATTGACAACTCTAGTAATGAATACTATGATGAAACGTCAATTAATTATGCTAATCAAGATAAAATGAATGACAATGATAAGGAGAAGATTGAGCGTCTAACTAAAGAACTAAACACTCTTAAATTAGCTCATGAGACTATCTTCGAAGATCATCGAGAACTTTTAAGGGCTCATGAGAAGTTACGCTTTGAAAAGCTCAATCTTGAGCAAGAGCATGAGTTCTTAAAGGCAATCAATGATGATCTCCGCAAGAAAAGTTC
This sequence comes from Triticum aestivum, assembly GCF_018294505.1. NCBI lineage: Eukaryota > Viridiplantae > Streptophyta > Magnoliopsida > Poales > Poaceae > Triticum > Triticum aestivum. The sequence goes on along the minus strand of NC_057798.1, from coordinate 160,972,651 downwards.
TTCTTACATTTCCAAGCGTTTACTCTTATCTACTTACATGCCTCAAGTCAAGTCTAATAACAAGAACAAGAAAGATTCTTCCTCTAGTAGTAACAATAATAATGCTAAATCCAATATTGTTGCTTCTAGTAGTTCTCTTGATTCCACTAATGATTCTCTTAGCCAAGTTACACCTTGAGCAAGAAAATAGCTTATTGAAGGGAATTATAGAGAAAGGTGTATAGAAGAGCCTTGCCGGGAGTAAGCAATTCGAGGAAATTGTACGCAAGCAAGGAAGGCACCGGAAGAATCAAGGTGTTGGTTTTGAACGGAAGTTCAATGCAAATGGAGTTGAGTGGGAAGAAGATCAATACCCCAAGACGAGATTTGTTCCTCAACAAGAGAAGTATGATCCTACTTCCTTCAAGGGAACACAAGCACAAGATGATCTTCCACCACAAGACCACAAGAACAAAGGCAAGGACAAGCTTCAAGAGGAGATTGATGCATTTGAAGAAGCACCCAAGGCCTTGGTCAAGTGGGTTCCCAAGACTACGTCAAGTTCTACTTCATCAAGTAAAACTACAACTCCAAGGATTCCCATCACGATGATGTGGATCCCGAAGAAGAAGAACTAGAGTGTTCTTGAGGGTGACTCCGCCAACATTCTTCACTCATATCATTATGGCAAGGACAAGTGCAATCAACTTCCATATCTTGCACTAGTTCAAGGAGTCACAAACCCTCATGTTGGTAAGGCAAGGGACAAGGTAACCTAATGTTTTCATGGACATCATCTTGCGTGTGCATCACTCTATGTCTATGGATATTCTTGTTTGTTCCTTGTGGGACTAACCCATGTAGGTATTGAAAGTGCAACTCACTCCAAAGGATTGCTCCAAATGATCTGCATCAACATTGAGCATCCACATCTTCAACACCTACATGAAGTCATCATCAACAAAACCCAAGGTTAGTTCATCCCTCTAAGGGGGAATCTCACATCTAGGGGGAGCTTAACTCTAAGAATTGAGTCAAAGCAACTCTAATGATGTGAACACATCAATGCATTATGGAAAAGTGGTAACCCCACTTGAGCTTAAACGATGAGTATGACCCATGATCAAATGTTCTCATTTGACTCCTAAGTCAATATACTCATATATAGATGACCTAGTCATCGCCAATTGTTTGATAGATACTAGAATTGGTTGTGCATGCTTTGCCACATATTTCATTTGCCATTTTATTGTGTGAGCATGTTGGTTGCATATTTTACTCATTTAAGAACATCCACTTGTTGATTTGATTGATTGATTTATTTTTCTTTGGCCAAGTGGATGGACAAGAATGCCTAGGAACCTTCTCTAGCTATCTATGCTTTTCTTGTCTCAAACTCTATTCATGCTACATCACAAAATTTGAGCAAGTCAGATTCGAACCACTCTGTGTGAGGAGCACTCGGAGTCCCCGATTCGTCATAGACTTAAACTTCCCAAACTTCTTTGTGATTTTCGGTCTGACCGATTCTTCCATTTCGGTCATACCGAGATCAGTAAGTCGATCTAGGTTTTCATTCTCAGTGCAACCGATTTGAACTTTTCGGTCTCACTGAGTTGCTGTAACTGTCAAGGTTATGCATCTCGGTGCCACCGAGTTGTTCCACTCGGTCACACCGACAGGGTCGGGCTATATATACTCACGGGCAAAAATTTGGAAACTTTCTCCAAACCTCTTCGCCCGCGCATAGCTCGCTCTGCCTTCTAGGTCTCCGGATCATCGACTTCGTCGCCAGCCGCCTCCTGTCGTTGGTCTCCGCCGCCGTCAACGGATTTCATCTCCGTCGTTGACGCCGTAGCGAGTTCATCACCAAACTAGGGTATGAACTCAATCACAATGCTATCCTCGTCTAATTCTCAGCACATTGTGTTCATTATGATTCTTGCCACGATTGAAAAACCTCTATCCAGTCAAAACAATCCTTAGAATAGATGTGATTTGAAAATTTAGGATTAGGTTTCTGCCAAAACCATCTCGGACCCACCGAGTTGAAAAACTCGGTCCCACCGATTCGGCTAATGCCATTGCACTAGTAACTCTCGGTCCGACCGAGAATTGCTAATCGGTGTGACCGATTTTGGAACTTTGTGAAACCCTAGCAGTCTCGGTGCCACCGAACTGTGACTCGGTTGACCGAGATCACATGTTTAGGTTCCAAAAGCAGCTTCGGTATCACCGAGTTTGAAAATCGGTTGATCAGATGCTTTCTGTGGAAAACTCAAACTAAGTTTTTGAATCATTCTTTTGCAAAAGTCTCTGCATCTTGTGATGCTCATCCACTCTATCTCATCTATAACTATTCACAGGGTCAGCAGTCAGTGTTTTCAGCATGTCAGACCAAAGTGATAGTCAGAACAGGGAAGAAGAGCAAATTCACATGAGTGAGGGCACTAGTCGCTCTAGCACTTCAGATGATGGCAGCAGAAGCACTCCTAGCAATTTGCCCAAAGCAGCCACAAGAGCCAGAAGGAAGAGAACCTCAGACTCTGAGGATGAGAATTATGTGGCAGCTGAAGATGAGGCTACTTCCAAGAAGGTAGTTGTCGGTGTCAAAACCGGCGGATCTCGGGCAGGGGGTCCCGAACTGTGTGTTTAGGCGGATGGTAACAGGAGACAAGGGACACAATGTTTTACCCAGGTTCGGGCCCTCTTGATGGAGGTAAAACCCTACGTCCTGCTTGATTGATATTGATGATGTGGGTATTACAAGAGTAGATCTACCATGAGATCAAGGAGGCTAAACCCTAGAAGCTAGCCTATGGTATGATTGTTGTTCGTCCTACGGACTAAAGCCATCCGGTTTATATAGACACCGGAAAGGGCTAGGGTTACACAGAGTCGGTTACAATGGTAGGAGATCTACATATCCGTATCGCCAAGCTTGCCTTCCACGCCAAGAAAAGTCCCATCCGGACACGGGACGAAGTCTTAAATCTTGTATCTTCATAGTCTTGGAGTCCGGCCGATGATGATAGTTCGGCTATCCGGACACCCCCTAGTCCAGGACTCCCTCAGTAGCCCCTGAACCAGGCTTCAATGATGACGAGTCCGGCGCGCATATTGTCTTCGGCGTTGCAAGACGGGTTCCTCCTCCGAATAATTTATAGAAGATTGTGAGCACCAGGATAGTGTCCAGCTCTGCAAAATAAATTCCACATACCACCGTAGAGAGAATAATATTTACACAAGTTCAATCCGCTGACGTATTTTGTGGCGTGACGTCACCCCACAACCAAGCCTTTACTCGAATTGTTTTTATTATACCACCTCCGTGCGTCTAGCGAAGCGGTTTCCTTGGCACGTCTTGTCGAAGCAGAGATCGTGTTCCCCTTATCCCGGGATTCTCATCAATATGGACGTGGGTAACCCAACCGCGCCATTGATTGCGGTGCTTGGGAGATAAGCGAGTTTTATTAGGCCGGTGGGGACGCATGGTTTCGTCCGCCCATATAAGGGGATAAAGATCTACCCTTTTACCAACGCCTTCTTCCTCCTTTGCCTATCCATCTCTGTGAACTCGAGCTCCAGCGCCCAAGTCCTCACATCTCACCTCAACCTTCTCCAACTATGTCCGGAGCGGGAGGCAAGTGGATGGCCTCCTCCGTTACAGAGGGGCACATCCAGAAGCTGCGCAGCGCCCGATACCTGTCTAGCGACATTGCGCACCGGCTCCCCGACGAGGGGGAGCTCATCCCCACCCCCAGGCCCCATGAGAGGGTAGTATTTCTTTCCCATTTCCTCCGCGGACTGGGCTTCCCACTCCATCCCTTTGTCCGGAGGCTCATGTTCTACTACGGCCTGGATTTCCATGATCTGGCCCCGAATTTCATCCTCAATATCTCGGCGTTTATCGTCGTGTGTGAGGCCTTCCTCTGCATTAAGCCCCACTTCGGCTTGTGGCTCAAGACCTTCAGTGTCAAGCCGAAGGTTGTGAAGGGCAACCAAGCGGAGTGCGGAAGCGCCATGGTGGGCAAGATGCCAAATGTTACTTGGCTTGAGGGCACCTTCGTGGAAATTATTAAGGGGTGGCAATCGGGGTGGTTCTACATCACCGAGACGCGTGACCCTGAATGGGCAGCGGCCCCCGAATTCAGATCTGGCATCCCCATACGGCTCACCTCCTAGAAGGAGAGTGGCCGGATATGGGGCGATTCAAAGGAGATGACCGGACTTCAAGCCTGCATCCAAAAGCTAGTGAAAAGGAAGCTCAAGCTTGTCAACGTAGTCCAGGTCATGCTCATCCGCCGGATTCTCCCGTGCCAACAACGGGACTTCAATATGTGGGAGTTCGATCCAGCACAGCACCAGACTTTGAGCGGGCTCTTCGACACTACGTATGAAGAGGCCTGGAGGGTGCTGTTTAAGGGTGCCGAGGCTCCCGCATCCGCCACCGAAGATCGCGGATTCAACTCGCAGCGTCCGGCTAGCGAGGTAAGCGATTTTGCCCCTTACGGGACGCTTGTTTTCCATAGTTTGATTCTATGCGGGATCTAAACTCCCTCTCCTTTGACAGGACTGGATGAAGAAGGCCGAGCAAACTATCTGTCCGGCCCCTTTGCCAGAAGACCCAGCGGATGCCCGCTTAACGGGGATGCTGGCTCCGGCACCCCATGTGGTGCCGGAGAAGAAGGCCAAGAAGAAGGCCACGGGCACTCGAAAGAGTTCCCGTTTTCAGGTGTCATCGGATGATGACACCGAGGCGGACTCCTCCCACGAAGGCGAGGAGGAGAACAAAGAGGCCTCTCCCCCAGCAGGGGGAGGGAAGAAAAGGAAGGCCTCCCCAACGAGGGAGGCCGAAGGGTCCAAGAAGGGAAGGACTCTTCCCCCGGACTGCTCTGCCCACGCCAGCGATGACGACGAGGACTGGCCTCCAAGGGCCAAGCCCCTGGCGAGATCGTAAGTATCCGAACTCCCGAATAACTTCATGATTTTTATTTTCGCCACATGGAGTCTTTCTAATGCCGCATACAACCCTGCAGTCCGCCCAAGGAGGATCTTCCCGCTTTGTCGAGCGGGTCCTTGGGTGCGTCGGATATGGATTCCCTTCCGACCGCCTCCTCCCCTCGTGATGCGGACGATGCCGAGGTGGGATCCCGGGAAGGGACCCGCCAGGAGGAGGAGGCCCCGGATGTGCCGCAGGGCAACCTCCCGGACTTTGCACCGGACTCCGCACCGGAACCAGTAGTGGCTCCGGAGTTCGGCGGGTGGCCCCTTTGTAAGAAGGGCAAGACCGTGACGCCGGTGGCCTCCGTCCAACCAGAGGCGCCGGATAGCTTGCTGGAGGCGCTCAACGACGCTTCCATTGAAGAGGAACACCGCACCGTCATGGGTGCGGTGATTCAGAAGGTTCAGCTCGCCAAGAGCGGGCTGACCGAAGCCTGCAGCAGCCTTCTAACAGGCTTTGAGGTAAGAATTGTGACATGTGTAAAATAGTACCGCATAGAGAGTAGCCCCTGATGCTTGGTTCGGTGTTCGGAAAGAAAAACCGGACTGAGGATCTAAAAAGATATACATAGGAGTCATAAAAATTATGTTAATATGGGATTGCAGGCTGTGCTGCTGACCTCTACCGCACTGAATGCGGAGGTCAATACTTTGAAGCAAAGCCTCGAGCGGTCCGAGAATGAATCGGCCGTGCCAAGAAGCAGCTCGAGGACAAGGAATGTGAGTAAAACCTTATTAAAATTGTACCTTACAGAAAAGGATTTGGTTGCAAGAAAATGACAAGGATAACGTGGGTATTGCAGGGGCCATGAACGAGGTGGCAACCCTGAAGGAGGCGGTGTCCATGGCCGAACGTAATGCGTCCACGGAGCGCACCAAGCGAGAGAAGCAGGAGGCGCGGCTGGCGGAGGTACAACAAGAGCTCCAGGCTCTCGTGGAAAAACATGAGAGTTTGGAGCGCGACTCGAGGACTCGAGAGTCCGAGCTTGCATCGGCTCTTGAGAGTGCCAAAGCCCTAAGGCCGAAGCCTACAAGGCCCTCCAGGAAATCAAGGCGTTGAAGAAAATAGCGGCAGGTAAGGCATTTTTCATGCAGAGTAAGCATGTGAATGTGAATTACCTGTCACTTACCCGAATTCGGAGCTCTCCAGGAGCGTTCGCGGATCTGCCCCGCAGCGTGTCCGATGCTGCCGCTTTCTACAGGGCCGAGGAGGGGAGCTCGATGGAGAAGGTCTTATGGTCTCAGTATGCTGAGGCCGGACATCCGGTGCCCCTTAGCGACCAGCTGAAGCAGCTGTTTGAGCTCCACAAGGTGGCCGAACAGGCCATGAAGGGCCTCATAGTTCGGCTGTGGCCTAAAGAGGCCATGCCTGGGAGCTACTTCGGCTTGGTGCGGTGGCTGGTGGATGTGTGTCCGTGGGTTGAAGTCATCAAGCACTCCGCCTGCATTGAAGGTGCCCGTCGGGCCCTTGCCCGCGCTAAGGTGCACAGGGGCAAGATGGATGCTCAGAAGCTTGTGACGGACGCGCCACCGCTGGGCAAGGAGTATCGCACGCCCGAGATGTATTATAAGAGTGTCCTGAAGGGTGCCCACATTATTGCGGGTGAGTGCTCCAAAGATGTAATATTTGAGTAGACTCGCATTTTGTTATCCTGTGCGCTGAAAACTTTCTTCATATGCGCTAAGCAACGCTTGTTAATTTAAAATATTACCTTTTGTGCGGCTGTTTATCAAATCTGAGAGATGGCAAGTCATCGGCTTCAGCCCCCATGCCACGAGTGCTGGGGTGTTCGGCATAAATTTGAGCACGCTTGTTCCCATTTTTGGGTCCATCTAGGGAGGCGCTCAACACAACGAACAAGGCAACCATACTTATAATGCTTGAACACTCTCACTTAGCCATAGAATTCTATAATTTTAAATTTTGGCGAAGCCCCTAGTGTTCGGAAGGCCGAATTTGGGGCGCTATCCACGCCTGGGCCGGACAAAGCCGGCTCCTCGCTCTAAGCGGCATAAGTCTTTAGGGACTCGCAAAAAACCTCTCGAACAGCGATCGGCTCTCGCCTCATCATGACGGTCAGTTTTAGCTTTCTCCACTGAAGCGCTCGCCCAGCTCAACTGGGGCGCAATCGCAGTGGTTCTCCCAGTGCTACCTTAGCCGATACAACGGAACATAAGGTACCAAAACATGGGAGCCGGGCAAACCCAACTATTGACCCAAGACATGATTCGGAGCCGATGCATATAATGCTATAAGTTCGAGGTGCCGCACTGGTGAAAGTGTTCGGACTTATCACACCATGATGCGGGAAACATAAGCCCCTGGTGTATTTAGCCGTACCAAAGTGTACGGATGCAACATGTCATAAATGAACATATGTATAAGAAACAAATGCAATTGTAAGCAAAAAGGTGCTGCATTGTTTATTCAAGAGATACTGCTGTGAATGCAGAACGATACAAATGGTGTGGTAAGCAAGGGATGGGACTATTAAACATGTCCCCCTCCAGGGGTAGTGAGGGAGTCCTGGACTAGGGGGTGTCCGGATAGCCGAACTATCATCATCGGCCGGACTCCAAGACTATGAAGATACAAGATTGAAGACTTTGTCCCGTTTCCGGATGGGACTTTCCTTGGCGTGGAAGGCAAGCTTGGCGATACGGATATGTAGATCTCCTACCATTGTAACCGACTCTGTGTAACCCTAGCCCTCTCCGGTGTCTATATAAACCGGATGGCTTTAGTCCGTAGGACGAACAACAATCATACCATAGGCTAGCTTCTAGGGTTTAGCCTCCTTGATCTCGTGGTAGATCTACTCTTTTAACACCCACATCATCAATATCAATCAAGCAGGACGTAGGGTTTTACCTCCATCAAGAGGGCCCGAACCTAGGTAAAACATTGTGTCCCTTGTCTCCTGTTACCATCCACCTAGACGCATAGTTCGGGACCCCCTACCCAAGATCCGCCGGTTTTGACACCGACATTGGTGCTTTCATTGAGAGTTCCTCTGTGTCATCACCGATAGGCTCGATGGCTTCTTCGATCATCAACAACAATGCAGTCCAGGGTGAGACCTTTCTCCCCGGACAGATCTTCGTATTCGGCGGCTTTGCACTGCGGGCCAATTCGCTTGGCCGTCTGGAGCAGATCGAAAGCTACGCCCCTGGACGTCAGGTCAGATTTGGAAGTTTGAACTTCACGGCTGACATCCATGGGGACCTGATCTTCGATGGATTCGAGCCACAGCCGAGCACGCCGAACACTGACCTTGTCCCTCATGAAGCTCATGACTCCGAGGTGCCGGACTCCTCGCCAGACTCCGAACCTCCCGCGCCCCCTCCAATGGAATCTGATTGGGCGCCGATCATGGAGTTCACCGCTGCGGACATCTTTCAACACTCACCTTTCGGCGACATCTTGAGTTCGCTAAAGTATCTCTCGTTATCAGGAGAGCCCTGACCGGACTGCAGTTAGGACGGTTGGGATGCGGATGACGAAGAAATTCAAAGCCCACCCAAGACCCACTTAGTAGCCACTGTCGACGGCTAACCGACATGCTAGACTTCGACTCCGAAGACATCGACGGTATGGATGACGATGTCGGAGATGACCAAGAACCAGCGCCTACCGGGCACTGGAAAGCCACCTCATCATATGACATATACATGGTGGATATCCCAAAAGATGGGAACGGTGGAGGAACAGAGGAGGATGACCCCTCCAAGAAACAGCCCAAACGTCGGCGTCAGCGGCGCCGCTCTAAATCTTGCCAAAGCAAGAATGGAGATTCTGGCACCGGAGATAATAACACCCCAGACAGTGCCGAAGACAACCCCCTGCAGCAAGATTCAGCACAGGAGGACGGAGACCTCAGCCCTCACGAGAGAGTGGCAGACGAAGAGGTAGAGGATGATAACTACATGCCTCCCTCCGGAGACGAGGAAAGCCTCGACGACGACGAATTTCTCGTGCCTGAGGATCCCGCCGAACAAGAGCGTTTTAAACGCAAGCTTATGGCCACGATAAACAGCCTCAAGAAAAAGCAGCAACAGCTTAGAGCTGATCAAGATCTACTAGCCGACAGATGGACTGAAGTCCTTGCGGCCGAAGAGCATGAGCTCGAACGCTCCTCCGAAAGCTACCCCAAACGCAAGCTGCTAGCCCGATTAGAGGAGGAGGCATATAAACCCGCATCACCATAGCATGATACGGCTGACCGGCCACCCCGTGGCCGCGACAGAGAGGCCTCTAGGCCCTCCATTAGAACCGTACCCCGGCATCGCTCGAAAAGCACAAGACCACAGGGGAACGCTCCGGACTTGCGAGACATATTGGAGGATAAGGCAAGACAATCAAGATCGATCTACGGATCGCGGGGGCGCCCCATGATACGTGACGACAACCGTCGCACCGGACACGGCAAGTCCAGCCGGGCCGAACACAGTAGACAAAACTCTTTTGAGCTTCGTCGTGATATAGCCCAATACAGAGGCGCCGCACACCCACTATGCTTCACAGATGAAGTAATGGATCATCAAATCCCCGAAGGGTTTAAACCCGTGAATATTGAATCTTATGATGTCACAACGGACCCAGCGGTCTGGATCGAAGACTATCTCCTTCATATCCACATGGCCCGCGGTGATGATCTCCACGCCATCAAATACCTTCCACTCAAGCTTAAAGGACCAGTTCGGCATTGGCTTAACAGCTTACCAGCAGAATCAATTGGGAGTTGGGAGGACCTGGAAGCCGCATTCCTTGATAACTTCCAGGGCACGTATGTGCGACCACCAGACATTGACGACCTAAGCCACATAATTCAGCAGCCAGACGAATCGGCCAGACAATTCTGGACACGGTTCTTAACTAAGAAAAATCAAATCGTCGACTGTCCGGATGCATAGGCCCTCGCGGCCTTCAAACATAACATCCATGACGAGTGGCTTGCCCGGCACCTGGGGCAGGAAAAGCCGAAATCAGTGGCAGCCCTCACATCACTCATGACCCGCTTCTGCGTGGGAGAAGACAGATGGCTAGCCTGCAGCAACAACCTCAGCAAAAATTCTGGCAGTCCGGATATCAAGGACCACAATGGCAGGTCGCATCGCAACAAGAACAAACGCCGCATTAACAGCGACAATAACAAGGATACGGCAGTCAATGCCGGATTCAGAGGCTCTAAATCCGGTCAGCGGAAAAAGCCATTCAAAAGAACTACTCTGGGTCCGTCCAATTTGGACCGAATACTCGATCGCTCGTGCCAGATACACGACACCCCCGACAAGCCAGCTAACCACACCAACAGGGACTGTTGGGTATTCAAGCAGGCAGGCAAGATAATTGCCGAAAACAACGACAAGGGGCTGCATAGCGATGACGAGGAAGAGACCCGACCGCCGAACAATAGGGGACAGAAGGGTTTCCCCCCACAAGTGCGGACGGTGAACATGATATACGCAACCCACATACCCAAGAGGGAGCGGAAGCGTGCACTTAGGGATGTATACGCGATGGAGCCAGTCGCCCCGAAGTTCAACCCATGGTCCTCTTGCCCGATCACTTTTGATCGAAGGAACCACCCCACCAGCATCCGCCACGGCGGATTCGCCGCATTGGTGCTAGACCCAATCGTCGATGGATTTCACCTCACCAAAGTCCTGATGGACGGCGGCAGCAGCCTGAACCTGCTTTATCAGGATACAGTGCGCAAAATGGGCATAGACCCCTCAAGGATTAAACCCACGAAGACGACCTTTAAAGGCATCATACCAGGTGTAGAGGCCAATTGTACAGGCTCAGTTACACTGGAAGTGGTCTTCGGATCCCCGGATAACTTACAAAGCGAGGAGTTAATCTTTGACATAGTTCCGTTCCGCAGCGGCTATCATGCTCTGCTCGGACGTACCGCGTTTGCAAAGTTCAACGCAGTGCTGCACTATGCATACCTCAAGCTCAAGATGACAGGCCCTCGAGGAGTCATCACGGTCAATGGAAACACTGAATGCTCTCTCCGAACGGAGGAACATACAGCGGCTCTCGCGGCAGAAGTACAGTGCAGCCTCCTAAGGCAATTCTCGAGTCCGGCCGTTAAGCGATCGGACACGGCTAAACGCGCCCGGAGTAACCTACAACAAGACCACCTGGCACGTTCCGAGCACGCGTAGCAGTGCGGCCCCAATCCCAGCCCCTGCAAAATTTCAAGACAGGTCCTTCGCGTACATCATTACGCTCTGGAGATACCATGGGCATGGGGGGAGGGGCACGACCACGATAATCCCAGAATACCGCTTAACCACACCAGGGGCTCTCAAGTGTGTCGTTTTTTTTCTTTCTTTTTTTTCTTATTTTTACCCACAGGACTCCGTTCATCAGAGGCCCTGTCCGGCAGCAGACCTGCCGAACTCACGATGCAACAGCCAGGGAAGGAGAAAGGCTACGATGAATATCCACGTGGTCTCCATTACGAGCATTAAATCTGTTTTATACACCATTCCGCAGCCTACCGCTGGAGGGGGACATGTTTAATAGTCCCATCCCTTGCTTACCGCACCATTTGTATTGTTCTGCATTCACAGCAGTATCTTTTGAATAAACAATGCGGCACCTTTTTGCTTACAATTGCAATTCTTTCTTATACATATGTTCATTTATGACATGTTGCATCCGTACACTTTGGTACGGCTAAATACACCAGGGGCTTATGTTTCCCGCATCATGGTGTGATAAGTCTGAACACTTTCACCAGTGCGGCACCCCGAACTTATAGCATTATATGCATCGGCTCCGAATCATGTCTTGGGTCAATAGTTGGGTTTGCCCGGCTCCCATGTTTTGGTACCTTATGTTCCGTTGTATCGGCTAAGGTAGCACTAGGAGAACCACTGCGATTGTGCCCCAGTTGAGTTGGGTGAGCGCTTCAGTGGAGAAAGCTAAAACTGACCGTCATGATGAGGCGAGAGCCGGCCGCTGTTTGAGAGGTTTTTTGTGAGTCCCTAAAGACTTATGCCGCTTAGAGCGAGGAGCCGGCTTTGTCCGGCCCAGGCGTGGATAGCGCCCCAAATTCGGCCTTCTGAACACTAGGGGCTTCGCTGAAATTTAAAATTATAGAATTCTATGGCTAAGTGAGAGTGTTCAAGCATTATAAGTCTGGTTGCCTTGTTCGTTGTGTTGAGCGCCTCCCTAGATGGACCCAAAAATGGGAACAAGAGTGCTCAAATTTATCCCGAACACCCCAGCACTCGTGGCATGGGGGCTGAAGCCGACGACTTGCCATCTCTCAGATTTGATAAACAGCCGCACAGAAGGTAATATTTTAAATTAACAAGCATTGCTTAGCGCATATGAACAAAGTTTTCAGCGCACAGGATAAGAAAATGCGAGTCTACTCAAATATTACATCTTTGGAGCACTCACCCGCAATAATGCGGGCACCCTTCAGGACACTCTTATAATACATCTCGGGTGTGCGATACTCCTTGCCCAGCGGTGGCGCATCCGTCACAAGTTTCTGAGCATCCATCTTGCCTCAGTGCACCTTAGCGCGGGCAAGGGCCCGACGGGCACCTTCAATGCAGGTGGAGTGCTTGATGACTTCAACCCATGGACACGCATCCACCAGCCGCCGCACCAGGCCGAAGTAGCTCCCAGGCATGGCCTCTTTAGGCCACAGCCGAACTATGAGGCCCTTCATGGCCTATTCGGCCACCTTGTGGAGCTCAAACAGCTACTTCAGCTAGTCGCTAAGGGGCACCGGATGTCCGGCCTCAGCATACTGAGACCAGAAGACCTTCTCCGTCGAGCTCCCCTCCTTGGCCCTATAGAAAGTGGCAACATCGGACACGCTGCGGGGCAGATCTGTGAACGCTCCTGGAGAGCTCCAAATTCGGGTAAGTGACAGGTAATTCACACTCACATGCTTACTCTGCATGAAAAATGCCTTACCCGCTGCTATTTTCTTCAACGCCTCGATTTCCTGGAGGGCCTTGTAGGCTTCGGCCTTAGTGGCTTTGGCACTCTCAAGAGCCGATGCAAGCTCGGACTCTCGAGTCTTCGAGTCGCGCTCCAAACTCTCATGTTTTTCCATGAGAGCCTGGAGCTCTTGCTGTACCTCCGCCAGCCACGCCTCCTGCTTCTCTCGCTCGGTGCACTCCGCGGCCGCATTATGTTCGGCCACGGACATCGCCTCCTTTAGGGTCGCCACCTCGTTCGTGGCCCCTGCAATATCCACGTTATCCTTGTCATTTTTCTTGCAACCAAATCCTTTTCTGTAAGGTAGAATTTTAATAAGGTGTTACTCACCTTCCTTGTCCTCGAGCTGCTTCTTGGCACGGCCGAGTTCGTTCTCGGACCGCTCGAGGTTTTGCTTCAAAGTATTGACCTCCGCAGTCAGTGCGGCAGAGGTCAGCAGCACAGCCTGCAATCCCATAATGACATAATTTTTATGACTCCTGCGTATATCTTTTTAGATCCTCAGTCCAGTTTTTCTTTCCGAACACCGAACCGAGCATCAGGGGCTACTGTCTATGCGGTACTATTTTACACATATCACAATTCTTACCTCAAAGCCTGTTAGAAGGTTGCTGCAGGCTTCGGTCAGCCCGCTCTTGGTGAGCTGAACCTTCTGAATCACCGCACCCATGACGGTGCGGTGTTCCTCTTCAATGGAAGCGCTGTTGAGCGCCTCCAGCAAGCTATCCGGCGCCTCCGGTTGAACGGAGGCCACTAGCGTCACGGTCTTTCCCTTCTTATGAAGGGGACGCCCGCCGGACTCCGGAGCCACTACCGGTTCCGGTGCGGAGTCCGGTGCAAAGTCCGGGAGGTTGCCCTGCGGCACCTCTGGGGCCTCCTCCTCCTGGCGGGTCCCTTCCCGGGATCCCACCTCGGCATCGTCCGCATCATGAGGGGAGGAGGCAGTCGGAAGGGAATCCATATCCGACGCACCCAAGGACCCGCTCGACAAAGCGGGAAGATCCTCCTTGGGCGGACTGCAGGGTTGTATGCGGCATTAGAAAGACTCCATGTGGCGAAAATAAAAATCATGAAGTTATTCGGGAGTCCGGATACTTACGATCTCGCCAGGGGCTTGGCCCTTGGAGGCCAGTCCTCGTCGTCGTCGCTGGCGTGGGCAGAGCAGTCCGCGGGAAGAGTCCTTCCCTTCTTGGACTCTTCAGCCTCCCTCGTTGGGGAGGCCTTCCTTTTCTTCCCTCCCCCTGCTGGGGAGAGGCCTCTTTGTTCTCCTCCTCGCCTTCGTGGGAGGAGTCCACCTCTGTGTCATAATCCGATGACACCTGAAAACGGGAACTCTTTCGAGTGCCCGTGGCCTTCTTCTTGGCCTTCTTCTCCGGCACCACATGGGGTGCCGGAGCCAGCAGCCCCGTTAAGCGGGCATCCGCTGGGTCTTCTGGAAAAGGGGCCGGACAGATAGTCTGCTCGGCCTTCTTCATCCAGTCCTGTCAAAGGAGAGGGAGTTTAGATCCCGCATAGAGTCAAACTATGGAAAACAAGTGTTCCGTAAAGGGAAAAATCGCTTACCTCACTAGTCGGACGCTGCGAGCTGAATCCGCAATCTTCGGTGGCAGATGCGGGAGCCTCGGCGCCCTTAAACAGCACCCTCCAGGCCTCTTCGTATGTAGTGTCGAAGAGCCCGCTCAAAGTCTGGTGCTACGCCGGATCGAACTCCCACATATTGAAGTCCTGTTGTTGGCACGGGAGAATCCAGCGGATGAGCATGACCTGGACTACGTTGACAAGCTTGAGCTTCCTTTTCACTAGCTTTTGGATGCAGGCTTGAAGTCCAGTCAGCTCCTTCGAATCGCCCCATATCCGGCCACTCTCCTTCCAGGAGGTGAGCCGTATGGGGATGCCAGATCTGAATTCGGGGGCCGCTGCCCATTCAGGGTCACGCGGCTCGGTGATGTAGAACCACCCCGATTGCCACCCCTTAATGGTTTCCATGAAGGTACCCTCAAGCCAAGTAACGTTGGGCATCTTGCCCACCATGGCGCCTCCGCACTCCGCTTGGTTGCCCTTCACAACCTTCGGCTTGACACTAAAGGTCTTGAGCCACAAGCCGAAGTGGGGCTTAATGCAGAGGAAGGCCTCACACACGACGATAAACACCGAGATATTGAGGATGAAATTCGGGGCCAGATCATGGAAATCCAGGCCGTAGTAGAACATGAGCCCCCGGACAAAGGGATGGAGTGGGAAGCCCAGTCCGCGGAGGAAATGGGAAAGAAATACTACCCACTCATGGGAGCCGGTGCGCAATGTCGCTGGACATGTATCCGGCGCTGCGCAGCTTCTGGATGTGCCCCTCCGTAACGGAGGAGGCCATCCACTTGCCTCCTGCTCCGGACATAGTTGGAGAAGGTTGAGGTGAGATGTGCGGACTTGGGTGCTGGAGCTCGAGTTCGTAGAGATGGATAGGCAAAGGAGGAAGAAGGCGTAGGTAAAAGGGTAGATCTTTATCCCCTTATATGGGAGGACAAAACCATGCGTCCCCACCGGCCTGATAAAACTCGCTTATCTCCCAAGCGCTGCAATCAATGGCGCGGTTGGGTTACCCACGTCCGTATTGATGAGAATCCCGGGATAAGGGGAACACGATCTCTGCTTCGACAAGACGTGCCAAGGAAACCGCTTCGCTAGACGCGCGGAGGTGGTATAATAAAAACAATTCGAGTAAAGGCTTGGTTGTGGTGTGACGTCACGCCACAAAATACGTCAGCGGATTGAACTTGTGTAAATATTATTCTCTCTACGGTGGTATGTGGAATTTATTTTGCAGAGCTGGACACTATCCTGGTGTTCACAATCTTCTATAAATTATTCGGAGGAGGAACCCGCCTTGCAACGCCGAAGACAATATGCGCGCCGGACTCGTCGTAATTGATGCCTGGTTCAGGGGCTACTGAGGGAGTCCTGGACTAGGGGGTGTCCGGAGAGCCGAACTATCATCATCGGCTGGACTCCAAGACTATGAAGATACAAGATTGAAGACTTCGTCCCGTGTCCGGATGGGACTTTCCTTGGCGTGGAAGGCAAGCTTGGCGATACGGATATGTAGATCTCCTACCATTGTAACCGACTCTGTGTAACCCTAGACCTCTCCGGTGTCTATATAAACCGGATGGCTTTAGTACGTAGGACGAACAACAATCATACCATATGCTAGCTTCTAGGGTTTAGCCTCCTTGATCTCGTGGTAGATCTACTCTTGTAATACCCACATCATCAATATCAATCAAGCAGGACATAGGGTTTTACCTCCATCAAGAGGGCCCGAACCTGGATAAAACATTGTGTCCCTTGTCTCCTGTTACCATCCGCCTAGACGCACAGTTCGGGACCCCCTACCCGAGATCCGTTGGTTTTGACACCGACAGGTAGCCTGCGGAATGGTGTATAAAACAGATTTAATGGTCGTAATGGAGACCACCTGGATATTCGTCGTAGCCTTTCTCCTTCCCTGGTTGTTGCATCGTGAGTTCGGCAGGTCTGCTGCCGGACAGGGCCTCTGATGAACGGAGTCCTGTGGGTAAAAAGAAGAAAAAAAAGAAAGAAGAAAAAAAAAGAACGACACACTTGAGAGCCCCTGGTATGGTTAAGCCGCATTCTGGGCCTATCGTGGTCGTGCCCCTCCCCCCATGCCCATGGTATCTCCAGAGCGTAATGATGTACGCGAAGGACCTGTCTTGAAATTTTGTAGGGGCTGGGGTTGGGGCCGCACTGCTACGCGAGCTCGGAACGTGCCAGGTGGTCTTGTTGTAGGTTACTCCGGGCGCATTTAGCCGTGTCCAGTCGCTTAATGGCCGGACTCGAGAATTGCCTTAGGAGGCTGCACTGTACTTCTGCCGCGAGAGCCGCTGTATGTTCCTCCGTTCGGAGAGAGCGTTCAGTGTTTCCGTTGACCGTGATGACTCCTCGAGGGCCTGGCATCTTGAGCTTGAGGTATGCATAGTGTGGCAGCGTGTTGAACTTTGCAAACGCGGTACATCCGATCAGAGCATGATAGCCGCTGCGAAACGGAACTATGTCGAAGATTAACTCCTCGCTTCGGAAGTTATCCGGGGATCCGAAGACCACTTCCAGTGTAACTGAGCCTGTACAATTGGCCTCTACACCTGCTATGACGCCTTTAAAGGTCGTCTTCGTGGGTTTAATCCTTGAGGGGTCTATGCCCATTTTGCGCACTGTATCCTGATAAAGCAGGTTCAGGCTGCTGCCGCCATCCATGAGGACTCTGGTGAGGTGAAATCCATCGACGATTGGGTCTAGCACCAATGCGGCGAATCCGCCGTGGCGGATGCTGGTGGGGTGGTCCCTTCGATCAAAAGTGATTGGGCAAGAGGACCATGGGTTGAACTTTGGGGCGACTGGCTCCATCGCGTATACATCCCTAAGTGCACGCTTCCGCTCCCTCTTGGGTATGTGGGTTGCGTATATCATGTTCACTATCCGCACTTGTGGGGGGAAACCCTTCTGTCCTCTATTGTTCGGCGGCCAGGTCTCTTCCTCGTCATCGCTATGCGGCCCCTTGGTGTTGTTTTCGGCAATTAACTTGCCTGCCTGCTTGAATACCCAACAGTTGTTGTTGGTGTGGTTAGCTGGCTTGTCAGGGGTGCCGTGTATCTGGCACGAGCGATCGAGTATTCGGTCCAAATTGGACGGACCCGGAGTAGTTCTTTTGAATGGCTTTTTCCGCTGACCGGATTTAGAGCCTCTGAATCCGGCATTGATTTCCGTATGCTCGTTATTGTCGCTGTTAATGTGGCGTTTGTTCTTGTTGTGACGCGACCTGCCATTGTGGTCCTTGATATCCGGACTGCCAAAATTTTTGCTGAGGTTGTTGCTGCGGGCTAGCCAGCTGTCTTCTCCCGCGCAGAAGCGGGTCATGAGTGATGTGAGGGCTGCATGGATTTCGGCTTTTCCTGCCCCAGGTGCTGGGCAAGCCACTCATCACGGATGTTATGTTTGAAGGCTGCGAGGGCCTCTGCATCTGGACAATCGATGATTTGATTTTTCTTAGTTAAGAACCGTGTCCAGAATTGCCTGGGCGATTCGTCTGGCTGCTGAATTATGTGGCTTAGGTCGTCAGCGTCTGGTAGTCGCACATACGTGCCCTGGAAGTTATCAAGGAATGCGGCTTCCAGGTCCTCCCAACTCCCAATTGATTTTGCTGGTAAGCTGTTAAGCCAATGCCGAGCTGGTCCTTTAAGCTTGAGTGGAAGGTATTTGATGGCGTGGAGATCATCACCGCGGGCCATGTGGATATGAAGGAGATAGTCTTCGATCCAGACAGCGGGGTCCGTTGTTCCATCATAAGATTCAATATTCACGGGTTTAAACCCTTCGGGGATTTGATGATCCATTACTTCATCTGTGAAGCATAGTGGGTGAGCGGCGCCTCCGTATTGGGCTATATCACGACGAAGCTCAAAAGAGTTTTGTCTACTATGTTCGGCCCGGCCGGACTTGTTGTGTCCGGTGCGACGGTTGTCGTCACGTATCATGGGGCGCCCCCGCGATCTGTAGATCGATCTTGATTGTCTTGCCTTATCCTCCAATATGTCTCGCATGTCCAGAGCGTTCCCCTGTGGTCTTGTGCTTTTCGAGCGAAGCTGGGGTACGGTTCTAATGGAGGGCCTAGAGGCCTCTCTGTCGCGGCCACGGGGTGGCCGGTCAGCCGTATCGTGCTCTGGTGATGCGGGTTTATATGCCTGCTCCTCTAATCGGGGTAGCAGCTTGCGTTTGGGGTAGCTTTTGGAGGGGCGTTCGAGCTCATGCTCTTCGGCCGCAAGGACTTCAGTCCATCTGTCGGCTAGCAGATCTTGATCAGCTCTAAGCTGTTGCTGCTTTTTCTTGAGGCTGTTTGCCGTGGCCATAAGCCTGCGTTTAAAACGCTCTTGTTCGGCGGGATCCTCAGGCACGACAAATTCGTCGTCGTCGAGGCTTTCCTCGTCTCCGGAGGGAGGCATGTAATTATCATCCTCTACCTCTTCGTCTGCCACTCTCTCGTGAGGGTTGGCATCTCCGTCCTCCGGTGCTGAATCTTGCTGCAGGGGGTTGTCTTCGGCACTGTCTGGGGTGTTATTATCTCCGGTGCCGGAATCTCCATTCTTGCTTTGGCGGGATTTAGAGCGGCGCCGCTGACGCCGGCGTTTGGGCTGTTTCTTGGAGGGGTCATCCTCCTCTGTTCCTCCGCCGTTCCCATCTTTTGGGATATCCACCATGTATATGTCATATGATGAGGTGGCTTTCCAGTGCCCGGTAGGCGCTGGTTCTTGGTCGTCTCCGGCATCGTCGTCCATACCGTCGATGTCTTTGGAGTCGAAGTCTAGCATGTCGGTTAGATCGTCGACAGTGGCTACTAAGTGGGTGGTGGGTGGGCTTTGAATTTCTTTGTCGTCCGCATCCCAACCGTCCTGACCGCAGTCCGGTCAGGGCTCTCCTGATAACGAGAGATACTTAAGCGAACTCAAGATGTCGCCGAAAGGTGAGTGTTGAAAGATGTCCGCAGCGGTGAACTCCATAATCGGCGCCCAATCGGATTCCATTGGAGGGGGCGCGGGAGGTTCGGAGTCCGGCGAGGAGTCCGGCACCTCGGAGTGACGAGCTTCATGAGGGACAAGGTCAGTGTTCGGCTCTATCGCCATAGAGGTTACAGCCCCCGAGGCGGTGTCTAGCCACCCATCCTCGATCTACACAGCCGTCTCCGAATTGAAGATCGGAGCGGACTCGTGTGCGGCCTCCAGGGTACTGTCCGGCTGCAGAGCTAAATCATGCCCGTCGTGACAGTGTGGCACGCTCGGCTGTTGCTCGAATCCATCGAAGATCAAGTCCCCCGCGGATGTCAGCCGTGAAGTTCAAACTTCCAAATCTGACCTGACAGCCAGGGGCGTAGCTTTCGATCTGCTCCAGACGGCCAGGTGAATTGGCCCGCAGTGCAAAGCCGCCGAATACGAAGATTTTTCCGGGGAGAAAGGTCTCACCCTGGACTGCGTTGTTGTTGATGATCGAAGAAGCCATCGAGCCTATCGGTGACGACACAGAGGAACTCTCAATGAAAGCACCAATGTCGGTGTCAAAACCGGCGGATCTCGGGTAGCGGGTCCCGAACTGTGCGTCTAGGCGGATGGTAACAGGAGACAAGGGACACGATGTTTTACCCAGGTTCGGGCCCTCTTGATGGAGGTAAAACCCTACGTCCTGCTTGATTGATATTGATGATGTTGGTATTACAAGAGTAGATGTACCACGAGATCAAGTAGGCTAAACCCTAGAAGCTAGCCCATGGTATGATTGTTGTTCGTCCTACGGACTAAAGCCATCCGGTTTATATAGACACCAGAGAGGGCTAGGGTTACACAGAGTCAGTTACAATGGTAGGAGATCTACATATCCGTATCGCCAAGCTTGCCTTCCACGCCAAGGAAAGTCCCATCCGGACACGGGACGAAGTCTTCAATCTTGTATCTTCATAGTCTTGGAGTCCGGCCGATGATGATAGTTCGGCTATCCGGACACCCCCTAGTCCAGGACTCCCTCAGTAGTGCTCAAAAAGGAGTATGTCTCAGCAAAGACCACAAAGCCTGGACTTAATAGGAAGGTCCCTGCCAAGAGGACACCCATGCTGAAGGTCAGAGGATCAACACAAGTTCCTGCAAAACCTGATCCCATAGAGCCAGCTGCAGAAGGAAAGAAGAGGAAGGAAAGGGTCAGAAAGACCATGGCCAGAGTTGTTGGACAACCTTCCATGATGGAAGAGGGGGAGGAATAAGAGGTTGCTGCACCAGCACCCAAGGCACAAAAGTTGATGGGTGATGCTATAAGGTCAGGGGCTGCAACATCAAAGCCCAAAGAAGCACACAAAGCTGCTACCAAGGCCAAGAATGCACCAAATAGGAATACCAGGAGTACATCAGCTGCTGAGAAGAACAAGGCCCCAGTGCCTGAAGTTGCTGCTGAGAAAGATGGTGAAGGACAAGTCCTGAGGAAGCTCAAACCCAAGATTCTAGACCACAATGATGCTCATCCTGTGGCTGAGGACATGAATATCAGGAGAGACTCAAAGTTGAGGCTATGGAGAGAGTCAGATCCATATGCCACCAGGAGAAGGACTGCTGTTGATTACATGTTCCACACAAAGGAACAGCGGGATTTCTATGAGACAATCTTCTTGGACAAGAAGCCTATAGTGTGTGATATGAGGTGGGTCGACTGGACCTACATAAAGGAGAGTGAAGAACATTATCCTGGAGTGTATGACAGCTTCAGTGCATGTGGAGTTGCAGATTTTGTTGGGCAGAAGCTCACCAACTGGAATGATGAGCTCATTATGCAATTCTACTCCACAGCACATTTCTATCTAGATGGCAGGATAGTTTGGATGTCTGAAGGTACGAGATACCAATCAACCATTGAGGAGTGGGCCAATCTGATCAATGCCCCAAAGGAGAGTGAAGATGACTTGGACGTTTATGACAAGAAAAAGATGGGATACAATACTATGTCACATACAAGGAGATCCCAGACAAAGCTCTTGAGACTTTCACGTTTGGGTCAGTCCATTTTCTTCTGTCAGGGCTGCCAACGATCAACTGGATCCTAAGGCACACTCTTTTGCCCAAGTCAGGTGACCACAACATGATCAGAGGGCATGCAATCAACTTGCTACATATATTTGATGTGCCACAGAAATTCAAGGTCATGAGCCTCATGGTTGAGACTATCAAGAGGACAGCAGCAGACCAAAAGAGGAGTTGTGGATATGCCCCACAAATTCAGGAGTTGATAAACTCAAAGATGGGCACAGGAAAATATCTGTTGGATAAGGAACACTTTGCTCTCTATCCAGACTTTGAGGACAATCAAGTTGTGATGAATGAGAATGAACCATCATCAGTACAAGCTCAAGAGAAGAAGGAGAAAGCAAAGAGAGAGAAGGCTGCCAAGATGCCAACTCAAGAGGAGGCATGTGAGTACTTTTTAAAGAACAAGCAAGACCATCTTGGTTAGTTGATAGCATCAACACTGAGGATTGAGAAGGGGTTGGCCACCCTAACTCAAAACCAGGAGAGCCTGGAAAGAATCATGGAACAAAAATTCTATGATTTAGATGTCAAAGTAATTGAGATTCAGTCAGTTGTGGAGCAGCTACAGGAAGACATGCAGGAGAGGAAAGGCAGGACAACTACTGATGCATTTTCCAGAGTGCCTCGAGCTTAGAGATCTGCTGCAGCACAAGTGACAGACACTAGAGCCACTTCATCTGCACCAGCTATAGCTCCAGTGCAACCAGCTCCAGCACCAACTCCTCCAGCTCCATCCACATCAACTAGAGTCTTCGTCCAAGGAGCCATCTCTACACCACCAACCGAAGACCAAGTCTGAGAGACGATATAGTACTATGCATTTTCTAGGAACTTTTTGGTAACTTGTTGCCAAAGGGGGAGAAAAATGTATAGATCATAGGCTTCGAGAGAGAGAGAGTTTGCTTTTGTTCTCTCTTGTCTTCTTGGTTGAACTTTGTTTGCTTTTGATTGCTTGAGATACTATGCTATTATATGTGAGACATTGACGATCATGTGATTGATCATAAGCTACACTTATGCTTGTTAGATGATATTATCTTACTTATCCTTATATGATCATTCACTTTTGCTTGGTGATGAGTGCATGTATTCAATCTTTATTATTTTGAGCGCTCCACCAAGATGTATGTGACATGGAAGAGTAACCCATGAGCCTAATTCCTTGTGCATTTGCAGTCCAAAGCAAATTTTAAACTATGCACAAATTTAGGGGGAGCTCTTGCTTATCACATACTTCTCAAAGCGACGATGTTTTTCAATCTTATTATCATTTGTCGAAGCTTTGACCTATATCTTGTCATCAATTACCAAAAAGGGGGAGATTGAAAGTGCAACTACCCCTAGGTGGTTTTGGTAATTCATAACAACATATAGCTCATTGAGCTAATGCTATTCCAAGACAAATATTTCAGGAAAGCTCAATGAATGGCATGGCATGGATGATGAAAGTGGATCCCTCAAAATATTAAGGACAAAGGATTGGCTCAAGCTCAAAAACTCAAGACTCTACATTTTACATTTTAGTGATCCAAGATCACATTGAGTCTATAGAAAAAGCCAATACTATCAAGGAGGAATGAGGTGTTACTTAATGAGCCTCTTGCTTCAAGTGCTTAGTGATATGCTCCAAAAACCCTCAACTACTTTCTCACATCCACATATGACCTAAACCCAAAGTCAAAATCGGTCCCACCGATTCTTTCTATCCGGCGCCACCGAGTTCAATTGTCATAGCCACTGCCACAAACCCTAGGCAAATCGGTCTCACCGATAGGGATCTCGGTCTCACCAAGATGGGATTGTAATCTCTCTGTTTCCCTTCATAACATTTCGGTCTAACCGAAGTGAGCGATCGATCCCACTGAGATTGCAATGTAAACTCTCTATTTCCCTTTTGTAACATTTCGGTCTCACCGAAAAGAGTGAATCGGTCCCACTGAGTTTACCTGACCAACTCTCTGGTTAGCTAATTACCAAAATCGGTCTCACCGAGTTTGTGTAATCGGTCTCACCAAGATTACGTTATGCCCTAACCCTAACCATATCGGTCTACCGAGTTGCATGATGGTCCCACCGAAATCACTAACGGTCACTAGGTTTACTGAATCGGTCCGACCGAGTTTGTTGATTCGGTCCCACCGAGTTTGCTAAATTGTGTGTAACGGTTAGATTTTGTGTGGAGGCTATATATACCCCTCCACCTCCTCTTCATTCGTGGAGAGAGCCATCAGAACAAACCTACATTTCCAACTTACCAGTTCTGAGAGAGAACCACCTACTCATGTGTTGAGGCCAAGATATTCCATTCCTTCCATATGAATCTTGATCTCTAGCCTTCCCCAAGTTGCTTTCCACTCAAATCTTCTTTCCACCAAATCCAAATCCTGTGAGAGAGAGTTGAGTGTTGGGGAGACTATCATTTCAAGCACAAGAGCAAGGAGTTCATCATCAATGCACCATTTGTTACTTCTTGGAGAGTGATGTCTCCTAGATTGGCTAGGTGTCACTTGGGAGCCTCTGACAAGATTGTAGAGTTCAACCAAGGAGTTTGTAAGGGCAAGGAGATCGCCTACTTTGTGAAGATCTACCGCTAGTGAGGCAAGTCCTTCGTGGGCGACGGCCATGGTGGGATAGACAAGGTTGCTTCTTCGTGGACCCTTCGTGGGTGAGCCCTCCATGGAATCGCGCAACCGTCACCCTTCATGGGTTGAAGTCTCCATCAACATGCATGTACGATAGCACCACCTATCGGAACCACGACAAAAACATCCGTGTCTCCAATTGAGTTTGAATCCTCCAAACCCTTCCCTTTACATTCTTGCAAGTTGCATGCTTTAATTTCTGCTGCTCATATACTCTTTGCATGCTTGCTTGAATTGTGTGAAGATTGCTTGACTTGTGCAAAGATAGCTAAAATCTGTCAAAGTCTAAAATTGGGAAAAGGTTAAGTTTTTAATTGGTCAAGTAGTCTAATCACCCCCCTCTAGACATACTTCAAGGTCCTACACTTTTCCTTTTCCTTCTTATCATTTTTTGTGTCTTTTTCACAGGCCCCTCCCGACGGCCTGGTCATCGGTCCTTTCAAAGGATATATACATTCCAAGGCAGGAAGCAGTATGGACGTGTGAGGGAATCTCTAGATGTTCTTCTTGATGATCATTCTACCTGTCTTCGGGACCCGCACGCAGCTCCCCCCTGGTCTTGGCAGGTTAAACAGCAATATTGTTTATCGCACTATTTCTACAAATACGCTTTGATGTATTAATCAAATTACAATAAAAACAGTTTGCGACCCAATTTATGTGGCATTAACTTGCTATTTCGTTTTATTTCGTTACTCTTATCGATTGCACCCGTACACTTTGGTACGCTTTAAATTCGCCAGGGTCTTCATTATGCCCCATAATATGGCAACAATGTCTGAACACTTTTTTACAATATAGTTCGGCACACCGAACTTTAGCATTATATGCATCGGCTCCGAATCATGTCTTTGGTCAATAGTTGGGTTGCCCGGCTCCTGTGCTTACTACCTTACGTTTCGCTATATCGGCTAGGGTAGTAAAGGGAGAACTACTGCGATTGTGTCCTGGTTTATCCGGATGAGCACCTCACTAGAGAAATGCGAAAACTAACTATGATGATGCGGCATGAGCCGGTCAGCTTTTCGAGAGGTTACAAATCTTTTGCGATTTTCTCCGCATTGTGTGACGAATCGGCCTTTACCAGATTAGGTGTCTACAACACCCTAGTCCGGATTACATACTAACTAGGGGCTGCACCTACATTTCTATTTGTCAAAGTCCTATGGTGAAGTGAGGGTGATAAAGCGACATAGTCCGATTTCCTGGTTTGTTGTGCTAAACACCTCCTTTAAGGACCAAACTCTGGTATAAAGAGTGTTTAGATTCATCCCGAACACCCCTGTACCACCTACGTGGGGGCTTAAGCCGACGATTGGCCAACTCTCAGATTTAACAAAACGGCCGCACAGGAGGTAAAATTTTAAATAACATGCATTATATTACATAACAACTCCGTTTCATAATAGAGGGAGGGACAATATGAATGACTTCATTCAAAGATAATGTCTTTTGAACACTACCCCTCTAAAATGCGAGATCCCTTCAGGACATCTTCAAAATACTGCTCGGGCGTGCGGTGCTCCTTGCCCACGGGCGGTCCCTCAGTCGCAAGCTTCATCACGTCCATCTTCGCCCACTGTATCTTGACTTGGGCAAAGGCCATTCGCATGCCTTCGATGCAGACCGACCGCTTGATGGCATCAAGCCGAGGGCAGGCATTGACCAGCCACTTCACGAGCCCGAAGTAGCTGCTGGGTATGGCTTCGGCAGGCCATAGCCGGATTTTTAAATCCTTCATGGCTAGTTCGGCCACCCTGTGCAGTTTGACCAGTTGTTTTAGCTGATCGCTAAAGGGCACCAGATGTTCTGGCGCAAGGTTTTGCGACCAAAACAGCTTCTCTGTGGAGCTCCCCTCTTTGGCTCGGAAGACCTCCACAACGTTTGAAACGCTGCACGGCAGATCCACAAACGCCCCTGGAGAACTCCAAATCCGGGTTAGTAAGAGGAACCTTTTCTTCACATATTTGCTTTGCATAATAAAGGCCTTACCCGCCACGATTTTTTAGGCCTCCTGGACTTCCTGGAGGGCGCCCTGGGCTTCAACCCAAGCATGGTATGCGCTTTGGCGGGCCTTGGCAAGTTCAGACTCTTGATCTGCAATGTTGCACTCTGAGGACCCGCATTTCTTCACGACGTCCTGGAGCTCTTGCTGGACCTCACCAACCCTGGCCTCATGCTTTTCACGGGCGGCTTGTTCCTTTGCCGCTCTCTCCTGAGCCTCGGCCAGCGCCTTCTTGAGGGTCTCCACCTCTGTCGCCACTCCTAATAAAAATCATGGCACTTTAGTCAGCACAAATCATTCATCCTTCCTGAATATAGACAAGGTTTTTGCATACCTTGATTGTCTTTAAGCTATTTTTTCACGCGGCCAAGCTCTTCCTCGGCCCACTCCAAACTCTGGTTCAGTCCAGAGACCTCAGCAGTATGAGAGGTTGCAGCCAGTAACGACGCCTACTTGTTCACATTGACTCATCTGGTTAGTCTCCTTAAAAACTTGTTTGATCCTCTGTCCGGCCTTTCTTCTCGAACACCGGACAGTGTCTGAGGGGCTCACGATGTCCTGGACTAGGGGGTACTCACCATGTCGTCTCCCGATTAGTTAGATTGGGCCGACGACCCCCATGGCCGTATACTCATGGGCCAGTTCGGACAGCTGATGCATACACAAGGAAGATTCCACAAAACTTGGTGATCAAGACAAGGACTCCTCCCCACTGGCATACTCGGCTAGGACTCTTGTTATCCTAGGCCTCTGGTACATTATATAAACCGAGGCTAGGCTAGTCGATAGATAGGCTAGATCATTATGACATTACTCATCATACCTCTAGGATTTAGACCACAACACATGATCTCGGGGAAGATCAACTCTTGTAATACTCATATTCATCAAGATCAATCAAGCATGAAGTAGGGAATTACCTCCATAGAGAGGGCCTGAACCTGGGTAAACATTGTGTCCCCCGTCTCCTGTTACCATCGACCTTAGACGCACAGTTCGGGACCCCCTACCCGAGATTCGCCGGTTTTGACACTGACATTGGTGCTTTCATTGAGAGTTCCGTTGTGTGATCGGCAAAGGATCAATGGCTCGACTGCCGGTCAACTGCAACGCCGGCTTCTTCGTCACTGGCTCGACTGGTCACCTTGGCTTGACCGAGGACCGTGCCCTACCTCCGATCGTCATGTTCGGATGAGGGCCTTCATCAACATCAACTCCGATCTCTATCATGATCATGGAGGAATTATCCTCGGAGCTCGGGGGCTCAACATCAACATTCCCCTTGGGCGACCGTGCTGTTTTTCCGGACAGCGAACTTGTATCCACTGCCACCACCTCCTCAAGCATCGCTTTGACGATTCCTTTGGCAGAATTGTGCGGAATTAAGTCTACAACAATCATGCAAAATTTCATCGAGTTCCGATGGAGGAATCTCCGGCAATCTATGATATACCAGAGCCATGTCAAATCTAGACGAGAATCTGGATGAGTTCAGGGTCTGGTCTCCAGAACCCAACTCGGAGGTCCTTTGGAATATCCAACCGTTCATATGCTGCGGAATTCACATATCTACCACCCCTCAAACTTTCAGCTCAATCCGACCGTCCAAACTCAGGGAACCTTCCGATTAGTGCATCACTTTTTAGATCTATTTTCTGCACGAGAGCGAATCCGACCCGAGTTCATCTTTTTTACGAACGGGATTTCGGACATCCTTTTTGAAGGAAGTTTTGTATGGGGTATTGTGTTTTGTTCCCAAACACGTCCCGCTAATTCAAAAGTCTTTTCCAATATGATCTACACCATCGCGTCGGTGTCAAACCAGCCCGACAATGTTGCTCTACGGCTGCCGACCTGCGCTAGACGTGTCGTCGCTTTGTTGAGCCGAGCTC
Source organism: Triticum aestivum (assembly GCF_018294505.1). Taxonomy (NCBI): domain Eukaryota; kingdom Viridiplantae; phylum Streptophyta; class Magnoliopsida; order Poales; family Poaceae; genus Triticum; species Triticum aestivum. The sequence goes on along the minus strand of NC_057798.1, from coordinate 160,944,524 downwards.
AACTTCTTTGGATCATCATCTCGACAAACCGAATAAGAGTTCGGTATCGTGAAGGATAAATCATCACCAACATTGCTGCCGCATGGATTACACGGAGCGAGCACACCGGCATCACCGCATGGTCACTTCATCAAGCCGTCATTGACTGCGTCACAAGTTATGACCCGCGTCGGCATGGCCAAACCATTGCTTCATCGAGCCGATGTCCATCACGCCGAACTACTTCAACACTTCGACTGACATGGCAGGTGCAACATCTCCTCACCGACCTGCTCTGTCACCTCGTCTGGACCGGGGGCTTCACCATATCTTGATCAAACCTACTCCGGTGACTTCGGTGTCACCAGCCGACCTGCTTCGACTCATCGGCTGACATGGAGGCTTCGACACCTCGGCTAGACCGGGGACTTTGCTATTTCTTCATCAACACACTCTGGTGACTTCGGCGTCACCGGCTGACCAGCTTTGTCACGTTAACTGGACCGGGGGCTTTGCCTCGGCGAGCCAACCTTTACCAACATCGCCATGCCATCGCTTCACCGCCCATCAGGCAATGGGTATGCGGATCAAGTCCCAATTTTGGGAGTCACTTTTTCTTCGGACTGCTACAACAAATAAACCAGGTGCTATTAATCCTAGCAATTTTTGCTTGTTTGGGTCTATTTTTCCCTAAGAATTATTAGTTTGGTTTGTTCCATCATCTGTACACAGGTCTATCAAATGGTGGCCGCATTAATGACGATTGCGTGGTGGTTTGGTCAGTTCCCATATATAGTTCGGCGAACGCCGCATCCAGAACTCGGACCGACCTGTGAATTCAGTCTTTGTCACGCCTTTACCGCATCATGCCGACGCCCTGCATCGACATTGACTTCGGTGCCAGGCCACATATCTTTAAATAAATTATTTTGCGTAACTTAATAATGCTCGGGATTTTTTATGTTTATATTATTATTGTTGGCCTACACTATTTTACATGTGTAGGTAATGGACTTCGACTGCGTCACGTGGTCTCTTCAGCGTCACTCTACTGGCTTGCATTGGCCGTGCTATGTCACCACTTCGGAGTGCCGAGCTCTTCGCTCCGCCACCTCGGGACCGGCTTGGGGGATGGAACCTCGTCCTGCATCAAGCTTGGACCGCGTCAATGCCGAACACATCAACCAGCTAAGTCGCTTTCATGCTCAAAGTTTTAAATTTTTAACTGGTGTTCGGTTCGACCAAGCATTATACTTTTTTGGCAGGAAGCTGTTTGTGAAAAACTTCCATGTCAAAATTTTGTTTCTGACACACAAATTCGAATACCCGTTTACCTGGGGGCTTCCTTTATGAAGCCTTTCCTCTTGCATATGATTATACTTGTATGGCTTCATTCCTTGTTCGTGTATTATGCCACAATATGAACCATGTGTGGCTTAAGTGTTCTGCAAGCTGGGTTGCCTTGTTACTGTGTTTACCCCTACGTTCCCGATTGTTTGGCTAGGGAGTAAAGGGAGCACCTCTGCGATTATCACGATCGGGTCATCCGAGCTTGGACCTCAGACTGGGTGAAACCAAAAGCTAGCGCTCTTATTGTTTTCAATCAAGGTCGGCACACAACGGAACTCATGAGTACAAAAATCTATTGCACAAGTCTCATAGTAATAATGAGCAACCGGAGAAAGGTATCGGTGGGGATACTATTTTCTTTGAAGATGCTTCTTACACTTCGTCAGTAATATAGCATAAGTTCCCTGAGCGCGCTTTGTTTGTTACAGCCTTATGGCCCGATTGCCTGGTTATTGGAAACACCATCGATATTCTCGACGGGTGGAGTACATAACACTTTTCGGCCCTTGACCGAAGAGGGAGCAGCTGACGGTTGGTTAAGATGCGTTTAAAGTTCGGGTGAACACAGATATGATATAAGTACTTAGGTACATACAATCATTATACGTAAAATTCTTTTACCCAAGTCACTTGGGGGCTCTTAAAATTTATATGAGCTGTTTTATAGTAAATGTGTTTTCTTCTTGGTTGTTGCAAAGTCTTTTTCTGCCGCTCCTTTTTCGACTCGAGTGTATGGTCAATAGCCAGACAACCTGTCTCTCTCTAAAAGCCGCTCGAGTTTAGTTCACAAAATTGACCTCGGAGAAGTACTCCGCCTTTGGTATATGGAACTTGAAGCCGTAGGCCGACCCGCGTGAAGTCTTGAGATCGAATGTGCCATGTTATAGCACGACAGAAGCACAATTTTTTTTCCAATTTTCGGATTGGCACCGAACACTTGATCTTGTTCGGACGTCAAGTTTTTACTGACGTTTTTTGGTTTTCTAAGCTTATGGCACTTTTAAACTATTTGTGTGTTTCCAGCATAAGTCTTGTAGTGCAACGCCGGACACCCTTAGAGATTCGGCAAAAACATTCTCGGATATTGCTGTATATGCACCGGTTTCAAATTGTGTCTTCGGTCAATAGTTGGGTTGCTTGGCTCCTGTGCTTGCTTCCTACGTTCTGCTTTCTTCGGCTAGGTGTGCAAAGGGAGAACCAGTGCGATTGTGCTTCCATCTCGCATGGTTAGGCACCTTAGTGGAGAAAGCCGAAAACTGACTGTCACAATAAGCGTAAACTAGTCAGCGATCCGATGACTATGTTAAATGATGGGCCATTCATAACATTGGCCGAAGTGTTTACGGCTTAACCTAGGCTGTCGCTGAACACTAACCAGGGGCTCATAGCTAGCTTCCCCAGTTTAAAGCTCCTATGACTAAGTGAAAGTTATAAAGCCCGCATATCTGATTGCCTCATTTCCGCTAACACAACCGCCTTCGGGCACCGAGTCGTCGGCTAAGGGTTGTCTTGTTATTGCGAAAACACCCTGTGTAGTATCTACAAAGGGGTAGAAGCCGGCGATGGGCCACTTTCAACTGATAAACGATCGCAATGGAGTCAAAATAAACATATCATCGGCATTTGTATTTAATATACAAGGGCCGCCTTCCCTAATCATCGTTATAAAGTCATAAATATGCATCAATTTGACTGAAGATTTTTGCCAAGCTGGGTTGCCTGGCTCCTGTGCTTACCCCTACGTTCTCGATTGTTCGGCTAGGTGGTAAAGGGAGCACCTCTGTGATTGTTACTACCGGGTCATCCGAGTTAGTACCTCAGACTAGGTAAAGCCGAAAGCTAGCAATCTTAGGGTGTGTTTGGTTCGGGAACGAAGTGGAACGGAATGTCATGGTTCCATTCCACTAGAACAGGTCGGTTCCGTCCTTGTGTTTGGTATATGCAATTCCAAGGAATGGAATGGTTATGTTTTAGTGTTTGGTTTCAGAGATGTGATGGAATGGATTTGTTCATCTCTCCACTTGTCTGCTTGTGATAATGTAGAATATATTGAACTTTTAATTGGATTTCAGTCAAATCAAAAACCACTAAATGCATTGGCACACACATATGGTCGACTGAATTAAGCAAGAGCGGTGCACAGATTGAATTGGATTTCAGAACACCAAAGAGAACGGACTTCGGCCTGATCTTGACAAGACAAAGATTGAATCGGATGGGGAGCACGCCAGTACAGGCCCATGCTTAGGAGCCCTTAGCCCCAATCGCCAGCGCACTGGTTGGGAAGCTTGCTGGGCGCCGGCAAAGGACTGGAGAAACCTGGGAGTGAAGACCGCAGCGAGCGATGCACGAGGCTGCACAGCTGCGCGTACTACAGATCAACGTCGCCGCTCGCCGCCATCCAGCGCGGCCGTCTCACGATGCACCAGCCCGTGTAGGAGTTGCGCGTACACTCTGGTATGGATCAACGTCGCCGCTCGCCTCCATCAGCCGCCATCTCTCGGGGCCCGCCGTCGCTCGCCTCCATCCAGCGCCGTCTCTTAGTGCCCGCCATCTCTCTCTTCCATCCAGCGCCGCCTGTTGCTACCTGTCGCCGCTCGTGTCCAGAGAGGGAGAGGGGATAGAGTTGCGGGAGTGCGAGGAGAACGACCGGTTCCATGTGGTCCGCTCGTTTTGGAGGTACGAGCGCATTCCGCATCTAGGTGGAATATCCGGTCTGTGGGAACCAGTCGGTTACCATTCCAGCTCTATACCAAACGCTAGAATGGAGCATAGGAACGGGTTGGACCCATGACATTCTGATTGGTGACAGCAAGCAAACACACCCTTAAAGGACCACATTGGTCGGCAACGACGGAAGTGAAAATTTTGGTTCATTAATACCATAGAGTTCGGGAACTTTCCCCGAACTAAATCCTCAATATTTTTCTCCCGCGTTGATCGGATGTGAGGTTTCATGATCATGCTTAGCATGACAACCCAACAAAAGGAATCGATAGTGGGACTATTTTCTTTGGAAGATGTTTCTTACGTTAAAACGTAATATAACATATCTCTCCGTGTACCTTTGTTTATAAAACCGTATGGCCGGATTGCCTTGTTTTCCATAAATCTTTGCCCTTATAACGGCTTTATAAAGTAGGAAGTCACTCCTCAACTACTGGCCGAAGAGGTTGAAGCCGATGGTCGGTCAACAAAGTTTTGTATAATACGGATTTGAGCATTAATGATGTAGAGTGCTTGGATACATAGAATCATTACACATAATTTGTGATTTTACTATGGATATCGATCCTTAATTTGGCCACCCGTGCCCGCATTAAGGCTCAGGGTCTATTGGTCTTCGGGCTTGTTATTTACAAATATTAAAGGGGCACATTGATCTCCTGATCTGGTGTTGCCACCCGACCAGTGTCTCGGGGTCTACTGCGTTGCCTGTTCAATGCAGAAAATTCAAAGTGGTTAGTGTTTAGCTTGACCAAACTATGGGAAAATGCGTCTTCAGACAACAATAGGTACCATCAGGACCTATCTGGCGTCAAGCTAATGTATTGCGGCAACTTCTCAAGACCCTCTCTCAAAGACCCGTTCGCCGATCACTATTATCTCTAATATATTACACTGCATTTCTATTCCTACGTATGTTGCCGAGCTAGGAGTTGATCCTCAGGCCGATTTCACGCATCGACCTGAGTCTCACAGGCCACTAGGATCAGCGGTTTCATGTTTTCCTTCAGGTGCATCTCGGGTTTTAGACTGACACACACCTTGAGGGCTACTGGATATACATATACTGGCTATATATCTTGGCAGAGAATAAATTGCACCAGTCAAAAATATTCATCAAAAATCAGCCTGCGGTCGGGGTGGTGCACCACCTTGGAAGTAGTCTGGCATAAAGCTCGGGCTCCAGTGGCTAGTTCCATAGAGGGCATTTCCGGCATAAAGCTCAGCTAAACTCCTTCAACTTTTTTGAACCAAGGTGATCTATGACACCTCGAATACAGTCCAGCGTTGGAGCTCGGATACAGTCCGGCGTTGGAGCTTGGACATAGTCCGGTGTTGGAGCTCGGATACATTCCAGCGTTGGAGCTCAGAGGCAGTCCAGCATTGGTGCTTGGCTGCAAAAGATACCTCGAATGCAGTCCAGCATTGGGGCTCGGATGCAAGAGGTCACCGTCGCACGGGAACAACTTCAAACCCAAGGTGTGGCGTAAAAAATGACAAGGCATTGACAAAGGACGAGAACTTAAAGGAGCTCCTCGGATACCCGACATGTAAACTCTTCGGATTCACCTCGGCTATCCTCAAGATCGAAGAGAAGATTTGTTGAACCAGTTTTCAAGACCAACGACTGAAGATGAAGAACAGTTCGGAAGAATCGAGGAGCGTCCCCAACTTGAAGACCGGTTCATGGGGCTACTGACGGTGTCCTGGACTAGGGGGTACTCACCATGTCGTCTCCCGATCAGTTAGATTGGGCCGAGGACCCCCATGGCCGTAAACTCATGGGCCAGTTTGAACAGCTGATGCATACACGAGGAAGATTCCACAAGACTTGGTGATCAAGACAAGGACTCCTCCCCACCAGCGTATTTGGCTAGGACTCTTGTTATCCTAGGCCTCTGGTACATTATATAAACCGAGGCTAGGCTAGTCGATAGATAGTCTAGATCATTATCACATTACTCATCATACCTCTAGGGTTTAGACCACAACACATGATCTCGAGGTAGATCAACTCTTGTAATACTCATATTCATCAAGATCAACAAAGCAGGAAGTAGGGTATTACCTCCATAGAGAGGGCCCGAACCTAGGTAAACATTGTGTCCCCCGTCTCCTGTTACCATCGACCTTACACGCACAGTTCGGGACCCCCTATCCGAGCTCCGCCGGTTTTGACACCGACAGGGGCTACTGTCTATACTGTGACATTCTTTTTACATAATTGCGTTGCTTACCTCAAAGCCTGTTAGAAGGCTTATGCAGGCTTCGGTTAGTCCGCTCTTCACGGACTGAATCCTCTCAACCACCGTACCCATAAGGGTATGGTGTTGCTCAACAATGGAAGCACTTCGCAGCGCTTCCATTGGATTGTCCGGCGCCTCTGGCTGGACAGAGGTCACCGGCGGAATTGGCGCACCTCCTCCTTTCGAAGGAGGCTGGATGCCGGGTGCCAGAGCCGCATAGGTCTTCGGGACCGTATTCGGCTGGGGGGCGAGCTGAATATGGCCCCCATCGCTAGTCTCCATGGGGATTTGCTCCCCCATGTGTCCGGCGGCTGAGGATTCACCGCCCGGCGCCGCCCTGACAGCCTTCGGAGTCTCTCCCTGGCCTGGGATCCTTCGGGACAACACCTGGTGTCATCCATGGCCTTGGGAGAGGAGGCCGCTGAAAGGGACACACTGTCCATTGCCTTTGGGGCCAGCGAATCCCCTGAAGATGAGGATCGCTCGAGGTCAGACCGAGCCGGACTGCAAATGCATGATTCAACATGTTAATACTATGAAGTAGAGAGGCCAGATATATGAATGCGTCCGGGTTTTTGAGTACTCATGATTCCGCCAGGGTCTTGTCTCGAGGGCGCCGCTCTAGGCTGCTGTCGACGTCCCACGCGGAGTTATCCGCGAGGGAACCCTTCCCCCTCTTGGACGCCTCTGCCTCCAGATTTGTGGAGACCGCCCTCTTCTTCCTTCCCCCTCAGGGGGAGAGTTGCTTTCCTCCTCCTCTTCGTCCCCGACGGTGGAGGAGTGAGTCTTGGTGTCTTCGAATGTCATGTCTGAAGCACCCTTGCAACGGAGACCGCTTCTGGTCTCCTTGGCCTTCTTCTCCGGCGCCTGGTAGGGCGCCGGAACCAGCACCTTCATCAGAAATGGGATGGCCGGTTCCTCGGGCAGCGGAGCCGGACATTTGATCCGCTCCGCTTTCTTTATCCAGCCCTGCAAAAATAAATAGGAGGCTCAGGCATCTTCCCTGAATAAGTAAGTAAAGGATTCACCTTGAAATGCGAAAAACCTACCGAACTGGCGGGATGGGTCATGTTGTACCCATGGTCTTTGGTTTCCTTCGGCCGCGTCTCATTGGCCTTGAAGAGCACCATCCAAATGCCTTCGTGCATGATGTCAAAGATATGTTGCAGGGTCTGGTGCTCGGCCTGATCGAACTCCCACAAATTACAGGTCCGGCTTTGGCATGGAAGGATCCGGTGAACTAGCATCACCTGGATCACGTTGACAAGCTTGATGTTCCTGTCCACCATGCACTCGATGCGCGTTTGCAGTGCTGTCAGCTCGTCCGATGCAGCCCAATTCAGGCCCTTCTCCAGCCAGGAGGTGAGCCGCATTGGGGCTCCGGACTTGAATTCGGGAGCCGTGGCCCAAGTGGTGTCGCAGGGTTTTGTGAAATAGAACCACGATTGCTGCCACCCTTTGAGGGTCTCCACGAAGGTACCTATTGGCCATGTGACATTGGGCATCTTGCTCACCATGGCACCTCTGCACTCCGCGTGTAGACTGCCCATGACCTTCGGCTTCACATTGAAGATCTTTAACCATAATCCAAAGTGGGGTGGGATGTGGAGGAAGGCCTCGCACACGACAATGAATGCCGAGATGTTGAGGAAGGAGTTAGGGGCCAGATCGTGGAAATCCAGCCCATAGTAGAACATGAGTCCGCAGACGAATGGCTGGAGAGGAAAACCCAACCCGCGGATGAAGTGGGGGATGAATACTACCCTTTCATGGGGCTCCGGGGTGGGGATGATCTATCCCTTGGCCGGAAGCTGGTGGGCGATTTCCTCGGCCAAATATCCAGCCTCCCGGAGCTTGGTAATGTCCTTATCCTTAATTGAGGAGGCTATCCACTTGCCCTGCGCTCTGGATCCGGACATGGTTGGAGTGCTCTCTTGGGGCGGAAAAAAATGAGAACTTGGGCGCTGGAGCTCAAGAATGGGGGAGGCAGAGAGAGAGAAGGCATGGGTGAAAGGGGTGAATCCTTATCTTTTTATAAAGGCCGTGAATATCAAGCGCCTCCCCACTCGCCCTAAAAACTCGCCTATTCCCAAGGGTCGTGCAGACGATACGGTGGGATTACCCATGCTCGTATTGATGAGAATCCCGCAATAAGGGGACACGATCTCTGCTTTGACAAGACGTGCCAATGAAACCGTATCTTGAAATATGGAGGGGCAGGCTAAAAAACGGTTCGAAATAATGGCCGGGCGGCGACGTGATGTCACGCTACAAAAAGTTGTCAGCGGATTGGACTCATGAAATATTATACTCTCTGTGGTTGTGTGTGGAATTTTTTTTTGCAGAGCCGGACATGATTCCTGTGTTCAAAGACTATTTTGGAGTATTCGTAGAAGGAACCCGCCTTGCAATGCCGAAGACAATCTGCACGCCGGACACCTCGTCATTGAAGCCTGGTGATACGTCTCCAATGTATCTATAATTTTTGATTGTTCCATGCTATTATATTACCCCTTTTGGATGTTTGTGGGCTCTATTTTACACATTTATATCATTTTTGGGACTAGCCTACTAACCGGAGGCCCAACCCGTATTGCTGTTTTTTGCCTATTTCAGTATTTCAAAGAAAAGGAATATCAAATGGAGTCCAAATGGAATGAAACCTTCGGAGGCATGATTTTTGGAACGAACGTGATCCAAAGGACTTGGAGTGCAAGTCAAAAAGCAGCCGAGGCGGCCACGAGATAGGAGGGCGCCCCCCCCCCTGTAGGGCGCGCCCCCTATCTCGTGGGCCCCTCGGGTGGCCACCGACGTACTTCTTCCTCCTATATAATCCTACGTACCCCGAAACCATCCACGGAGCACCCGAAACACGATTTCCACCGCCATAACCTTCTGTATCTGCAAGATCCCATCTTGGAGCCTTCGTCGGCATTCTGCCGGAGGGGAAATCGACCATGGAGGGCTTCTACATCAACACCATAGCCCTTCCGATGAGTTGTTAGTAGTTTACCATAGACCTTCGGGTCCATAGTTATTAGCTAGATGGCTTCTTCTCTCTTTTAGGATCTCAATACAATGTTCTCCCCCTCTCTTGTGGGGATCTATTCGATGTAATCTCTTTTTGCGATGTGTTTGTCGAGATCTGATGAATTGTGGGTTTATGATCAAGTTTATCTATGAATAATATTTGAATCTTCTCTGAATTCTTTTATGTATGATTGAGTTATATTTGCAAGTCTCTTCGAATTATCAGTTTGGTTTGGCCTACTAGATTGCTATTTCTTGCAATGGGAGAAGTGCTTAGCTTTGGGTTCAATCTTGCGATGCCCTTACCGAGTGACAGAAAGGGTTGCAAGGCACGTATTGTATCGTTGCCATCGAGGATAAAAATATGGGGTTTATATCATATTTCATGAGTTTATCCCTCTACAACATGTCATCTTGCTTAAGGCGTTACTCTGTTCTTAGGAACTTAATACTCTAGATGCAGGCAGGAGTCGGTCGATGTGTGGAGTAATAGTAGTAGATGCAGGAAAGAGTCGGTCTACTTGTTGCGGACGTGATGCCTATATACATGATCATGCCTAGATAATCTCATAATTATTCGCTTTTCTATCAATTGCTCGACAGTAATTTGTTCACCCACCGTAATACTTATGCTATCTCGAGAGAAGCCTCTAGTGAAACCTATGGCCCCCGGGTCTATCTCTTATCATATTTGCTTCCAATCTACTTTTATTTGCATCTTTACTTTTTGCATCTATATTATAAAATACCAAAAATATATTTATCTTATCATACTATCTCTATTAGATCTCACTTTCGCAAGTGGCCGTGACGGGATTGACAACCCCTTTATTGCGTTGGTTGCGAGTTCTTTATTTGTTTGTGTAGCTGCGTGGGACTTTTGAGGAGCCTCCTACTGGATTGATACCTTGGTTCTCAAAAACTGAGGGAAATACTTACGCTACTCTGCTGCATCACCCTTTCCTCTTCAAGGAGAACCAACGCAAGCTCAAGACGTAGCGAGAAGAATTTCTGGCATCGTTGCTGGGGAGGTCTTCGCTCAAGTCAAGACATACCAAGTACCCATCACAAACCTATCTCTCTCGCATTTACATTATTTGCCATTTGCCTCTCGTTTTCCTCTCCCCCACTTCACCCTTGTCGTTTTATTTGCCCTCTCTTTCCCAATCTCTCTCTCTCTCGCTTGCCTTTTTCTGTTTGCTTGTGTGTTGAATTACTTGTTGCCATGGCACAAGATAATACATAATTGTGTGATTTCTCGAATACCAATAATAATGATTTCCTTAGTACTCCAATTGCTCCTCTTAATGATGTCGAGTCTTGTGAAATCAATGCTGCTTTGCTGAATCTTGTTATGAAAGATCAATTCGCCGACCTTCCTAGTGAAGATGCCGCTTCTCATCTAAACAACTTTACTGATTTGTGCGATATGCAAACGAAGAAATATACGGATAACAATATTGTCAAATTGAAGTTATTTCCGTTTTCACTTAGAGATCGTGCTAAAGTTTGGTTTTCGTCTTTGCCTAAAAATAGTATTGATTCATGGAACAAGTGCAAAGATGCGTTTATCTCTAAGTATTTTCCTCCCGCTAAGATTATCACTCTTAGGAATGATATTATGAATTTTAATCAACCTGATCATGAGCATGTTTCCCAATCTTGGGAAAGAATGAAATTGATGATTCGCAATTGCCCTACTCATGGTTTGAATTTATGGATGATCATACAAAAATTTTATGCCGATTTGAACTTTGCTTCTAGAAATCTCTTAGATTTGGCCGCGGGAGGCACGTTTATGGAAATCACGTTAGGAGATGCTACAAAACTTCTTGATAATATTATGGCTAATTATTCTCAATGGCACACCGAAAGATCTTCTAGTAAAAAAGTGCATGCTATAGAAGAAATCAATGTTTTGATTGGAAAGATGGATGAACTTATGAAGTTGTTTGCTACTAAAAATACTCCTCTTGATCCCAATGATATGCCTTTGTCTACTTTTATTGAGGATAATAATGAATCTATGGATGTGAATTTTGTTGGTAGGAATAGTTTTGGAAACAATGCTTATAGAGGAAATTTTAATTCTAGACCGTTCCCTAGTAATTCCTCTAATAATTATGGAAATTCCTACAATAATTCTTATGGTAATTTTAATAAGATGCCCTCTGATTTTGAGAATAGTGTGAAAGAATTTATAATTTCTCAAAAGAATTTTAATGCCTTGCTTGAAGAAAAATTGCTCAAAGTTGATGATTTGGCTAGGAACGTTGATGGACTTTCACTTGATGTTGATTCTCTTAAACTTAGATCTTCTCCTCCTAAGCATGATTTCAATGAGTCTCTCAAAGTAATGAGAATTTCCATTGACGAGTGCAAGGAAAGAAGCGCTAGATTGCGTGCTAAGAAAGATAGCTTTATAAAAGCGTGTTCTTCTAGTTTCCATGAAAATAATGATGAGGGTATTAAAGTTATTGATGCGTCTCCTATTAGATCTATGTTTTGCAATATGAATCTTGATAATTGTGGGACTGATGATGAGTCAACTTTACCTAGAGGGGGTCCCAAAAATTCGGAGTTTTTACATCTTGATGCTAAATTAGGTAAAAGTGGGATTGGGAGGTCATGACTTTAAATAGTATTGAACCCACTATCTCAGATTTCAAGGAATTTGATTATGGTAATTGTTCTTTAGAAGGTTGTATTTCCTTGTTGCAATCCGTTGTTAATTATCCTCATGCTTATAGTCAAAATAAAGCTTTTACCAAACATATCATTGATGCCTTGTTGCAATCCTATGATGAAAAACTTAATTTGGAAGTTTCTATACCTAGAAAACTTAATGATGAGTGGGAACCTACTATAAAGATTAGAATTAAAGATTATGAGTGTTTTGCTTTGTGTGATTTGGGTGCTAGTGTTTCCACGATTCCGAAAACTTTATGTAATATTCTAGGTTTCCATGATCTTGATGATTGCTCTTTAAATTTGCACCTTGCGGATTCCACCATTAAAAAGCCAATGGGTAGGATCAATGATGTTCTCATTGTTGCAAATAGAAATTTGGTGCCCGTAGATTTTATCGTTCTTGATATAGATTGCAATCTTTCTTGCCCTATTATTCTTGGTAGACCTTTCCTTAGAATGATTGGAGCGATTATTGATACGAAGGAAGGGAATATTAGATTTTAATTTCCATTAAAGAAAGGCATGGAGCACTTTCCAAGAAAGAAAGTCAAATTACCTTACGAATCTATCATGCGAGCTACTTATGAATCAAGTGCCAAAGATGGCACTACTTAGATCTATCTTCGCTTTTATGCCTAGCTAGGGGCGTTAAACGATAGCGCTAGTTGGGAGGCAACCCAATTTTCTTTTGTTTTTTGTTTTTGTTCCTGTTTAGTAATAAATTTTGCATCTACTTTCTGTTTAGATGTGTTTTTATCTTTTAATTAGTGTTTGTGCCAAGTAGAACCTATAGGATAAACTATGATGATAGTTGATTTGATTCTGCTGAAAAACAGAAACTTTGCACTCACGAGGAAAAATTCAATAAATCACAGAAACGTGATTTTGCATTAATTCTTTTTGCTTCTGATAAATAAACAAATTGTCCAGTGTGTCCTATTTTGGTAGGATTTTTAGTGATCCATAAGTTTGCGTTAGTTACAGATTGCTACAGACTGTTCTGTTTTTGACAGATTCTGGTTTTCGTGTGTTGTTTGCTTATTTTGATGCATCTATGGCTAGTAAAATAGTTTATAAACCATAGAGAAGTTGGAATACAGTAGGTTTAACACAAAAATAAATAAATAATGAGTTCATTACAGTACCTTATGTGGTGGTTTTGTGTTCTTTCACTAACGGAGCTTATAAGATTTCCTGTTGAGTTTTGTGTTGTGAAGTTTTCAAGTTTTGGGTAAAGCTTTTATGGACTATGGAATAAGGAGTGGCAAGAGCCTAAGCTTGGGGATGCCCAAGGCACCCCAAGATATTCAAGGATAGCCAAAAGCCTAAGCTTGGGGATGCCCTGGGAAGGCATCCCCTCGTTCGTCTTCGTTCATTGGTAACTTTACTTGGAGCTATATTTTTATTTGCCACATGATATGTGTTTTGCTTGGAGCATCGTGTATTATATTATTCTTTGCTTTTTAGTTTACCACAATCATCCTTGCTGTACACACCTTTTGGGAGAAGCCTACTTGATTAGAATTTGCTAGAATACTCTTTGTGCGTCACTTATATCTTAGAGCACGGCGGTGGCTTGATTTTATAGAAATTACTTGTCTCTCATGCTTCACTTATATTGTTTTGAGAGTATTTTAGAACAGCATGGTATTTGCTTTGGTTACAAATTTGGTCCTAGAATGATGAGCATCCAAGTTGGGTATAATAAAAACTATCATAGAAATTGAATTGGATGCTATGATCAATTTGTTGCTTGATAATTGTTTTGAGATATAAAGGTAGTAATGTTAGGGTCATGCTAGTGGATAATTATGAAATTGAGAAATCCTTTTGTTGAAGTTGGCAAGTCCCGTAGCATGCACGTATGGTAAAAGTTGTGTGACAAATTTGTTGCATGAGGTGCTCTTTTAATTGCCTTCCTTATGAGTGGAGGTCGGGATCGCGTGATGTTTAACTCCTACCAACCCTTCCCCTAGGAGCATGCCTAGTAGTACTTTTCTTCGAGGGCAAGTAGACTTTTGCAATAAGTATATGAGTTCTTTATGACTAATGTGAGTCCATGGATATACACACACTCATCCTTCCACTTTGTTAGCCTCTATTATACCGCACAACTTTCGCCGGTGTCATGCACCCATTATTTACCTTCCTCAAAACAGCCAGCATACCTACCTATTATGGCATTTCATAGCCATTCCGAGATATATTGCCATGCAACTTTCCACCGTTCCGTTTATTATGACACGTTTCATCATTGTCATATTGCTCTTTGCATGATCATGTAGCTGACATCGTATTTGTGGCAAGGCCAACTTCATAATTTTCATACATGTCGCTCTTGATTCATTGCATATCCCGGTACACCGCTGAAGGCATTCATATAGAGTCATATCTTGTTCTAGCTTTGAGTTGTAATTCTTGAGTTGTAAATCCATAAAAGTGTGATGATCTTCATTATTAGAGCATTGTCTCGGTGAGGAAAGGATGATGAAGACTATGATTCCCCCACAAGTCGGGATGAGACTTTGGACTTTACAAAAAAAAGAGAAAGGCCAAAAGAAAAAAAAAGAGGCCGAAGAAAGAAAAAAAGAGAGAAAAAGAAAAAAGAAAAAGGAAAAAAAGGAAAAGAAAAAAATAATAAAATGAGAGAAAAAGAGAGAAGGGACAATGCTACTATCTCTTTTTCCACACTTGTGCTTCAAAGTAGCACCATGATCTTCATGATAGAGAGTCTCATATATTGTCACTTTCATATACTAGTGGGAATTTTTCATTATAGAACTTGGCTTGTATATTCCAATGATGCGCTTCCTCAAAATGCCCTAGGTCTTCGTGAGCAAGCAAGTTGGATGCACACCCACTTAGTTCCTTTTTGTTGAGCTTTCATATATTTATAGCTCTAGTGCATCCGTTGCATGGAAATCCCTACTCACTCACAATGATATCTATTGATGGGCATCTCTATAGCCTGTTGATACGCCTAGTTGATGTGAGATTATCTTCTCCCTTTTTGTCTTTACAACCACCACCATTTACCACCATAGTGCCATGTCCATGGCTTGCGTTCATGTATTGCGTAAGAGCTGAAAAAGCTGAAGCGCGTTAAAAAGTATGAAACAATTGCTCGGCTCGTCATCAAGGTTGTACATGATGGGAGTATTTTGTGTAATGAAAATGAAGCATGGCCTAACTATATGATTTTGTAGGGATAAGCTTTCTTTGGCTATGTTATTTTGATAGGACATGATTATTTGTTAGTATGCTTTGAAGCATTATTATTTTTATGTTTTATAAGCTTTTATCTTGAATCATTTGGATCTGAACATTCATGACACATTAAAGAAAATTACATTGAGACTTATGCTAGGTAGCATTCCACATAAAAAATTCTCTTTTTATCATTTACCTACTCGAGGACGAGCAGGAATTTAGCTTGGGGATGCTTGATACGTCTCCAACGTATCTATAATTTTTTATTGTTCCATGCTATTATATTACCCCTTTTGGATGTTTATGAGCTTTATTTTACACATTTATATCATTTTTGGGACTAACCTACTAACCGAAGGCCCAGCCCATATTGCTGTTTTTTTTTGCCTATTTCAGTATTTCGAAGAAAAGGAATATCAAATGGAGTCCAAACGGAATGAAACCTTCGGAGGCGTGATTTTTGGAACGAACATGATCTAGAGGACTTGGAGTGCAAGTCAAGAAGCAACCGAGGCGGCAACGAGATAGGAGGGCGCCCCCCCCCCTATAGGGCCCGCCCCCCTGTCTTGTGGGCCCCTCGGGCGGCCACCGCCGTACTTCTTCCTCCTATATAAGCCTACGTACACCAAAAACATCCAGGGAGCACCCGAAACACAATTTCCACCGCTGTAACCTTCTGTATCTGCGAGATCCCATCTTGGAGCCTTCGCCGACGTTCCACCAGAGGGGGAATCGACCACGAAGGGCTTCTACATCAACACCATAGCCCTTCCGATGAGTTGTGAGTAGTTTAACACAAACCTTCGGGTCCATAGTTATTAGCTAGATGGCTTCTTCTCTCTTTTTGGATCTCAATACAATGTTCTCCACCTCTCTTGTGGAGATCTATTCAATGTAATCTCTTTTTGCGGTGTGTTTGTCGAGATCCGATGAATTGTGGGTTTATGATCAAGTTTATCTATGAATAATATTTGAATCTTCTCTGAATTCTTTTATGTATGATTGAGTTATCTTTGCAAGTCTCTTCGAATTATCAGATTGGTTTGGCCTACTAGATTGATCTTTCTTGCCATGGGAGAAGTGCTTAGCTTTGGGTTCGATCTTGCGGTGTCCTTACCCAGTGACAGAAAGGGTTGCAAGGCACGTATTGTATTGTTGCCATCAAGGATAAAAAGATGGGGTCTATATCATATTGCATGAGTTTATCCCTCTACATCATGTCATCTTGCTTAAGGCGTTACTATGTTCTTATGAACTTAATACTCTATATGCAGGCAGGAGTCGGTCGATGTGTGGAGTAATAGTAGTAGATGCAGGCAGGAGTCGGTCTACTTGTTGCGGACGTGATGCCTATATACATGATCATGCCTAGATAATCTCATAATTATTCACTTTTCTATCAATTGCTCGACAGTAATTTGTTCACCCACCATAATACTTATGCTATCTTAAGAGAAGCCTGTATTGAAACCTATGGCCCCCGGGTCTATCTCTTATCATATTTGCTTCCAATCTACTTTTATTTGCATCTTTACTTTTTGCATCTATATTATAAAATATCAGAAATATATTTATCTTATCAAACTATCTCTATTAGATATCACTTTCGCAAGTGGCCGTGAAGGGATTGACAACCCCTTTATTGTGTTGGTTGCGAGTTCTTTGTTTGTTTGTGTAGGTGCGTGGGACTTTTGAGGAGCCTCCTACTGGATTGATACCTTGGTTCTCAAAAACTGAGGGAAATACTCATGATACTCTGCTGCATCACCCTTTCCTCTTCAAGGAAAACCTATGCAAGCTCAAGACGTAGCACCTGGTTCTGGGGCTACTGAGGGAGTCCTGGATTAAGGGGTCCTCGGACGGCCGGACTATGTAGCGTGGGTCGGACTGTGGGGCCGTGAAGATACAAGATAGAAGACTCTCTCCCGTGTCCAGATGGGACTCTCCTTGGTGTGGAAGGCAAGCTTAGCGACCGGATATGAAGATTCCTTTCTCTGTAACCGACTTTGTACAACCCTAGTCCCCTCTGGTGTCTATATAAACCGGAGGGCTTAGTACGTAGAGGCAATCATAACCATACAGGCTAGACTTCTAGGGTTTTAGCCATTACGATCTCGTGGTAGATCAACTCTTGTAATACTCATATTCATCAAGATCAACCAAGGAGGAAGTAGGGTATTACCTCCATAGAGAGGGCCCGAACCTGGGTAAACATCGTGTCCCCCGCCTCCTATTACCATCAAACCTAGACGCACAGTTCGGGACCACCTACCAGAGACCCGCCAATTTTGACACCGATAGAGGGCGGCGAGGGCGTCGACAGTGAGGTGCAGCAGCCTAACAGCGAGGGCGTTGACGGCGAGCTCGGGCAGCCTGGCGGCGTCGATGTGCTTGGCGTCGTCGGGGGCAACTGCTCAGATGAACTGAGAAAAATTCCTAAGTGCTGCTTATATATGAAGGAAATATGCTCTAGAGGCAAAAATAAAGTTGTTATTTTATATTTCCTTATATCATGATAAATTTTTATTATTCATGCTAGATTTGAATTAACCAAAAACTTGATACATGTGTGGATACATAGACAAAACATTGTGTCCCTAGTAAGCCTCTACTAGACTAGCTCGTTAATCAAAGATGGTTAAGTTTCCTAACCATAGACATGTGTTGTCATTTGATGAATGGGATCACATC
This sequence comes from Triticum aestivum, assembly GCF_018294505.1. NCBI lineage: Eukaryota > Viridiplantae > Streptophyta > Magnoliopsida > Poales > Poaceae > Triticum > Triticum aestivum. Next base: position 160,926,600 of record NC_057798.1, on the reverse strand, counting down.
ATTAGGAGAATGATGTGATGGACAAGACCCATCCGTTAGCATAGCATATTGATCGTTCAGTTTTATTGTTATTGATTTCTTCATGTCAAATACATATTGCTTCGACTATGAGATTATGCAACTCCCGGATACCGTAGGAATGCCTTATGTGCTATCAAACATGACAACATAACTGGGTGATTATAAAGATGCTCTACAGGTATCTCCGAAGGTGTTTGTTGGGTTGGCATAGATCGAGATTAGGATGTCACTCCGAGTATCGGAGATGTATCTCTGGGCCCTCTCGGTAATACACATCATAAGAAGCCTTGCAAGCAAAGTGACTAATGTGTTATTTGTAGGATGATGTATTATAGAACGAGTAAATAGACTTGCCGGTAAAGAGATTGAACTAGGTATGAAGATACCGACGATCAAATCTCGGGCAGGTAACATACCTATGACAAAGGGAATAATGTATGTTATCATAACGGTTCGACTGATAAAGATCTTTGTAGAATATGTGGGAGCCAATATGAGCATCCAGGTTCCACTATTGGTTATTGAACGGAGAGGTGTCTCGGTCATGTCTACATAGTTCTCGAACCTGTAGGGTCCATACGCTTAACGTTCTATGAAGATATTGTATTATATGAGTTTGATTTGGTGACCAAATGTTGTTCAGAGTCCTGGATGAGATTGCGGACATGACGAGGAGTCTCCAAATGGTCGAGAGGTAAAGATTGATATAGAGGATGATAGTATTCAGACACCGGAAGTGTTCCGGAGTGTATCGGGTATTTATCGGAGTACCGGGGGGTTACCGGAACCCTCGGGGGAAATATATGGGCCATATGGGTCACAAGAGGGGAGCACACTAGCCCACAAGGGGTGGCGCCCCTCATGAAAGGAGGTCGAGTGGGAGAAGGGAAAGAGGGGGTTCGCCCCCCCCCCCCTTTCCTTCTCTCCTTCATCTTCCCTTTTCTCCCTCCGACAAATATGGAAGGGGGGAGGCCGAATTGGCAAGGACCCGAAGTAGGATTCCTCCTACTTGGGGCACACCCTTGATGCTCCCTTCCCCCTCCCACCTATATATACGTGGGGAGGGGGCGCCTAGAACACACACCATCAACTGTTAGCCGTGTGCGACACCCTCCCTCCATTGTTTACACCCCGATCATATTGTCGCGGTGCTTAGGCTAAGCCCTGCACGGATCACTTCACCATCACCGTCACCATGCCGTCATGCTGACAGAACTCATCTGCTTCCTCGACACCTTTCTGGATCAAGAGGGTGAGGAACGTCATCGATCTGAACGTGTGTAGAACTCGGAGGTGACTGATACGTCTCCAACGTATCTATAATTTTTGATTGTTCCATGCTATTATATTACCCGTTTTGGATGTTTATGGGCTTTACTTTACACTTTTATATCATTTTTGGGACTAACCTACTAATTGGAGGCCCAGCCCGTATTGCTGTTTTTTTTTGCCTATTTCAGTGTTTCGAAGAAAAGGAATATCAAACGGAGTCCAAATGGAATGAAACCTTCGGGAGCATGATTTTTGGAACGAACGTGATCCAGAGGACTTGCAGTGCAAGTCAAGAAGCTGCCGAGGCAGCCACGAGGGTGGAGGGCGCCCCCCTACTGGACGCCCCCTATCTCGTGGGCCCCTGTGGCGTCCACCGACGTACTTCTTCCTCCTATATATACCCACGTACCCCGAAAACATCCAGGGCAACAACGAAAAGCTATTTCCACCATCGTAACCTTCTGTATCCACGAGATCTCATCTTGGAGCCTTCGTCGGTGCTCCGCTAGAGGGGGAATCGGCCATGGAGGGCTTCTACATCAACACCATAACCCTTCCGATGAGTTTTGAGTAGTTTACCATAGACCTTCGGGTCCATAGTTATTAGCTAGATGGCTTCTTCTCTCTCTTTGAATATCAATACCATGTTCTCCTTGATCTTCTTGGAGACCTATTCGATGTAACTCTTTTTGCGGTGTGTTTGTCGAGATCCGATGAATTGTGGTTTATGATCAAGTTTATCTATGAGAAATATTTGAATCTCCTTTGAATTCTTTTATGTGTGACTGAGTTATCCTTGCCAGTCTCTTCGAATTATCAGTTTGGCTTGGCCTACTAGATTGATCTTTCTTGCAATGGGAGAAGTGCTTAGCTTTGGGTTCAATCTTGTGATGTCCTTTCCCAGTGACAACAGGGGCAGCAAGGCACATATTGTATTGTTGCCATCGAGGATAAAAAGATGGGGTTTATATCATATTGCATGACTTTATCCCTCTACATCATGTCATCTTTCTTAATGTGTTACTCTGTTCTTATGAACTTAATACTCTAGATGCATGCTGGATAGCGATCGATGTGTGGAGTAATAGCAGTAGATGCAGGCAGGAGTCGGTGTACTTGTCACGGACGTGATGCCTATATACATGATCATGCCTAGATAACCTCATAATTATTCGCTTTTCAATCAATTGCTCGACAGTAATTTATTCACCCACCGTAATACTTATGCTATCTCGAGAGAAGCCACTAGTGAAACCTATGGCCCCCGGGTCTATCTTTTATCATATAAGCTTTCAGTCTACTTTTATTTGCATCTTTACTTTTCCAATCTATAATATAAAATACCAAAAATATATTTATCTTATCATACTATCTCTATCAGATCTCACTTTCTAAAGTGGCCGTGAAGGGATTGACAACCCCTTTATTGCATTGGTTGCGAGTTCTTTGTTTGCTTGTGTAGGTGTGTGGGACTTGTGAGGAGTCTCCTACTGGATTGATACCTTGGTTCTCAAAAACTGAGGGAAATACTTACGCTACAATTGCTGCATCACCCTTTCCTCTTCAAGGAAAACCAATGCAAGCTCAAGATGTAGCAAGAAGGATTTCTGGCGCCGTTGTCGGGGAGGTCTTCGCTCAAGTGAAGACATACCAAGTACCCATCATAAACTCATCTCCCTCACATTTACATTATTTGCCATTTGCCTCTCGTTTTCCTCTCCCCACTTCACCCTTGCTGTTTTATTCACCCTCTCTTTCCCAATCTTATCCTCTCTCTTTCGCTTGCCTTTTTCTGTTTACTTGTCACCATGGCGCAAGATAATACCAAATTGTGTGATTTCTCCAATACCAATAATAATGATTTCCTTACTACTCCGATTTATTCTCTTAATGATGTTGAGTCTTGTGAAATCAATGTTGCTTTGCTGAATTTTGTTATGAAAGATCAATTCTCTGGCCTTCCTAGTGAAGATGCCTCTACCCATCTAAACAACTTTGTTGATTTGTGTGAGATGCAGAAGAAAAAGATGCGGATAATGATATTGTTAAATTGAAGTTATTTCCTCTTTTACTTAGAGTTCGTGCTAAAGTTTGGTTTTCGTCTTTGCCTAAAAATAGTATTGATTCTTGGAACAAGTGCAAAGATGCTTTTATCTCTAAGTATTTTCCTCCCACTAAGATCATCACTCTTAGGAACGATATTATGAATTTTAAACAACTTGATCATGAGCATGTTGCCCAATCTAGGGAAAGAATGAAATTGATGATTCGCAATTGCCCTACTCATGGTTTGAATTTATGGATGATCATACAAAATTTTTATGCTGGATTAAATTTTGCTTCTAGAAATCTTTTAGATTCAGCCGCGGGAGGCACGTTTATGGAAATCACCTTAGGAGAAGCTACAAAACTCCTTGATAATATCATGGCTAATTATTCTCAATGGCACACCGAACGATCTACTAGTAAAAAAGTGTATGCTATAGAAGAAATTAATGTTTTGAGTGGAAAGATGGATGAACTTATGAGATTGTTTGCTACTAAGAGTGCTTCTATTGATCTCAATGATATGCCTTTATCTACCTTGATTGAGAATAATAATGAATCTATGGATGTAAATTTAGGAATAATTTTGGAAACAATCTTATAGAGGAAACTTTAATCCTAGACCGTTCCCTAGTAATTCCTCTAATAGTTATGGAAATTCCTACAATAATTCTTATGGTAATTTTAATAAATTGCCCTCTGATTTTGAGAATAGCGTGAAAGAATTTATGATCTCTCGAAAGAATTTTAATACCTTGCTTGAAGAAAAATTGCTCAAAGTTGATGATTTGGCTAGGAATGTTGATAGGCTTTCACTTGATGTTGATTCTCTGAAACTTAGATCTACTCCTCCTAAGCACGATATCAATGAGTCTCTCAAAGCTATGAGAAGTTCCATTGACGAGTGCAAAGAAAGAACCGCTAGATTGCGTGCTAAGAAAGATTGCTTTATAAAGGCGTGTTCTTCTAGTTTCCATGAAAATAATGATGAAGATCTTAAAGTTATCGATGTATCCCCTATTAGATCTTTGTTTTGTAATATTAATCTTAATAATGATGGGACTGGAGATGAGTCAACTTTAGTTAAACGGCGTCCCAATAATTCGGAGTTTTTAGATCTTGATGCTAAATTTGGTAAAAGTGGGATTGGAGAAGTCATGACTTTAAATAGCATTGAACCCACAATCTTGGATTTCAAGGAATTTGATTATGATAATTGTTCTTTAGAAGGTTGTATTTCCTTGTTGCAATCCGTTGTGAATTCTCCTCATGCTTATAGTGAAAATAAAGCTTTTACCAAACATATTGTTGATGCCTTGATGCAAACTTTTGATGAAAAACTAAATTTGGAAGTTTCTATACCTATAAAACTTAATGATGAGTGGGAACCTACTATAAAGATTAAAATTAAAGATCATGAGTGTTATGCTTTATGTGATTTGGGTGCTAGTGTTTCCACGATTCCGAAAACTTTATGTGATATTCTAGGTTTCCATGATCTTGATGATTGCTCTTTAAATTTGCACCTTGCAGATTCCACCATTAAAAATCCAATGGGAAGGATCAATGATGTTCTGATTGTTGCAAAAGAAATTTGGTGCTCGTATACTTTATCGTTCTTGATATAGATTGCAATCTTTCTTGTCCTATTATTCTTGGTAGACCTTTCCTTAGAACGATTGGCGTGATTATTGATATGAAGCAAGGAAATATTAAATTCCAATTTACATTAATGAAAGGCATGGAGCACTTTCCAACAAAGAAAATTAAATTACCTTATGAATCTATCATGCGAGCTGCTTATGAATTGAGTGCCAAAGATGGCACTACTTAGATCTATCCTCGCTTCTATGCCTAGCTAGGGGCGTTAAACGATAGCGCTAGTTGGGAGGCAACCCAATTTTATTTGTGTTTTTTGTTTTTGTTCCTGTTTAGTAATAAATTTTGCTTGTACTTTCTTTTTAGATGTGTTTTCATGTTTTATTTAGTGTTTGTGCCAAGTAGAACCTATAGGATAACCTATGATGATAGTTAATTTGGTTCTGCTGAAAAACAGAAACTTTGCGCTCACGAGAAAAAAATCAATAAATCACAGAAACGTGCTTTTCTATTGATTCTTTTTGCTGTAGATCAATACGCAAATTGTCCAGGACGTCCTATTTTGGTACGATTTTTAGAGTTCCAGAAGTTTTCGAAAGTTACAGATTTCTAGATACTGTTCTGTTTTTGACAGATTCTGCCTTTCGTGTGTTGTTTGCTTATTTTGATGCGTCTATGACTAGTATGTAAGGGTATGAACCATAGAGAACTTGGAATACTGTAGGTTTAACACCAATATAAATAAAGAATGAGTTCATTACAGTACCTTATGTGGTGGTTTTTCTTTCTTTCACTAATGGAGCTTATGAGATTTCCTGTTGAGTTTTGTATTGTGAAGTTTTCAAGTTTTGGATAAAGATTTGATGGACTATGGAATAAGGAGTGGCAAGAGCCTAAGCTTGGGGATGTCCATGGCACCCCAAGATATTCAAGAATAGCCAAAAGACTAAGCTTGGGGATGCCCCGGGAAGGCATCCCCTCTTTCGTCTTCGTTCATTGGTAACTTTACTTGGAGCTATATTTTTATTCGCCACATGAAATGTGTTTTGCTTGGAGCGTCTTGTAAGATATTACTCTTTGCTTTTTAGTTTACCACAATCATATTTTATGTACACACCTTTTGGGAGAAGCCCACTTGACTAGAATTTATTAGAATTCTCAATGTGCTTCACTTATATCTTTTGAGCTAGATAGTTTTTTGCTCTGGTACTTCACTTATATATTTTAGAGCACGGCGGTGGCTTAATTTTGAAGAAATTGTTGATCTCTCATGCTTCACTTTTATTATTTTTAGAGTCTCTTAGAACAGCATGGTATTTGCTATGGTTATAAAATTGGTCCTAGAATGGTAGGCATGCAAGTTGGGTATAATAAAAACTATCATAGGAAGTGAATTGGATGTTATGATCAATTTGATACTTGATAATTGTTTTGAGATATGGAGGTAGTAATATTAGAGTCATGCTAGTTGGGTGATTATGAATTCAAAGAATGCTTGTGTTGAAGTTAGCAAGTCCCATAGCATGCACATATGGTTAAAGTTGTGTAACAAATTTGAAACATGAGGTGTTCTTAGATTGTGCATCCTTATGAGTGGCGGTCGGGGACGAGCGATGGTCTTTTCCTACCAATCTATCCCTCTACGAGCATGCGCATAGTGCTTGGTTTTTGATGACTAGTAGATTTTTTCAAGAAGTATATGAGTTCTTTTGACTAATGTTGAGTCCATGGATTACACGCACTTTTATCTTTCCATCATTGCTAGCCTCTTTGGTACCGTGCATTGCCCTTTCTCACCTTGAGAGTTGGTGCAAACTTCGTCGGTACATCCAAACCCCGTGATATGATACGCTCTATCACACATAAACCTCTTTATATCTTCCTCAAAACAGCCACCATACCTACCTATTATGGCATTTCCATAGCCATTCCGAGATATATTGCCATGCAACTTTCCACCGTTCCATTTATCATCATGACACGTATTATCATTGTCATATTTGCCTTGCATGATCATGTAGTTGACATCGTATTTGTGGCAAAGGCACCATGTATAAATTTTCATACATGTCACTCTTGATTCATTTCTCATCCCGGTACACCGCCGGAGGCATTCATATAGAGTCATATCTTGTTCTAGTTTTGAGTTGTAATTCATGAGTTGTAAATATATAGAAGTGTGATGATCATCATTATTAGAGCATTGTCCCAAAATAAAAAAAGCCAAAAAGAAAAAACAAGAAAAAAAGAAAGGCCAAAAAAAGGCCAAAGAAAATAAAGAAAATAAAAGGGGGCAATGTTACTATCTCTTTTTCCACACTTGTGCTTCAAAGTAGCACCATGTTCTTCATATAGCGAGTCTCATATGTTGTCACTTTCATATACTAGTGGGAATTTTTCATTATAGAACTTGGCTTGTATATTCGTACGATGGGCTTTCTCAAATGCCCTAGGTCTCCATGAGCAAGCAAGTTGGGTGCACACCCACTAGTTTCTTTGGTTGAGCTTTCATACATTTATAGCTCTAGTGCATCCGTTGCATGGCAATCCCTACTCCTCATGTTGACATCAATTGATGGGCATCTCCATAGCCCGTTGATTATCCTCGTCAATATGAGACTTTCTCCTTTTTGTCTTCTCCACACAATCCCCATCATCATATTCTATTCCACCAATAGTGCTATATCCATGGCTCACGCTCATGTATTGCGTGAAAGTTGAAATTTTTTGAGATTATTTAAGTACGAAACAATTGCTTGGCTTGTCATCGGGGGTATATAAGATGGGCGCATTTTTGTGTGACGAAAATGAAGCATAGCCTAACTATATGATTTTGTAGGGATGAACTTTCTTTAGCCATGTTATTTTGAGAAGACGTGATTGCTTTGATTAGTATGCTTGAAGTATTACTATTTCTTATGTCAATATGAAATTTTATTTTGAATCATTTGGATCTGAACATTCATGCCACAATAAAGAAAAATACATTGAGAATTATGCTAGGTAGCATTCCACATCAAAAATTCTGTTTTTATCATTTACCTACTCAAGGACGGGTAGGAATTAAGCTTGGGGATGCTTGATACGTCTCCATCGTATCTATAATTTTTTATTGTTCCATGCTATTATATTACCCGTTTTGGAGGTTTATGGGCTTTACTTTACACTTTTATATCATTTTTGGGACTAACCTACTAATTGGAGGCCCAGCCCGTATTGCTGTTTTTTTGCCTATTTCAGTGTTTCGAAGAAAAGGAATATCAAACGGAGTCCAAACGGAATGAAACCTTCGGGGGCGTGATTTTTGGAACGAACGTGATCCAGAGGATTTGGAGTGCAAGTCAAGAAGCTGCCGAGGCGGCCACGAGGGTGGAGGGTGCCCCCCACCTACTGGGCGTGCCCCCTATCTCGTGGGCCCCTCGGGCGTCCACTGGCGTACTTCTTCCTCCTATATATACCCACGTACCCCGAAAACATCCAGCGCGACAACGAAAAGCTATTTCCACCGCCGTAACCTTCTGTATCACCAAGATCTCATCTTGAAGCCTTCGTCGGTGCTCCGCCAGAGGGGAAATCGACCACGGAGGGATTATACATCAACACCATAACCCTTCCGATGAGTTGTGAGTAGTTTACCACAGACCTTCGGGTCCATAGTTATTAGCTAGATGGCTTCTTCTCTCTCTTTGAATCTCAATACAATGTTCTCCTTGATCTTCTTGGAGATCTATTCGATGTAACTCTTTTTGCGGTGTGTTTGTCGAGATCCGATGAATTGTGGGTTTATGATCAAGTTTATCTATGAGAAATATTTGAATCTCCTCTGAATTCTTTTATGTGTGATTGAGTTATCTTTGCAAGTCTCTTTTAATTATCAGTTTGGTTTGGCCTACTAGATTGCTATTTCTTGCAATGGGAGAAGTGCTTAGCTTTGGGTTCAATCTTGCGGTGTCCTTACCCAGTGACAGAAAGGGTTGCAAGGCACGTATTGTATTGTTGCCATCGAGGATAACAAGATGGGGTTTATATCATATTGCTTGAGTTTATCCCTCTACATCATGTCATCTTGCTTAAGGCGTTACTCTGTTCTTATGAACTTAATACTCTAGATGCATGCAGGAGTCGGTCAATGTGTGGAGTAATAGTAGTAGATGCAGGAAGGAGTCGGTCTACTTGTTGTGGACGTGATGCCTATATACATGATCATGCCTAGATAATATCATAATTATTCGCTTTTCTATCAATTGCTCGACAGTAATTTGTTCACCCACCGTAATACTTATGCTATCTCGAGAGAAGCCTCTAGTGAAACCTATGGCCCCCGGGTCTATCTCTTATCATATTTGCTTCCAATCTACTTTTATTTGCATCTTTACTTTTTGCATCTATATTATAAAATACCAAAAATATATTTATCTTATCATACTATCTCTATCAGATCTCACTTTCGCAAGTGGCCGTGAAGGGATTGACAACCCCTTTATTGCGTTGGTTGCGAGTTCTTTGTTTGTTTGTGTAGGTGTGTGGGACTTTTGAGGAGCCTCCTACTGGATTGATACCTTGGTTCTCAAAAACTGAGGGAAATACTTACGCTACTCTGCTGCATCACCCTTTCCTCTTCAAGGAAAACCAATGCAAGCTCAAGATGTAGCAGTGACGTACGTTCGGTACTTGACTGGTCGGAGCTTGAAATAGTTTGACTACATCAACCACATTGTCAAACGCTTCCACTTTCGGTCTATGAGGGTACGTAGACACACACTCTCCCCCTCTCGCTGATATGCATCTCCTAGATAGATCTTGCATGAGCGTAGGATTTTTTTTGAAATTGCATGTTACTTTCGCCAACAGTGGCATCCGAGCCAAGTCTATGCCTAGAAGATATGCACGAGTAGAACACAAAGAGTTGTGGGTGGTGATCGTCATACTGCTTACCACCAATGTCTTATTTTGATTCAGCGGTATTGTTGGATGAAGCGGCCCGGACCAACCTTACATGACCACGTTCATGAGAACGGTTCAACCGACAGACATGCAACTAGTTTTGCACAAAGGTGGCTGGCGGGTGTCTGTTTCTCCTAGTTTAGTTGAATCGAATTTGATTGCGGTCGGTCTTTGTTGAAGGTTAAAAAAGCAAACTTGATAAATCACCATTGTGGTTTTTGATGCATAGGTAAGAGTGGTTCTTGCTAGAAGCCCGTAGCAGCCGCGTAAAACTTGCAACAACAAAGTAGAGGACGCCTAACTTGTTTTTGGAGGGCTTGTTGTGATGTGATATGGTCAAGACATGATGTGATATACGTTATTGTATGAGATGATCATGTTTTGTAAAAGTTATTGGCAACCAGCAAGAGCCTTATGGTTGTCTCTTTATTGTATGAAATGCAAACGCCATGTAATTGATTTACTTTATCACTATGCGTTAGCGATCGTTGTAGAACCAATAGTTGGCGAGATGATCACGACGCAACGATGGAGATCAAGGTGTCGAGCTGGTGACAATGGAGATTATGACGATGCTTTGGAGATGGAGATCAAAAGCACAAGATGATGATGGCCATATCATGTCACATATTTTGATTGCATTTGATATTTATCTTTATGCATCTTATTTTGCTTAGTACGGCGGTAGTATTATAAGATGATCCCTTAACTAAAATTTCAAGACATAAGTGTTCTCCCTGAGCATGCACCGTTGCGACAGTTAGTCGTGCTGAGACACCACGTGATGATCGGGTGTGATAGGCTCTACGTTCACATGCAACGGGTGCAAGACAGTTTTGCACATACAGAATACTAGGGTTAAACTTGACGAGCCTAGCATGTACAGACATGGCCTCGGAACACTTTAGATCGAAAGGTCGAACGTGAATCATATAGTAGATATGATCTACATAGAGATGTTCACCATTAATTACTACTCCATCTCACGTGATGATCAGACATGGTTTAGTTGATTTGGATCACGTATCATTTAGATGACTTGAGGGATGTCTATCTAAGTGGGAGTTCTTAAGTAATTTTATTAACTGAACTTTAATTTATCATGAACTTAGTTCTGATAGTATTTGCAAATTACGTTGTAGATCAATAGCTTGCGCTGTAGCTCCCCTATGTCCTTTGATATGTTCCTAGCGAAAACTAAGTTTAAAGATGATAGTAGCAATGATTCGGACTAGGTCCGTGATCTGAGGATTATCCTCATTGGTGCACAGAAAAATTATGTCCTTAATGCACCGTTAGGTGAAAGACCTATTGCAGGAGCAGATGCACACGTTATGAATGTTTGGCAAGCTCGATATGATAACTACTTGATAGTTTAGTGCACCATGCTTTACGGCTTCGAACTGGGACTTCAAAAATGTTTTGAATGCCAAAGAGCATATGAGATGTTCCAAGAGCTGAAATTGGTATTTCAGTCTCATGCCCATGTCAAGAGGTATGAGACCTCTGAGAAGTACTTTGCCTACAAGATGGAGGAGAACAGCTCAGCTAGTGAGCATGTGCTCAGAATGTCTGGGTACTACAATCACTTGAATCAAGTGGGAGTTAATCTTCCAGATAAGATAGTGATTGACATAGTTCTCTAATCACTTTCACCAAGCTACTAGAACTTTGTGATGAACTATTGAAGGAAATATGCCCTAGAGGCAATAATAAAGTTATTATTTATTTCCTTATATCATGATAAATGTTTATTATTCATGCTAGAATTGTATTAACCGGAAACATAATACATGTGTGAATACATAGACAAACAGATTGTCACTAGTATGCCTCTACTTGACTAGCTCGTTGATCAAAGATGGTTATGTTTCCTAGCCATAGACATGAGTTGTCATTTGATTAATGGGATCACATCATTAGGAGAATGATGTGATTGACATGACCCATTCTGTTAGCTTAGCACACGATCGTTTAGTATGTTGCTATTGCTTTCTTCATGACTTATACATGTTCCTATGACTATGAGATTATGCAACTCCCGTTTACCGGAGGAACACTTTGTGTGCTACCAAACGTCACAACATAACTGGGTGATTATAAAGGTGCTCTACAGGTGTCTCTGAAGGTACATTTTGGGTTGGCGTATTTCGAGATTAGGATTTGTCACTCCGATTGTTGGAGAGGTATCTTTGGGCCCACTCGGTAATGCACATCACTTAAAGCCTTGCAAGCATTGCAACTAATGAGTTAGTTGCGGGATGATGTATTATGGAACGAGTAAAGAGACTTGCCGGTAACGAGATTGAACTAGGTATTGAGATACCGACGGTCGAATCTCGGGCAAGTAACATACTGATGACAAAGGGAACAACGTATGTTGTTACGCGGTTTGACCTTGTTATGCGGTTTGACCGATGAAGATCTTCGTAGAATATGTGGGAGCCAATATGGGCATCCAGGTCCCTCTATTGGTTATTGACCGGAAACGTGTCTCGGTCATGACTACATAGTTCTTGAACCCGTAGGGTCCGCACGCTTAACGTTTCGTTGACGATATAGTATTATATGAGTTATGTATGTTGGTGACTGAATGTTATTCGGAGTCCCGAATGAGATCATGGACATGATGAGGAACTCCGGAATGGTCCGGAGATAAAGTTTAATATATGGGATAATAGTGTTTGATCTCCGGAAGGGTTCCAGAATTTACCGGAAGGGGTTCCACATGTTTCCCAAAATGTTTGGGTACGAGAACACGTTATTTGGGCCAAAGGGGAAAGCCCACAAGGCTTATGGAAAGTGCAAAAGGAAGTTTTGCAGAGACCAGAGGCTAGACGCCAGGAACCCTGGCGTCTACGGGTTAGACGCCGGGAACCCTGGCGTCTAGCCCTGGATTCCGTGTAGGACTCTTGCCTTTCGGGAAAAACCGACTTTGAGGAGGCTTTTACTCCAAGTTTCGACCCCAGGGCTCAACATATAAATAGAGGGGCAGGGCTAGCACCAAAGATAGATCAAGAAACAACAAGCTGTGTGATGGCAACCCCGTCCCCTCTAGTTTATCCTCCATCATAGTTTCCGTAGTGCTTAGGCGAAGCCCTGCGGAGATTGTTCTTCACCAACACCGTCACCACACCGTCATGCTGCCGGAACTCATCTACTACTTCGCCCGTCTTGCTGGATCGAGAAGGCGAGGACGTCATCGAGCTAAACATGTGCAGAACTCAGAGGTGTTGTGCTTTCGGTACTTCGATCAGTCAGATAGTGAAGACGTACGACTACATCAACCGTGTTGATAAACGCTTCCGCTTAGCGATCTTCAAGGGTATGAAGATACACTCCCCCTCTCGTTGCTATGCATCACCATGATCTTGCGTGTGCGTAGGAATTTTTTTGAAATTACTACATTCCCCAACAGTGGTTTCAGAGCCAGGTTTTATGCGTAGATGTCATATGCATGAGTAGATAACAAGTGAGTTGTGGGCGATATAAGTCATACTTTTTACCAGCATGTCATACTTTGGTTCAGCAGCATTGTGAGATGAAGCGGCCCGGACTGACATTACGCGTATGCTTACGTGAGACTGGTTTCACCGCTACGAGCACTCGTTGCTTAAAGGTGACCGGCAGGTGTCTGTCTCTCTCACTTTAGTTGAACCGAGTGTGGCTACGCCCAGTCCTTGCGAAGGTTAAAACAGCACCAACTTGACAAACTATCGTTGTGGTTTTGATGCGTAGGTAAGAACGGTTCTTGCTCAGCCCGTAGCAGCCACGTAAAATTTGCAACAACAAAGTAGAGGATGTCTAACTTGTTTTTGTAGGGCATGTTGTGATGTGATATGGTCAAGACGTGATGCTATATTTTATTGTATGAGATGATCATGTTTTGTAACCAAGTTATCGGCAACTGGCAGGAGCCATATGGTTGTCGCTTTATTGTATGCAATGCAATCGCCTTGTAATGCTTTACTTTATCACTAAGCGGTAGCGATAGTCGTAGAAGCATAAGATTGGCGAGACGACAACGATGCTACGATGGAGATCAAGGTGTCGCGCCGGTGACGATGGTGATCACGATGGTGCTTCGGAGATGGAGATCACAAGCACAAGATGATGATGGCCATATCATATCACTTATATTGATTGCATGTGATGTTTATCTTTTATGCATCTTATCTTGCCTTGATTGATGGTAGCATTATAAGATGATCCCTCACTAAATTTTCATAGTAAAAGTGTTCTCCCTGAGTATGCACCGTTGCGAAAGTTCTTCGTGCTGAGACACCACGTGATGATCGGGTGTGATAGGCTCTACGTTCAAATACAACGGGTGCAAGACAGTTGCACACGCGGAATACTCAGGTTAAACTTGACGAGTCTAGCATATAACAGATATGGCCTCGGAACACGGAGACCGAAAGGTCGAGCGTGAATCATATAGTAGATATGAACAACATATTAATGTTCATCGTTGAAACTACTCCATCTCACGTGATGATCGGACATGGTGTAGTTGATATGGATCACGTAATCACTTAGAGGATTAGAGGGATGTCTATCTAAGTGGGAGTTCTTTAGTAATATGATTAATTGAACTTAAATTTATCATGAACTTAGTCCTGGTAGTATTTTGCAAATTATGTTGTAGATCAATAGCTTGCGTTGTTGCTTTCATATGTTTATTTTGATATGTTCCTAGAGAAAATTGTGTTGAAAGATGTTAGTAGCAATGATGCGGACTTGGTCCGTGATCTGAGGTTTATCCTCATTGCTGCACAAAAGAATTATCTCCTTGATGCACCGCTAGGTGACAGACCTATTGCAGGAGCAGATGCATACGTTATGAACGTTTGGCTAGCTCAATATGATGACTACTTGATAGTTTTGTGCACCATGCTTTATGGCTTAGAATCGGGACTTCAAAGACGTTTTGAACGTCATGGACCATATGAGATGTTCCAGGAGTTGAAGTTAATATTTCAAGCAAATACCCGAGTTGAGAGATATGAAGTCTCCAACAAGTTCTATAGCTAAAAGATGGAGGAGAATCGCTCTACTAGTGACCATGTGCTCAGATTGTCTGGGTACTACAATCGATTGAATCAAGTGGGAGTTAATCTTCCAGATAAGATAGTGATTGACAGAATTCTCTAGTCACCACCACCAAGTTAGTAGAACTTCGTGATGAACTATAATATGCAAGGAATAACGAAAGAGATTCCCGAGCTCTTCGTGATGCTGAAATCAACGATGGTAGAAATCAAGAAACAACATCAAGTGTTGATGATTGACAAGATCACTAGTTTCAAGAAAAGGGCAAAGGGAAAGAAGGGGAAAATTCAAGTAGAATGGCAAGCAAGTTGTCACTCCCATGAAGAAGTCCAAAGCTAGGCCAAAGCCTGAAACTGAGTGCTTCTACTGCAAAGGAAATGGTCACTGGAAGCGGAGATGCCCTGAATATTTGGTGGATAAGAAGGATGGCAAAGTAAAACAAGGGTATATTTGATATACAGGTTATTGATGTGTGCCTTACTAGTGTTTATAGTAGCCCCTGAGTATTTGATACTTGTTCGGTTGCTAAGATTAGTAACTCGAAACAGGAGTTACAGAATAAACAGAGACTAGTTGAGGGTGAAGTGATGATGTGTGTTGGAAGTGGTTCCAATATTGATATGATCATCATCGCACACTCCCTATACTTTCGGGATTAGTGTTAAACCTAAATAAATGTTATTTGGCATTTGCGTTGAAACATGAATATGATTTGATCATGTTTATTGCGATACGGTTATTCATTTCAAGTCAAAGAATAATTGTTGTTCTGTTTACATGAATAAAACCTTCAATGGTCATACACCCAATGAAGATAGTTTGTTGGATCTCGATCATAGTGATACACATATTCATATTATTGATGCCAAAAGATGCAAAGTTAATAATGATAGTGCAACTTATTTGTGGCACTGCCGTTTGGGTCATACCGGTGTAAAGCGCATGAAGAAACTCCATAAAGATGGATTTTCGGAATCACTTGGTTATGAATCATTTGATGCTTGCGAACCGTGCCTTTTGGGCAAGATGACTAAAACTCTGTTCTTCGGAACAATGGAATGAGATACTGACTTATTGGAAATAATACATACCGATGTATGCGATCCGGTGAGTGTTAAGGCTCGCGGCGAGTATCGTTATTTTCTGACCTTCACAAGATGATTTGAGCAGATATGAGTATATCTACTTGATGAAGCATAAGTCTGAAACATTTGAAAAGTTCAAAGAAATTCAGAGTGAAGTGGAGAATCATCGTAACAAGAAAATAAAAGTTTCTGCGATTTGATCACGGAGGAGAATATTTGAGTTACGAGTTTGGTATTAAATTAAAACAATGTGGAATAGTTTCACAAACTCATGCCACCTGGAACACCACAGCTTAATGGTGTGTCCGAACGTCATAATCGTACTTTACTAGATATGGTGCGACCTATGATGTCTCTTACCGGTTTACCACTATCGTTTTGGGGTTATGCATTAGAGACAGTTGCATTCACTTTAAATGGGGCACCATCGAAATCCGTTGAGACGACGCCTTATGAACTGTGGTTTGGCAAGAAACCAAAGTTGTCGTTTCTTAAAGTTTGGAGTTGCGATGCTTATGTGAAATTTTTCATCCTGATAAGCTCGAACCCAAATCGGAGAAGTGCGTCTTCAAAGAATACCCAAAGGAAACTATTGGGTACACCTTCTATCACAGATCCAAAGGCAAGATATTCGTTGCTAAAAATGGATCCTTTCTAGAGAAGGAGTTTATCTCGAAAGAAGTGAGTGGGAGGAAAGTAGAACTTGATAAGGTAACTGTACCTTCTCCTGAATTGGAAAATAGTTCATCACTAAAAATAGTTCCAGTGATTCCTACACCAATTAGTGAGGAAGCTAATGATGATGATCATGAAACTTCAGATCAAGTTACTACCGAACCTCGTAGGTCTTCCAGAGTAAGATCCGCACCAGAGTGGTATGGTAATCCTATTCTGGAAGTCATGTAACTAGACCATGATGAACCTACGAACTATGAGGAAGCGATGATGAGCCCAGATTCTGCGAAATGGCTTGAGGCCATAAAATCTGAGATATGATCCATGTATGAGAACAAAGTATGGACTTTGGTTGACTTGCTCGATGATCAGGAAGCCATGTTAAATAAATGGATCTTCAAGAGGAAGATGGACACTGCTAGTAGTGTTACTATCTACGAAGCTCGACTTGTTGCGAAAGGTTTTCGACAAGTTCAAGGTGTTGAATATGATGAGATTTTCTCATTCGTAACGATGCTTAAGTCTGTCCGAATCATGTTAGCAATTGCCACATTTTATGAAATCTGGCAAATGTATATCAAAAACTGTGTTCCTGAATGGATTTCTGGAAGAAGAGTTGTATATGATGCAACCAGAAAGTTTTTGTCGATCCGAAAGGTGCTAACAAAATGTGCAAGCTCCAGCGATCCATCAATAGACTGGTGCAAGCATCTCGGAGTTGGAATATACGCTTTGATGAGTTGATCAAAGCATATGGTTTTATACAGACTTTTGGAAAGGCATGTATTTACAAGAAAGTGAGTGGGAGCAATACAGCCTTTCTGATAAGTATATGTGAATGACATATTGTTGATCGAAAATGAGGTAGAATTTTTTGGAAAGCATAAAGAAGTGTTTGAAAGGAGTTTTTCAAAGAAAGACCTCGGTGAAGCTGCTTACACATTGAGCATCAAGATCTATAGAGATAGATCAAGACGCTTGATAAGATTTTTCAATGGGTACATACCTTGACAAGATTTTGAAATAGTTCAAAATGGAACAGTCAAAGATAGAGTTCTTGCCTGTGTTGCAAAGGTATGAAACTGAGTAAGACTCAAATCCAGACCACGGCAGAAAATAGAAAGAGAATTAAAGTCATTCCCTATGCATCAGTCATAGGTTCTATAAAGTATGCTATGTTGTCTACCAGACCTATTGTATACCTTGCTTTGAGTTTGGCAAAGGAATACAATTTTTGATCTAACAGTGGATCACTAGACAGTGGTCAAGAATATCCTTAGTGAGGACTAAGGAGATGTTTCTCGATTATGGAGGTGATAAAAGAGTTCATCGTAAAGAGTTACATCGATGCAAGCTCCAGATGAATCTAAGTATCAATCTGGATGCATATTGATAGTGGGAGCAATTAGCTAGAGTAGCTCCGTGCAGAGCATTGTAGACATAGAATATTTGCAAAATACATACGGCTCTGAATGTGACAGACACATTGACTAAACTTCTCTCATGAGCAAAACATGATCATACCTTAGTACTCTTTGGGTGTTAATCACATAGCGATGTGAACTAGATTATTGACTCTAGTAAACCCTTTGGGTGTTGATCACATGACGATGTGAACTATGAGTATTAATCACATACAGATGTGAATATTGGTGTTGAATCACATGATGATGTGAACTAGATTATTGACTCCAGTGCAAGTGGGAGACTGAAGGAAATATGCCCTAGAGGCAATAATAAAGTTATTATTTATTTCCTTATATCATGATAAATGTTTATTATTCATGCTATAATTATATTAATCGGAAACATAATACATGTGTCAATACATAGACAAACAGATTGTCACTAGTATGCCTCTACTTGACTAGCTCGTTGATCAAAGATGGTTATGTTTCCTAGCCATAGACATGAGTTGTCATTTGATTAATGGGATCACATCATTAGGAGAATGATGTGATTGACATGACCCATTCTGTTAGCTTAGCACACGATCGTTTAGTATGTTGCTATTGCTTTCTTCATGACTTATACATGTTCCTACGACTATGAGATTATGCAACTCCCGTTTACCGGAGGAACACTTTGTGTGATACCAAACGTCACAATGTAACTGGGTGATTATAAAGGTGCTCTACAGGTGTCTTCGAAGGTACATGTTGGGTTGGCGTATTTCGAGATTAGGATTTGTCACTCCGATTGTCGGAGAGGTATCTCTGGGCCCACTCGGTAATACGCATCACTTAAAGCCTTGCAAGCATTGCAACTAATGAGTTAGTTGCGGGATGATGTATTATGGAACGAGTAAAGAGACTTGCCGGTAACGAGATTGAACTAGGTATTGAGATACCGACGATCAAATCTCGGGCAAGTAACATACTTATGACAAAGGGAACAACGTATGTTGTTATGCGGTTTGACTGATAAAGATCTTCGTAGAATATGTAGGATCCAATATGGCCATCCAGGTCCCGCTATTGGTTATTGACCGGAAATGTGTCTCGGTCATGACTACATAGTTCTCGAACCCGTAGGGTCCGCACGCTTAACGTTTCGTTGATGATATAGTATTATATGAGTTATGTATGTTGGTGACTAAATGTTATTCGGAGTCCCGAATGAGATCATGGACATGACGAGGAACTCCAGAATGGTCCGGAGATAAAGTTTAATATATGGGATAATAGTGTTTGATCTCCGGAATGGTTCCGGAATTCACCGGAAGGGGTTCCGGATGTTTCCCAAAATGTTTGGGTACGAGAACATGTTATTTTGGCCAAAGGGGAAAGCCCACGAGGCTTATGGAAAGTACAAAAGGAAGTTTTGCGGAGACCAGAGGCTAGACGCCAGGGGGGGTAGACGCCGGCAACCCTGGCGTCTAGCCCTGGAGTCCATGTAGGACTCTTGCCTTTCAGGCAAAACCGACTTTGAGGAGGCTTTTACTCCAAGTTTCGACCCCAGGGCTCAACATATAAATAGAGGGGCAGGGCTAGCACCAAAGACAGATAAAGAAACACCAAGCCGTGTGCCGGTAACTCCGTCCCCTCTAGTTTATCCTCCGTCATAGTTTCCGTAGTGCTTAGGCGAAGCCCTGCGGAGATTGTTCTTCACCAACACCGTCACCATGCCATCGTGCTGCCGGAACTCATCTACTACTTCGCCCTTCTTGCTGGATCAAGAAGGCGAGGACGTCATCGAGCTGAACGTGTGCAAAACTCGGAGGTGCCGTGCTTTCGGTACTTGGATCGGTCGGATAGTGAAGACGTACGACTACATCAACCGCGTTGATAAACGCTTCCGCTTAGCGATGTTCAAGGGTATGAAGATACACTCCCCCTCTCGTTGCTATGCATCACCATGATCTTGCGTGTGCGTAGGAATTTTTTTGAAATTACTACGTTCCCCAACAACTATAATATGCAAGGGATGACGAAAATGATTCCCAAGCTTTTCGCGATAATGAAATCAGCAAAGGTAGAAATCAAGAAAGAGCATGAAGTGTTGATGGTTAACAAGAGAACTAGTTTCAAGAAAAAGGGCAAGGGAAAGAAAGGAAATTTCAAGAAGAATGGCAAGCAAGTTGTCACTCCCAGGAAGAATCCCAAAACTGGACCTAAGCCTGAAACTAAGTGGTTCTACTTCAAAGGAAATGGTCGCTGGAAGCGGAACTACCCATAATATTTGGTGGATAAGAAGGATGGAAAAGTCAACAAAGGTATATTTGATATTCATGTTATTGATGTGTACCTTACTAGTGCTCGTAGTAGCCCCTGGGTATTTGATACCTGTTCGGTTGCTAAGATTAGTAACTCGAAACAGGAGTTGCAGAATAAACAGATACTAGTTAAAGGCGAGGTAATGATGTGTGTTGGAAATGATTCCAAGGTTGATACGATCACCATCGCACAGTCCCTCTACCTTCGGGGGGCCCCTCCATAGTTTACATCCCCGGTCATATTGTTGCGGTGCTTAGGCAAAGCCCTGCGCGGATCACTTCACCATCACTGTCACCATGCCGTCGTGCTGATGGAACTCATCTACTTCCTCGACACCTTGCTGGATCAAGAAGGCGAGGAACATCATCGAATTGAACGTGTGTAGAACTCGCAGGTGTCATACGTTCGGTACTTGATCGATTGGAGCTAGAAGAAGTTCGACTACATCAACCGCATTGTCAAACGCTTCCGCTTTCGGTCTATGAGGGTACGTAGAGACACTCTCCCCCTCTAGTTTCTATGCATCTCCTAAATAGATCTTGCATGAGCGTAGGAATTTTTTTGCAATTGCATACTATGTTCCCCAACAATATACACAAAGCATTGGTCCTGGTTGGTGGCACCAACCGGGACGAAAGGCCACCTTTGGTCCCGGTTGGTGCCACCAACCTGCACTAGAGGTTAATTTCAGCAGCCCAAAGGACGGGAAGCAGAGACCTTTAGTCCCGATTGGTGGCACCAACCGGGATGAAAGTGTGGCATTGGTCCCGGTTGGTGGCTCAAACCGGGACCAAAGGCACCCTTTCATCCCAGTTTGAGCCACCAACCGGGATCAATAGTCTAGCATAGCGATGTGGTGGGAGTTTAGTCTCACCTCGCTAGTTGAGAGAGGGCGGCACTGGTTTATAAGGCGCGCTGCAGCTGAACTTTCGAGCTCCTCTCTAATGCAGGCAATACTTCCCTCACCTTTGTCGCTGCCATGTTGGGCCTATTGGGCCCGCGTGCCTGCATCCTGACCCATGTACAGATGGGTTTCTATTCGTATGCAAGCCGTGGTGGCCAAGTAGGTGGCATTTTTTATTTTTTATGTTATTTAAGTTTGCTATTAAAGTTTCTAACATAAAATTCTTTATGAAAATTCTTTTTGCTATTAAAGTTTATAACAAAAATACTTTGATAACTTTAGTTGCACAAATTTTATATAATTTTAAGTTAATATTATTTTGATAATATTTTTTATTTTTTTATGTAATTTTAGTTTGCTATTAAAGTTTTTAACATAAAATACTTTATGAAAATTCTTTTTGCTATTAAAGTTTTTAACAAAAAGTACTTTGATAATTTTAGTTGCCTATATTTTATATAATTTTAAGTTAATATTATTTTGGAAATATTTTTTTATTTTTTATGTCATTTTAGTTTGCTATTAAAGTTTTTAACATAAAATACTTTATCAAAGTTCTTTTGGATATTAGAGTTTTTAAAGAAAAATACTTTTATAATTTGAGTTGCATAAATTTTATATAATTTTAAGTTAATATTATTTTGATAATAACTAGAGGTTTATAAAAGCTTTTTAGTTGATTCTTTTCTATTGAAGAATATTATAGTTTTGTTTTAGTTGATAATAACAAAATATTTTAATTGATTCTTTTTAGTTCATTCTTTTTGATATTAGAGTTTTACAGAAGCTTTTTAGTTCATTCTTTTCGCTATTAGAGTTTTATAAAAGATTTTTAGTTCATTCTTTTGAAAAGCACTACAAATGAACTCTGAAAAGGTTAAAAGTTGGCATGATATCATCATTTCACCCACATAGCATCTGCTAAAAAGTTGAGAGGGTTGTGGCCAAAACTAGATGCACTTCGTGTACAAAATGGACAAGCTCTTTTGAAGTATTAGGGTTTCGGACAAAAACTCAAATGTTAGAAATGGATTTCATTTTTTTAACTTATTTCAACTCCAGACTTTTTGTGCATTCAACATGCACCATTCAAATCCATGTCATCAATTTTCAACCCTTTCTGACTTTATTTGGTATTTTTATGCATTTACTGATTTTTTTAGCTAAATGACCATGAAATTGACAAGACAAGCACTACAAATGTACTCTGAAAAGGTTGAAACTTGGCATGGTATCATAAGTTCACCCACATAGCATGTGCGAAAAAGTTGAGAGAGTTACGGGAAAAACTGGATGCACTTCGTGTACAAACTGGACAATCTCATTCGAACTATCAGGGTTTCGGACGAAAACTCATCTACTACAAAGGGATTTCATTTTTTTAACTTATTATAAATCCAGACTTTTTGTGTGTTCAAAATGCACCATTCAAAGCCACATCATCAATTTTTCAACCCTTTTGTGACTTCATTTGCTATTTTTCATGCATTTAGTGATTTATTTTGAGCTAAATGACCCTGAAATTTACAAGCACTACAAATGAACTCTGAAAAGGTTGAAACTTGGCATGGTATCATAATTTCACCCATGTAGCATGTGCTAAAAAGTTGAGAGGGTTACGGGAAAAACTAGATGCACTTCGTGTACAAACTGGATAATCTCTTTCGAAGTATCAGGGTTTCGGACGAAAACTCATGTGTTACAAAAGGGATTTCATTTCTTGACATGTAACTGCAGTGATATTCTAGATCAAAGCCATCATCAGAATAGTTGTGGAGAGAAAGTCTTCACTTTTTCTTCGCGTGTGTCCCTTGCTTAATGCGTCGTAACCATGGATAATCTTCATTGTTTAACAGGGTGCTTGGGCCAGCCTTGACTTTGAAGGGAGGAGTTTCATGAAACTTTTCATGATCTTCAGACATGTATGTCTTTCCCTCCACTCCCATGATGTCTCTTTTACCTGAAAGAATTATGTGGCGCTATGGCTCATCGTATGATGTATTCGCTTCTTATCTTTTCTTTTTCTTGGTTTGGTAGACATGTCCTTCACATAGAAAACTTGCGCCATATCATTGGCTAGGACGAATGGTTTGTCTGTGTACCCAAGATTGTTCAGATCCACTGTTGTCATTCCGTACTGCGAGTCTATCGGTACCCCGCCTCCTGACAGATTGACCCATTTGTACTAAAACAAAGGGACCTTAAAATCATGTCCATAGTCAAGTTCCCATATGTCCACTATATAACCATAATATGTGTCCTTTCCCCTGTTGGTTGCTGCATCAAAGTGGACACCACTGTTTTGGTTGGTGCTCTTTTGATCTTGGGCGATCATGTATTGTATTCCCATTTATCTCGTACCCTTTGTAAGTCAATACAGTCGAAGATGGTCCCCTGGCCAACGAGTACAACTCATCTACAACAGTGGTGTTAGCCATGAGATGTGTTTGCAACCAACTGCCGAAAGTCCTGATGTGTTCACATGTAATCCAGTCGTCACACTGCTCCGGGTGTTTGGAGCGCACCATATTCTTGTGTTCATTGACACACGGGGTCACCAAGGTTGAATTTTGTAGAACTGTGTAGTGTGCTTGAGCCCAAGAATGCTCGTCCCTACATATTATTGAGTCCGCTCCTAGTGTGCCTTTTCCAGTCAGTCTCCGCTCATACCGGGATTGAGGGAGACCAATCTTCTTAAGGTTAGGAATGAAGTCAACACAAAACCCAACGACCTCTTCTATTTGATGGCCCATGGAGATGCTTCCTTCTACCCTAACACGGCGATGAACATATTTATTTAAGTCTCCTATTAACCTCTCAAAGCGAAGCATATTGTGTAGAAATACAGGGCCCAGAATGGCAATCTCATCGACTTGATGAACTAGGACGTGTGTCATGATATTGAAGAAGGATGGTGGGAACACCAGCTCGAAACTGACAAGACATTGCACCAAATCACTCTTTAACCTTGGTAGGATTTCTGGATTGATTACCTTCTGAGAGATTGCACTGAGGGATGCACATAGCTTCACAATGGCTAATCGAACATTTTCCGGTAGAAGCCCCCTCAATGTAACCGGGAGTAGTTGCGTCATAATCACGTGGCAGTCATGAGACTTTAGGTTCTGGAACTTTTTCTCTGCCATATTTATTATTTCCTTTATATTGGACGAGAAGCCAGACGGGACCTTCATACTGAGCAGGCATTCAAAGAAGATTTCCTTCTCTTATTTGGTAAGAGTGTAGCTGGCAGGACCTTCATACTGCTTTGGATGCATGCCATCTTTTTCATGCACACGGTGCTGGTCCTCCCGTGCCTCCGGTGTATCTTTTGACTTCCGATACACGCCCAAGAAGCCTAGCAGGTTCACGCAAAGATTCTTCGTCACGTGCATCACGTCCATTGCAGAGCGGACCTTTAGGTCTGTCCAATAGGGTAGGTCCCAAAATATAGATTTCTTCTTTCACATGGGTGCACATCCTCAGCGTCATTCGGAACAGATTGTCCGCGAGGACCCTTTCCAAAGATTACTTGTAAATCCTTGACCATAGCAAGTATGTGATAACCAGTACGGAGGGCGCGCTTCTTCTAGTGATCTGCCTCACCTTTGAAATGCTTGCCTTTCTTTCGACATTGATGGTTGGTCGGAAGAAATCGATGATGTCCCAGGTACATATTCTTCCCGCATTTCTCCAAATATATACTCTTGGTGTCATCTAAACAGTGTGTGCATGTGTGGTATCCCTTGTTTGTCTATCCTAAAAGGTTACTGAAAGCGGGCCAATAATTGATGGTTACAAACAGGAACGCATGTAGGTCAAATTCCTCCTAGTTGTGCTCATCCCACACACGTACATTTTTTCCATTCCACAGCTGTAAAAGTTGTTCAACTAATGGCCTTAGGTACACATCAATGTCGTTGCTGGGTTGCTTAGGGCCTTGGGATGGAAACTCACATCATAATGAACTTCCACTTCATGCACAACCAAGGAGGAAGGTTATAGATACATAGAGTCGCGGCCCAGGTGCAATGATGGGTGCTCTGCTCCCCAAAAGGATTAATGCCATCTGCGCTTAACCAGACCATACATTCCTTGCGTCACCTGCAAAGTCCCCCACTGTCACGCCCAATATGCGACCCTATCCAAAAGGAACTCGAAGGTCCCACCAAGGATAGACCCACATATTGAAACGCTTATGCAAGGTGGATATCATTACATCAACATTACATAATAGATGGGGATACATACGTAAGGCATACAGTGCCACTCGAATACAACATCATCTTACATAAGAGCAACATCCGACTACGGATGAAAACACAAACAGAAACTCAAATGACATCCACCCTGCTAGCCCAGGTTGCCGACCTGGAACCTATCCCCTGATCAAAGAAGAAGCAGAAGAAGAACTCCAAAACAAGCAAACATCGCTCTCGCATCAAGATCATCGCAGAACCTGTACCTGCAACTATTGTTGTAGTAATCTGTGAGCCACGAGGACTCAGCAATCCCATTACCATGGGTATCAAGACTAGCAAAGCTTAAAGGGAAAGGAAGGGGTAAAGTGGTGAGGCTGCAGCAGCGACTAAGCATGATATGGTGGCTAACATACGCAAATAAGAGCGAGAAGAGAGCAAAAGGAACGGTCGTCAACTAGTAATGATCAAGAAGTGATCCTGAACTCCTACTTACATCAAACATAACCCAGAAACCGTGTTCACTTCTCGGACTCCGCCGAAAAGAGACCATCACGGCTACACACGCGGTTGATGCGTTTTAATTCGGATCTGGTCTCAAGTTATCTACAACCAGACATTAACAAATTCCCATATGCCTATAACCGCAGGCACGGCTTGCGAAAGATTATACCCTGCAGGGGTGTCCCAACTTAGCCCATGAAAAGCTCTCGCGATCAACGAAGGATATACCTTCTCCCAGGAAGACCCGATCAGACTCGGAATCCCGGTTTACAAGACATTTCGACAATGGTAAAACAAGACCAGCAAAGCCGCCCGATGCGCCGACAATCCCGATAGGAGCTGCACATATCTCGTTCTCAGGGCAACACCGGATAAGTCAAGCTACGAGTAAAATCAGCCCTCGAGTTGCCCCGAGGTGGCCCCGCAGGTTGCTCGGTTCGGACCAACACTTAGACAAGCACTGGCCCGGGGGGGCTAAAATAAAGATGACCCTCGGGTTGGCCGACCCAAGGGAAAGGTATAGGTGGTGGTGAGGCAAATGGTAAAACCAAGGTTGGGCCTTGGTGGAGGAGTTTTATTCAAAGCGAACTGTCAAGGGCGTCCCATAAATCACCCGACCGCGTAAGGAACGCAAAATCCGGGAACATAACACCGGTATGACGGAAACTAGGGCGACAAGAGTGGAACAAAACACCAGGCAAAAGGCCGAGTCTTCCACCCTTTACCAAGTATATAGATGCATTAATAATATAAGAGATATTGTGATATCCCAACCAAAATCCTGTCCACCATGGAGCAATCTTCAACTTCACCTACAACTAGCAACGCTATAAGAGGGCTGAGCACAGTGGTAACATAGCCAAACAACGGTTTGCATAGGAAAGGTGTCAAAGATTAGAGGTTCATGGCAATTTGGGATGGCTTGATACAGAGGTGAATAGGTAGCGCAGCAAAGCGCTAGAACGAAGCAACTAGCATAGCAATGATAGTAATGAGATCTAGGGTAGCAGTCATCTTGCCTGAAATCCTGCAAGGAAGAAGAACGAGTCCATGAAGAAGATGAAGCCACAAAGACGAACCAAGCGTAGACGAACGAATCCTCACGATCGCAACGAAACAGGAACTATCGAAAAGAAGCACACAACATAGTAAACACACCACACATGAACAAGACATGATGCACAAACAAGTATGATGCAAGACAAGAGTACATGAAGCTACTCATGGCAAGAGATGATGCAAACAAGAGCAACACATCAAGACAAGTTTAAATGAGGCCGGGAACAACATATAACAATTCCGGTAAGTCCTCATATGCATATTTCGAAATTGGTCCAGATCTGAATAAACCTTATGTTCAAGTTGTTAAACAGCAAGTTAAGATGCACAAAGATGATCTACACGAGATTCTAGTCAAGTTACATTTAAAGTTCATTTAGTTCGGAGCTACGGCCTAGAAGATATGACCAACACAAGTTAAACATGGCATTGATGCAAAATGCATACAAACATCAAGAAAACACCTCAAAACATGAATGCAACATGATAATATTAAACTACATGCAAAATCAAGCAAGTTTCATATAGAGCACACTCAAAACGGAGCAACGGTTCAACACGCACACATGGAACAAGTTTAAAGGACAAGCTGTCTAAAACAGCAACTAGGCATATTGCAAGCATCAAAACAACATGCTACAGCACCTTAACATAAAAACAAAAGGTATGGACATGATGTACAGGTAAAGCATAACAAAACATGAACACTGAGCTATCTCCAGAAATCACTAGAACATGCTCAAACACACATGGAAAGATTGCAAACAATAACAATTCAGACTTTGCAGAAAATAACATCAGGTTGCAAGGTTTAGAGCTATCAAACAACATGTTACAGGAACTTATCATGGCAAACAAAGGCATGACATGAACCTACTAAATGCATAGATCAAAAGTCCTTTACTGACCATGAGCCAAAAATGATCAGAAAATATGATGGCACCCATGTAAACATAGCTAGTTTCGTTAACATTCAGCAAACAGAGCATGGCATTGACTGAATTACGAAGGCACCTTCGCGAGCTCGATGCACTCACTACAGAGCATCTAAAGATAAACTAAGCATACATCCATCAAGAAGACATGTCATAGAAGCTATAAATGGCAAGAACAACATCATAGCATACACGGATCAACTACAACAATCTTGGCAAAATTGAATAACATGTAAACAATCTGCCAGGAAACATTTTGAAGCAAAAGTAGAGCACGAAAAGGATATGCTAGACTACTCCATAATTGCAACCAGGAGCATGAATGGATAGATAACAATCATATGTTCAAAACACCCTTACTGAAGTATCTCAAAATATGCATGGATCTTTCTGTAGCATCATGTTTACATGGCATCAAAATAACAGCAGAACAGGGACTGAAAACAGCAATATCACGAAGCCTAGTTTGCATGCTTGTGCTAGTCACCACATTGATCACAAAAATACATGGTAAGCACCTCTGTAAAGAAGACATAGCATAGATCAAAACACATGTAGACATCAACCTCATAGGATGCACACATCAATCATGGCAAAAATGACAAAAGAGCTAGTTCTGATAACAGACAACAGATAACATTATCAAGCACTCTTGCAATGATGATTAAGGCATCAAGATGACATCAAATAAATATGATGCAATGGAATGAAATGATGTACTCGTTGAGATGAACAATTTGACATATTACACGCACGAAACGGAGCTACGGATGCAGAGATACGATGCGATGAACATGTCATGATTATGCAAAAATTTCAGGACAAGCATTTTTCAGGAAAAAATAAATGAGCGCTGGATAGCTAAATCACGCACAGGCGGGCAATAGGCGGGGCTCACCTAGCGGGCTTCGGCCCCGGACGCGGGAAGGGGCCGGCTGGAGGGAGCTGGGTTGGGCCGGCGGGGCTGCAAGGCCCACGCGGGGGAGGAGCTCGACCCCGACCTCGATCCCTCCTGGATCGGGCAGGGGCGGCGGCGCACTCCGGCAGGGTGGGGCGGCGCTCCGGCGGTGGAGGACGAGGTCGCCGACGGGGAGCTGGCCGCGGGCGCGGTGCGGTGGCGGCGCAGCCAATGGCTACGCGCCAAGTGGCGGAGGCGAGGTGGCCGGCGCGGATTTGGAGGTGGGAGGCTCTGATTCCGAGGAGGAAGGGAGGTTGACTGCGGCTGGGAGGTAGGGGAAGGGTTAGGCTGCCAAAATTTGGAAGGGGGTGTCCATATATAGGCAGGGATGGCTAGGGTTTGGTTTTAGGGGGGTTTCGGAGCCCTCCGATCTCGATCGGGCGGTTCCGGATGCGAGGGGGTTAGACGGGCTGTGATGAGAGGCCTCGGGATGAGAGGAGAGAAGAGAAGTGAGGCCCGACGACTGTTTCCGGATACCGAAAACGTCCGACGAAGGTACCGACAGCGGTACCGCTATGTTTAACGGTTGGACTATCAAATGGACTCCGAATGCGACGAAACTTGGCAAGCGGCCTGTCTACACTATAATAAGACCGCACGACAAGTTGCAAGCCATTCCGAGAACATTTTTATGCCACTTATAAAATAATATTTCGGAGGTGCCGCGGGCGCGTGCGAGTGTGTCCAGACTCGGAACGGACAACGGAGAGAACCGGCGGAACCCGCACGGATGCAAGTTTTTGAAAAACATGCAGATGAAGACATGGCAAAATGCAACACGCAAGCAAATGACATGGCAACAAAGGCGAATAACTGGCAGACACCTGGCGCATTGAATCCGGGGCGTTACACCCACCTTCTCTTGTTTTTTCTCCACTGCGACCCGTCAACGGGTACTCTCAACTTTCTGTCTTTCTTACGGTCCTCTTTGTGCCATCACATCAACTTGGCATGCTCTTTGTTTCCGAACAGGCGTTTCAACCATGGTATTATAGGAGCATACCACATCACCTTGGCAGGAACCCCTTCCTGGGGCGCTCGCCCTGAACATCACGAGGATCATCTCGTCTGATCTTATACCGCAATGCACCGCATACCAGGCATGTGTTCAAATCTACGTACTCACCGCGGTAGAGGATGCAGTCATTAGGCCATGCATGTATCTTCTGCACCTTTAATCCTAGAGGGCATAGAACCTTCTTTGCTTCGTACGTACTTTGGGGCAATTCATTATCCTTTGGAAGCTTCTTCTTCATTATTTTTAGTAGCTTCCCAAATCCGTTGTCAGATACACCATTGTCTGTTTTCTATTGCAGCAATTCCAGTGTGGTACCGAGGTTTGTGTTATCACCTTTGGAATTTGGGTACAACCCTTTTATGTGATCCTTTAACATGTGATCGAACTTCAACTTCTCCCTTTCACTTTGGCATTGTCTCTTTGCATCAACAATGACCCGGCGAAGATCATCATCGGGCACATCGTCTGATTCCTCTTCATCTTCAGCTCCCCCGGCTGCAATATCACTGTATTCAGGGGGATATTTGTCATCATCCTATTCTTCTTTGTTGTCTTCCATCATAACCGCTCTTTCTCCGTGCTTGGTCCAAACATTATAGTGTGGCATGAAACCCTTCTCAAGGAGGTAGACGTGAAGGGTTTTTGAATCAGAGTAATCCTTCATATTCTTACAGACAGGGCATGGACAATACATAAAACCATTCTGCTTGTTTGCCTCAGCCACTTCGACAAAATTATGGAGGCCCTCAATGTACCCGGAGGTGCGTGTGTACCGCACATCCATTGCTGGCTCATCTGCGTGCATTATATAATTAAGTGTATCAAAAACCATTATGGAACATCATAAATAGAGAAGTGACCAAATTAATACAAGTTCATCATCACATTAAATCCAAAATACAGTAGTGATCAAATGTTATTAATGAAATAATAAATGCATAAAGTTCATCATAGTTCTCATTGAACAACATATAGCTCTATAGAGCATCTAATTAAAACATACATTGAAAATATGTAAAACATTTCAATGCGACAACAAATGCGATCATAATCGCAACTAAGGTAACAATTGATCCAACGGCATAGTGATACCAAGCCTCAGTATGAATGGCATATTGTCTAATCTTTCTAATATTCATGCGCATTGCATCCATCTTGATATTGTGATCATCGACGACATCCGCAACATGCAACTCCAATTCCATCTTCTCCTCCTCAATTATTTTCAATTTTTTCTTCAAATAATGGTTTTCTTTTTCAACTAAATTTAATCTCTCGACAAGAGGGTCGGTTGGAATTTCCGGTTTACATACCTCCTAGATAAAAACTTCTATGTCACGTTGGTCGGCATAATTGTCATAAACACGAAATGAAACAAATAGTTATAAAAGATAATATACCACATCCGAATCATAGACAGGACGAGGGCTGACAGGGGCGGATACCAAAACCATGGCACTATATAATAACAAACAATAATAGAAGTAAGAATATCATACAAGTATCTATCTAAATCGACTACAAGAGTTCTTTGGTTTCAAGTGGATTTTCTTCTGGGCTCCATAAGTCAAAATGGAGACTGCCACCACATGGTATGTGCTGCCGTTTTGCTTGCCAGATTCCCAGTCCTGCGATGCCACTAGCAGCTAGATCTCCTTTATTGCCTAATTATCATTCATTGTTTTCTTAAGATCCGGTAGTTTTCCCTCACGGATTGACTTGATTCTGTGGTGTGTCACTTCAACCTGCACGATTGGACTCTTTTGAATCAAATGTAGCATAGGTTTGATTTGTTCAAGATGACTGCACAAATCATATGGCTAACTTTCTCTATTCTGTGTACTGAATGTAGAACAGAGCGTCTCCTATTTTTGGATACATAATGAATTAATGATGTTGAAATGTGCTACTGTAGGTTTCCATCAACCCGGAGTCCAAATCAAGGGCTGTGAACAGGGAGGTACTCAATGAGCTAATCAAGTTGCACGGGAAGACATTGTGGCTTATGCGCCTCTGTTTTTTTGGAACTGCCATTGTGGCTGCTTCTTGTTGGTTGCAGTCAAAATCAGTGACAAGCTAGCTAGCAATCATGCGTGTGTGGCCATGGCCTTCTTTAGAATAGGGGTGCCACTGATCTACTAGAACTGAATTACTCCCCTATTTTGCTATGGTCGTATGCTCTGTGGTCACTGATGCGTGCTGCATACCTGTAGATTAGGACCAAAATTTGAGCAGTTTCAGTCGTGCAGATTATAACTGAATCATGCCCTGCTTTGTTGTAGTTGTATGATCTTACTGCTGAATTGATTGCTGTATTGTTCAAACTGAAGTCTTCCAGTTAGCTTGCTACAATGTAGTATATCACTGTACTTCAGACTTATTGTGGAATTTGGGCCTGGGCGCTTTGGAATTTAGCTGTAGTCTGTCCCTTAATTTACTCCGCACTTTGCTCTGCTTGGTGATCGGCCTGCCTTGCTACTCCATGGTCACTGATGCGTGTTGTATATACAGATTAGGACCAAAACTGGAGTAGTTATGACAACAGTTTGATATTCCTTTGCTAGCACATGTCCTTTATCTCTTAGCATATACTGTGATTATGACGTGTGGGCTCTTGGAAATGCCATCTGTCTGTGTTTATGTAGTTATTTGTATTAAGTGCTCCATATTTGTTTTTCAACATGGACAATCCATAATCAGCTTGGTTGCTATAAGTGTAATATAATTTATCTTTGCTTAATTTGTATCTGATTCCACTATTTGATTCCTCCCTAGATTTGCGTCTAGTTTAAACATTACATGGAATATTTTTCAGCAGTCTGGTAGGAAACGATGATATCAATGTAAGAGGTTATCTTAGCTTGTTAGTGTGTGCTTAGTGAACTATATGAGCTCTCTTTATTGCATCTTGTATGCTCATACATTAGCATGAAATAGTATTGCTCATACAGTACATGGAATATTTATGAGCATAGTTTTTGTGCCATATCCATTTCACACCTGGCATCTGCCATTGTAACTTCATGCTGATGTAACATGTGAATCTGTTGGTCCTTCTTATTGTCTTTAAAGAAGTCAATGTACCTACCTATTTTTATGCTCTGTTATTATCTTTGATCAGTGTCAGTTGTGTCTCTTAGAGATACACTCCTACCTTTTCTGACTTGAGTTGTTAATTATTGTTCCATACTTCTATTAGTTATAAAAAAAATCTTTGAATTTGGTACTGCATGAGTTTTTACTACTGCTAACAGGGAGTATTTGCTCTACTAAAACAGCGATTTTGTATGCATTGCTACCTTGGGCATGCTTGTGGCGCTGGTGCTCGGCCTCAACATGTCCTGGAGTGCCATTAGCGCCGCCCTCACGCTCATCTTCCTCGACTTCAAGGATGCTCGCCCCTGCCTCAAGAAGGTAATTGTCTGTCCATCCGTTTGCAGTTAACTAAGTTGTGCCCCATTGATGTCCTACTATTGTTAATTGTTACTACCATGGTGCTGATGTTGTTCAGAATATGATATGTGCCTTAATTCTAAGTTCTGGTCTCTCTTAAGAGACACTTCTAGCTTTTCTGACTCAAAGTTGTTAACTTGGTACTGCATGAGTTTTACTACTGCTAACACAGAGAGTATTTACTACTGC
This sequence comes from Triticum aestivum, assembly GCF_018294505.1. Classification (NCBI taxonomy): domain Eukaryota; kingdom Viridiplantae; phylum Streptophyta; class Magnoliopsida; order Poales; family Poaceae; genus Triticum; species Triticum aestivum. The sequence goes on along the minus strand of NC_057798.1, from coordinate 160,892,971 downwards.
CAACACAGAGATTTTGTATGCATGCTACCTGATGAGTGCTTTCTTTGTAATATTTCACCTTCGTATGCATAGGTTTATTCGGTTTGAATTCTGCATGACATGAAATAGATATTTACAGTGTTTTTCTCAACTTGTTTTCACTGTCACTTGATATATGGGTTAATGTTGGTGGTTTTGTTCTACTTGGATGCATTGGTACCCATCATTGAGCGAATGGATGCAACAGCGGCAAGAAGCTCATGGTTGTGTGCATCTAAAGCACACCATGGACACCATCCACTTCCTCATCAATGCTAACTCAATCCAGATCATCCTCGACACTATCATCCACAGGTATCTTCCTTGGTTCCCTTTATTCACTCCTGCCTTTGTGATGTTAGTTTGTGTGTGCTGACGAGTATTGTTAGATCTTGCCAGTTGAATGTATGGTCGTGATAATAGAATGGTATTTTGTTTTAGGCGCAATGTGTTGTAGTGCAGTTTTTTGCACAACCTGCATATGTGCCATGCATATTCATATTGTGTCTATGTTTCTTATATGAACTACTATCTCATTTTAACTAGCTCGACAACAAAAAGCATGGTACTAGCTGAAAAATTTGTGTTATCATTCTAAATACATGTCCTTTTCTTGAATGGTCTGTTCATAATATATTTGCCCCAGTTTTTCTCATTCTTCTCTGATTCATGTAACAGGATGACAGATAAAGCCATGTTGCTGACTATCTCCGTCGAGCGAGTCCGGCGTGTTGTTCATCTGACTATGGTTCCAGCCCTGACTACCGAAGTTTTTGTCCTGTTGAAGTTGCATAGAAATATGAGAGAGTCCAGCGAGTCCAGGAGCTTGTGAAGTAGTACTATATTACACTTGTAGAGCTTGTAAAGTATTGTATTATACATGGCCCTTTGTAATGGCACGGATAGAGCTTTATTATGTGATCTGGTTGCACTTGTTTAAGTATTATGTGTGTTTTTTGTCTCTGCCAATCTAAATACTACTTGAAATATGAAGAATATGAGTCTGATAGATGGGACCCACTTACCTAACAAATGGAAACCTGTTACCAGAACCTAACAATTGGGACTCATCTGACTAGTGGACCCATTTAATAAAAAAAATGAAATTGTTCAGCCAAAATGGCCGCGGCCCAACAATAAAAAAGGCTGCCATATTGGGCTTGGCCCATGATCCCGACCAAAAATTAATGGAAAAAAATATAAAAAAGGCCGAATTGTTGGGCTCGGCCCATCTAAAACACCAAATTGGACCGGGCTGAATCTTGTCAGTGACCTTTTCAATTGGTCGCAATTTTGCCACGTCAGATTGCCACGTCGGATCCGACGTGGCCTGGGCAGACAACCAGTGACCAAAAAAAAGGTCATGGGTTCAACGACCTTCCGTTTTGGTCGTAAACGTCTACGACCTTCTCACAGAGAAGGTCGCTATAGTCAATTAACGACCCCCAACTTTTGACCTTATGTTTTTGGTCACAAAAAGGTCACAAATTGAAAACTATGACCTTTCAGTGACCAATAGTGGAGGTCACTAGTTGACATATTTCTTGTAGTGATCATACAAGTAATTTTTTTAAAAAAAAAAGATAAGAATAAGAGGCTCACCACGGTGGTGCCAGCAACGAGATCGGCACGGGCGATCGACGGCGGTGAGGACGGGGACGGGACGGGACGGACCGCCAAACCTAGACAAATCTTGGAAAAATGAAGCTTGCAGGTCGAGCTTGGAGAGGAGAAAGCTTAAGTGTGGCTCAGGCATTTCATCGAACACCTCATGTGCATACATAGAAGGGAGACAGAGCAGCGCATGCACACACCTCCCACACGGTCAAAAAACAGAGGAGTGAGTGGACAGGGACGAGGATATATATAGGCATCTCTTTAGTTCCGGTCGGTGGCTAGAACCGAGACAGTAGCCCGCTCTTTGGTCCCATTCCAGCCATCAACCGGGACTAAAGGGGATGCGCCAGGAGCGAGACCCTTTGATCCCAGTTCGTGTCTGGAACCGGGACCAAAGGGGTCAGACGAACCGGGACCGATGGCCCCTGAGGCCCGGCCGACGCCCTGGCCTCTCGAACCGGGACTGATACACCCATTGGTCCCGGTTCGTAGGAGAGAACCGGAATTAATGCTCTTTTTGGCTTGGTCCAAAGCCCTGTTTTCTACTCGTGAACCGGCCACCAAGGCATGCATGCCAGAACAGATAACTGAAAGAAAACAAAGCTAACAGCCGACGAAGAGCGCCAACTACTGCACCCTAGCTCGATCACCGCCCAAGATGGATGTCGTCGAAGCACGAACACTGGAGACAAGGAGATCCGCGGCCGCCTTGTCGCCCTCCTTAATAAGAGATTTCTAGTGCTACAAAAAGATCAAAAAATTGAAAATACAGTCAACGCCTTGTTCGCGAACACCTGCTCGATGATAGACTTATTTCTAGTGGTCTAGAGGGTCCAACGCACGGCCGAGAAGCCAAACCAAAACAACATCCTAGATTGACCAGACCGGGTGGCAACACGCCGCCTCAATTCAGCAAAATTAGACGAAGCCCAGGACACGCTCATCCAATCTCTAAGACAACTCTAGAACAACAATTGTCTTCCCTCGAGGAAAACCTACCTTGGCGAGAATTGCTTTTGTCTTCCCTCGATGAAAATATGGACACAACCAGTTCCGACTACAATTCGTGCATCTACTATTATTACCACCACCACCCGCCAACTTACCTTGGTGAATCAAGATTTAATAGATTGTCTTTTGATTTCTTTGCAGGAAATAGTTTCTTATTTGAATAAGAGTTAATACACTCCTCTCATTCGATTACTCCAGTTTTTTGAAATGCCGAAAGGAAGAAGCACAATCAAGAAACCATCTTTCTTTCGGCGATAATCTACAAAACTCCAAATCCCCAAGAATAAATAGCTACAGTGTCGGTCGCTAGACGTCAGTGCATAGGGTCGCCCACGTCCCCAGCCCCCCAGCATGTATAAACCCCCACCCCATACTCTGTACGTACGCAGGGACGGATCGACGACGACGACAACTCGGCTCGAGGTACGTACGGATACCAGACGTCAAACGGCTGGCGTTATCCCACTCAGCGACGTATCGGATCCTCCTCGTCCCCGCCCGGCCGCCCACACTTTGAATACGGAGGACAAGCGGACAACGCACGCGGGAGGGCGACGCCCCCGCGCGCGCATCCCCATCCTAGCCGATCGACCGATAGATTAGCTAGGCGCGCGAGAAGGACCGTCGGTACGTACGTGCCTCCCGGCGGCGGGGCACACACCCTTGACGCCTTCCCGGGTCGGGCGCCCCTACGCCCGCGCTGGCCGGCCAGGGGGCCGGGCCGCACAGCAGCTCGACAGCAACGGATGGTGGCCTCGCGCGCGCGCCCCACGGCACGAGCTGGACTGTACGCGGCGCGACGGCGACCCGGCCGGACGGCGATGTTCCTTTTTGTGCCTGCGCGGTCCGTGTTCGCACGGCGCCCGGGGCCGGAGTGGATGGGATGTGCACGTCCGCCGTGGGGACGCGCGCCCACGGACAGCCAAACGCGCCCGTGCATGCATGGCATTCTAGTCTCTATAGCAAATTAGCAAGCATGAGACATTATTAGTGTCAGCAGTAGTACTAGTACCACTGTATTAGAACTGTGTGTTTGTTTGTTTTTTGCCACAATAGCTATATGTCGATCGCCTGGCTTTTGAATTTTCGGATAAATCGATTTTGATTGAAGGAAGAAACAGGCGCAATGGAGGAAGAAACTCGTCGGAGGGGAGTTGGCTGGGCAGGCTACCCCCGGTATCTATCTTAGGGTTTCGGGTTGGGGCGGTGGTGGGACTTCACCGGAGAAAAACTCGGTGCGGGGCGGCGGAAGACCGGAGGTGGGGGAGGTTGGAGGGTGGGGCGGCGAGAAGATGAACAGAAAACATTCAATGGTAGAAGAAGGCTTATGCGTTGTTGGATCTCTGAAAGTGCAACTATCCCTAGGTGGTTTTGGTAATTCATATCAACATATAGCTCATTGAGCTAATACTATTCCAAGACAAATATTTCAGAAAAGCTCAATGAATGGCATGGCATGGATGATGAAAGTGGATCCCTCAAAATATTAAGGACAAAAGGATTGGCTCAAGCTCAAAAGCTCAAAACTTTACATTTTATATTTTAGTGATCCAAGATCACATTGAGTCTATAGAAAAAGCCAATACTATCAAGGAGGGATGAGGTGTTGCTTAATGAGCCTCTTGCTTTAAGTGCTTAGTGATATGCTCCAAAAACCCTCAACTACTTTCTCATATCCACATATGACCTAAACCTAAAGTCAAAATCGGTCCCACCGGTTCTTTCTATCCGGCGCCACCGAGTTCAGATGTCATAGCCACTGCCACAAACCCTAGGCAAATCGGTCTCACCGATAGGGATCTCGGTCTCACCGAGATGGGATTGTAATCTCTCTGTTTCCCTTCGTAACGTTTCGGTCTAACCGAAGTGAGCTATCGGTCCCACCGAGATTGCAATGTAAACTCTCTGTTTCCCTTTCGGAACATTTCGGTCTCATCGAAAAGAGCGAATCGGTCCCACCGAGTCTACCTGACCAACTCTATGGTTAGCTAATTACCAAAATCGATCTCACCGAGTTTGTGTAATCGGTCTCACCGAGATTACGTTATACCCTAACTCTAATCATATCGGTCCCACTGAGTTGCATGTCGGTCCCACCGAAATCACTAACGGTCACTAGGTTTACTGAATCGGTCCGACCAAGTTTGTTGATTCGGTCCCACCGAGATTGGTAAATTGCGTGTAATGGTTAGATTTTGTGTGGAGGCTATATATACCCCTTCACCTCCTCTTCATTCATGGAGAGAGCCATCAGAACAAACCTACACTTCTAACTTACCATTTCTGAGAGAGAACTACCTACTCATGTGTTGAGGCCAAGATATTCCATTCCTACCATATGAATCTTGATCTCGAGCCTTCCCCAAGTTGCTTTCCACTCAAATCTTCTTTTCACCAGATCTAAATCCTATGAGAGAGAGTTGAGTGTTGGGGAGACTATCATTTGAAGCACAAGAGCAAGGAGTTCATCATCAACGCACCATTTGTTACTTCTTGGAGAGTGGTGTCTCCTAGATTGGCTAAGTGTCACTTGGGAGCCTCCGACAAGATTGTGGAGTTGAACCAAGGAGTTTGTAAGGGCAAGGAGATCGCCTACTTCCTGAAGATCTACCGCTAGTGAGGCAAGTCCTTCGTGGGCGACGGCCATGGTGGACAAGGTTGCTTCTTCGTGGACCCTTCTTGGGTGGAGCCCTCCGTGGACTCGCGCAACCGTTACCCTTCGTGGGTTGAAGTCTCCATCGACGTGAAGGTACGATAGCACCACCTATCGGAACCACGACAAAAACATCCGTGTCTCCAATTGCGTTTGAATCCTCCAAACCCTTCCTTTTACAATATTGCAAGTTGCATGCTTTAATTTCCGCTGCTCATATACTCTTTATATGCTTGCTTCAATTGTGTGAAGATTGCTTGACTTGTGCAAAGATAACTAAAATCTACCAAAGTCTAAAATTGAAAAAAGGTTAAGTTTTTAATTGGTCAAGTAGTCTAATCAACCCCCCTCTAGACATACTTCAAGATCCTACAATCTCGATCTAAAGGCTGAAAACAGTCGACTGGCCGTAATTTCTTTTTCTGTTGACATACTCCTAGCTAGCCTCTCCTTTTTTTTCTTGCGATGCACTATATTAGAACTGTTGTGAATTACGCTCCGCTAGTGCTGCAAAGCACGAGGGATGCATGATCTTTGGTCAGGGTAAAGTGCTCCCGCCAGATTTCGAAGTCCATATAGTCCGCGTGTGAGACACGTCTTCACAGGACTTTTAAAACAAGAAAAACATAGAAATGGATTAGTATGTGGTGGATTGGAATTTTTCTACGAAAACCAGTACAAATAAGTCATAAGTAAATTTTCCTAAGTATTGCAATCCTGTAATCAAATAGCCCATGCAAAAAAACAAGGATTAGAATTCTTCAAAATTTCTTTGGATTTTTTTAATCAAAGAGGTCCTTACTTATGCTAGCATGTAGAGGTTCTTCGGGCTGGTCACCTAGTGCGCAGTGTGATTGTGTGAGCTATAACTACATTCATTATGCATGGATACGACATGCTGATGACCGATGACGACTTCGACTTGTTTTAGTAGTAGCATAGCATACTACCACAATAGTACTCTCACTTCGAACAATATTACTTGTCGTTGTATAGTTCTATTAAGCAACAACAAATAATAAGGATTTGTGGGGGTAGTATAATTTATAGTCACTGTATAATATATGCTCTCCGTGAAGTTATTTCTAAGTATAAATAGTATGTGTGTTTGTTACATCATTTTACCCACTGGACGTGGAGTGGTTTTTTGACTGGACACCTAGTGCGGCAATGTGAGTTACACCTCGATCACCGTGCAGACTTGCACATATAGGCCATGTACATTACACACAGGTACAACGCACTGGTGATTGGCATGGACTTGTTAGTACAGTACTACCTCCGTCCCGGTTTATTGGTCCTCATTGTAATATGTACTAAATTTTGATCATAAATTTAACTAACAAAATGTTCATACATGTCATAAAAAATAATATCGTTGAAAACTATGTTCAAATACGAATCCAACTATATAATTTTCGTTTACATGCACTAACATTTTGTCAGTTAAATCTTTGGTCAAAATATAGCATAAATTACATAGGGGACTAATAAACCAAATAGAGGTAGTATAGCATAATACCACCACTATAGTAGCACAATTTGTGGTCTGGGTAGAGTGCCCGTCATCAAATTTCAAAGTACAAATAGTCCTGGAGTTATTCACATCCCTTTACATACCGAACATGTAGCGATTTTTCTGACTAGTCACCTGGTGCAGCAATGTGAATTACATCCCGGTCCACGGGCATAACAGCACGTATTAAAGTGCTCTTCAGCAAATTTCAAAGTACAAATAGTTTGTGTGTAAGTCACGTTCCTTTACAAACCAAACATGAAGATGTTTTTTAGGCACGTCAGTACATGTTTCGATACAGTTGACTTATGCACCAACACAAATGAGGCATTTACATTACACACGGGTACGCTGTGCCGATGACTATGAGGGCTTGTTAGTATATTATAGCATAATACTATCACTGTAGTGGTATAATTTGTGGTCAGGGTAAGGTACTTCTGTCTAATTTCCAAGTATAAATAGTCCAGGTGTCAGTCACGCCCCTTTACCTACCTATCGTAAAGAAGTTCTTCTGATTGACCATCTGGTCTGACAGTGTGAGCTATAGCCCGATCGATAGGCACACGTACTAGCAGTCTAGCACGTCTAGGTCATGTATATTGCCCACATGTACGGCATGCTGATGGCTGGTGACAGCTTGTCAGTAGTAGTATTGCATAATACCACCACTATAGTACTACGACTCACACATAAAAAACGACAACTGAGCCCCCGCGTTGCTCCGCACGAGCGACACGGGCGGCAGCAGTCGGCCCCTCCGTCGTCTCCCTCCTCGCCGCCGCCGGGACGCGTCGCCGGGCAAAGCCCGTGTGGCAGAGGCGGCGGCGGGGCTTCTTCTTCAGGGTGCGGACGGCCCGTGGCTGGCTCGTGCGGCGCCGGCGCGTGGTCGTCGCGAGCTCTGCGCCGGCGGGCTGAAGCTTCTCCCCTCTGGCGGGAGCAGCGGATCCGGGGCCCTCACGCCCGTATCTGGTGGTGTGCGGGCGGAGCGCGCAGGGAGACCGCTGCGGGGGCAGGGGCGTTCAAGGAGGCCATGGTGACGGCGCATGCGTGCAAGGGGCGAGCGGGGGTCTCGAGCGTAGTGGGCATGGGGCTCGGGCGTGAGGTGCCGCAAGGGTCTCCGACGAGGCGTGCAGCCAGCAACGGGTCCGAGGCGACGTGCAGCGAGCGCGACAGATCTGGTCCCTGTGGGTGCTCAGCGTGCATGATGCTCGCCGGTGCCCCTGATGTTTGGCTGTGGCTCGGAACCGTGGTGGTTTCTGGCCTTGGGAAGCGCTCATTTGTTCCTTCCCGGCATGGTGCTCGGCATGGAATGGTGGCTCGCTGCGTCCGGTGGTCATGGGTCCGGTCGGCCGCTGATGGTTCTGGTGCCTGCTGATGGAGTTTGGCTGCTGATGGAGATGCAGCAAGGGAAGGTGGGCTGCCGGATTGGCTGTCGACCGGAGGATTACGAGGGCTGGGTGAAAACCCGTCTCTGGCCATGGCCGGAGCCTGTGACGGCGGCGTCTGTGGACGCCGTAACCTTCTTGAAGGCATCGACAGGATGCTCTCTCTTCCTCTGCGAGGGACAACTCTGGGGAAACCCCAGACCTGGAGGGTCGGTCGTTGGCGGCGTGTTGGCGTCGTTTCCCTCTCGAGGGCATAGATTTTGGAGTTCAATCCGGTCAGAGGGACCAGCTAGTGTGTTGGGAGGTTGGTGGTATGCGTTGGTGTGGCGCCGAGGCTTCTGTGGCAACCACGATTGGGCAAGTGAAGTCGGAGATATTGCAGTGGTAGTCGGCTCTTCTTTGGCGTGTTCCTGGGATTACCTCGGTTTGGTTGTTGTGTGAAGTCGAAGCTGCGGCGGCGGGCCCCTGTGGCAACGATGACATGCAGCACGTGGTCCGTTCGGTGGTCTTCCACGACGCTAGTCTTGCATAGTTCTCCTTTGGATCTTTGCTTCAGAGCCGGAGCTGCGTAGCCCTCGATGCGCGTTGTTGAGTTCTAGCATGGATATTCATGTTTTCCTACTCAGCCTCTGCGGTGAGTGTTGGTTCGACGTTCGTCCACGGAAAAGTCGGAGTCGCTTGCTCGAGGATTAGGGATGGCGATGACGCCTGTTTGGGGGAGAAGTGATGACGATGACGCTTGTGTGCTAGCTTGACAAGGCACTCTTTGTAAATGTGTGTGTGGGATATCTTGATGTGCCGCTCAGCGGTTTGTGACGGTTTTCGCCCAGTTTTTCGTTGATTAACTCAGCAATTCTCTTCTGCTTAATTAATGAATGAGGCAAATTTTTTGCCTCCGTTTCAAAAAAAACTATAGTACTGCTCCGTAGTATGATTTGTGGTTATGGTAAAATGCTCTTGGTCAAGTTTCAAAGTACGAATAGTTTGTGTGTCCGTACCTCCCTTTACCTGCCAAATACGGAGATGTTTTTCTATCTGGTCACGTGGCACGCTACAGTGTGAGTTACAGTCCGATCGACGTGTGTACACCAACACGTATAGGCCACGTACGTTACATGCGGGTATAACATGGTGTTGACTAGCGAGGGCTTGTTGGTAGTGGTATAGCGTAACACTATCACTATAGTAGTGTAACATGCACTAGTAGAAAAAGGGTCAAACATGAAGCACATTAGTGTCGGTTTGTATTTGAGCCGGCACAAATGTATACATTAGTGCCGGTTCCAACGGCTAGCCGGGCCTCTTCATTAGTACCGGTTCGTGGCTAACCTTTAGCACCGGTTCGTGCCACGAATCGGTACTAATGAGAGTGGTGGCAGGATGTTGTCAGTCTGGGCCCCTCCAGCACCTTTAGTACCGGTTCTTGGCACGAACCGGTACTAAAGGTCGTCCTACATAAACCCTTCGTCCACCCGAGCTCGCTCTGTTCTTCCCCTTTCCCCTCTTCTCTCTGTTCTTCCCCTCTTCCTCTCGAGTTCATCACACATTTTGCCCAATATTTGTCAAGATTTGAAGGCCCCCATCCATTCAAATGATCACAAAGGTTAGCAACTTTGTCCTTTTATCTCTCATTGCTAGATTAGCTCTTGCAATGCTTTATATAGTTATTAATTTGTGAGTTTAGTAATTTGGGAGGAAATATATATATGTGCTAGTATTTGATTTATATGCAATTTGAGGTTAAAATAACACTTAGTTTGCATATGTAGGTGTGGTTTACTTAGTGCCTTCTAAATCTCCGTCGTAACCACCGTCGATTGCCCGCAACGTCCCGTCGCCGGCACCACCTTGTGGTGAGCCTCTTGTTCATGAAATTTTATATAAAAAATTGATGTTTGTGTGATTTGGATATATAGTTACTCGTATAATAATTATCTTACCCGTACGTTCTTTGTTATACATAGTGCCATGGTTTTGATATCCGTCCCCGTCGGCCCTCGTCCTTGTTATGATTCGGATGTGGTATATTCTCTTTTAAAACTATTTGTTGCATTTCGTGTTTATGACAAATTATGCCCATCAAGTTGACATAAATATTTTTATCTAGGAGGTATGTGAACCGGAAATTCCAACCGACCCTATTGTCGAGAGGTTAAATTTAGTTGAAAGAGAAAACGAGTACTTGAAAGAAAAATTGAAAAGAATTGAGGGGGAGAAGATGGAATTGGAGTTGCATGTTGCCGATGTCGTCGATGATCACAAGATCAAGAAGGAGAAAATGCGCTTGAAGATTAGAAAGATTAGAAAATATGCCATCGATAGTGAGTCTTGTTATCATTATGCTGTTGGATCAATTGTTACCTTAGTTGCGATCTTGATCGCATTTGTTGTTGCATTTAAATGCTTTAGCTAGAGAGTTATTTTTTTTGTTGCATTTAAGTGTTGTATGAACTTTATGTATGAACTTGTATTAATTTGGTCTATTCGGTGTTGTGTAATTAAGATGAGCCGGCAATGGATGTACGATGACCGATGCTCTCCCCAGTTCGTTGAGGGTGTGCATACTTTTCTGCTTGCGGCTGAGGCAAACAAGCGGGCGGATGGTTTTATGCCTTGTCCATGTGCTGGCTGTAAGAATGGTCGCAATTACTCTACGTCAAGAACCATTCACGTCCACCTGTTTGAGTCTGGTTTCATGCCCCACTATAATGTTTGGACCAAGCACGGATAAAGAGGGGTTATGATGGAAGACAATGAAGAAGAAGAGGACGACGACAGCTATCCTGGCCATGGGTTCCCTGAATACGATGATACAACAATGGGGGAAGAAGCTGAGCCGGTAATGCGGGAAGAAGCTGAGCCGGCAATGCGGGAAGAAGCTGAAGAAGAGGCATCAGATGAGCCCGTTGATGATCTAGGTCGGGCCATTGCCGATGCAAAGAGAAACTGCGCAAGTGATTTGGAGAAGAAGAAGTTGCAGCGCATGTTAGAGGATCACAAAAAAAATTTGTACCCGAATTGCGTAGGTGACAAGAAAAAGCTGGGCACCACACTGGAATTGCTGCAATGAAAGGCAGAGAATGGTGTATCTGACAAGGGATTTGGAAAGTTGCTGGTAATGATAAAGGATATGCTTCCAAAGGACAACGAATTGCCCGAGAGTACGTACGAAGCAAAGAAAGCTGTCTGCCCTCTAGGGTTAGAGGTGCAGAAGATACATGCATGCCCTAATGATTGCATCCTCTACCGCGGTGAGTACGAGGATTTGAACGATTTCCCGGTATATGGTGCATTGCGCTATAAGATCAGCCGCGATGAGCATGGTGATGTCGAGGGCGAGCGCCCCAGAAAGAAAATTCCTGCCAAGGTGATGTGGTATTCTCCTATAATACCACGGTTGAAACGTTTGTTCCAAAACAAAGAGCATGCCAAGGCGATGCGATGGCACGGAGAAGACCGTAAGAAAGATGGAAAGTTGAGAGTACCCGCTGACGGGTCGCAGTGGAGAAAAATCGAAAGAAAGTACGGGAAGGAGTTTGCAGATGACGCAAGGAGCGTATGGTTTAGTCTAAGCGCAGATGGCATTAATCCTTTTGGGGAGCAGAGCAGCAACCATAGCACCTGGCCTGTGACTCTATGTTTGAATAACCTTCCTCCTTGGTTGTGCATGAAGCGGAAGTTCATTATGATGTCAGTGCTCATCCAAGGCCCTAAACAACCCGGCAACGACATTGATGTGTATCCAAGGCCATTAGTTGAAGAACTCTTACAACTGTGGAATGGAACAGGTGTACATGCATGGGATGAGCACAAACAGGAAGAATTTAACCTAAAGGCATTGCTGTTCGTGACCATCAATGATTGGCCTGCTCTCAGTAACCTTTCAGGATAGACAAACAAGGGATACCACGGATGCACGCACTTTTTGGATGATATCGATAGTATATATTTGAATAGTTGTAAGAAGAATGTGTACCTGGGACATCGTCGATTTCTTTCGAGCAGGCATCCCGTAAGAAAGAAAGGCAAGCATTTCAAAGGTGAGGCGGATAACCAGACGAAGCCTCGCCACCGTATTGGTGCTAATGTACATGATATGGTCAAGGATTTGAAGGTGATATTTGGAAAGGGTCCTGGCGGACAATCTGTTTCAAAGGACGCTGACGGACGCGCACCCATGTGGAAGAAGAAATCTATATTTTGGGACCTGCCATATTGGAAAGACCTAGAGGTCCGCTCCGCAATCGACGTGATGCACGTGACGAAGAATCTTTGCGTGACCCTGCTTGGCTTCTTGGGCGTGTATGGGAAGACAAAAGATACACCTGAGGCACGGGAGGACCAGCAACGTATGCACGGAGAAGACGGCATACATCAGGGTCATGCAAACTACGCTCTTACCAAAGAAGAGAAGGAAATCTTCTTTGAATGCCTGCTCGGTATTAAGGTACCGTCTGGCTTCTCGTCGAATATAAAGGGAATAATAAACATGGCAGAGAAAAAATTCCAGAACCTAAAGTCTCATGACTGCCACGTGATTATGACGCAACTGCTTCCGGTTTTATTGAGGGGGCTTCTACCGGAAAACGTTCGATTAGCCATTGTGAAGCTATGTGCATTTCTCAATGCAATCTCTCAGAAGGTAATCGATCCAGAAATCATACCAAGGTTACAGAATGATTTGGTGCAATGTCTTGTCAGTTTCCAGTTGGTGTTCCCACCATCCTTCTTCAACATCATGACACACGTCCTAGTTCACCTGTGCCAAGAGATTAACGTTTTGGGTCCTGTATTTCTACACAATATGTACCCCTTTGAGAGGTTCATGGGAGTCTTAAAGAAATATATTCATAACCGTGCTAGGCCAGAAGGAAGCATCTCCAAGGGCCATCAAAATGAGGAGGTCATTGAGTTTTGTATTGACTTTATTCCTGACCTTAAGCCGATTGGTGTTCCTGAATCGCGGCATAAGGGCAGACTGGATGGAAAAGGCACGCTAGGAGGGGAACAAATAATATGTATGGACGGACATTCTCTCACTGAAGCACACTACACAGTTCTACAGAATTCCGCCTTGATGGCTCCGTATATGGATGAACAAAAGAATTTGCTACGCTCCAAACACCCGGAGCGGTCTGATGACTGGATTACACGTGAACAAACCAGGAGTTTCACCAGCTGGTTGCAGACACGTATCATGCATGACACCTCTATTGAAGATGACCTGTACTTGCTGTCCCAGTTACCATCTTTGAATATAATGACTTTCAAAGGGTACGAGATAAATGGTAATACATTTTACACGATCGCCCAAGATAAGAAAAGCACCAACCAAAACAGTGGTGTCCGCTTTGATGCAGAAACCAAGATGGGAAAGGAAACATATTATGGTTATATACAGGACATATGGGAACTTGCCTATCGACGTGGTTTAAAGGTCCCTTTGTTTCGGTGCAAATGGGTCAATATGACACGAGGCGGGGTAACGGAAGACCCACAGTACGGAATGACAACAGTGGATCTCAACAATCTTGCGTATGCAGATGAACCATTCGTCCTAGCCAATGATGTGGCACAGGTTTTCTATGTGAAGGACATGTCTACCAAGCCAAGAAAAAGAAAAGATAAGGAAGTGAATGCATCGTATGATGAGCCAAAGCGGCACATAGTTCTTTCTGGGAAGAGAAACATCGTGGGAGTGGATGACAAGACAGACTAGTCAGAAGATTATGAAAAGTTTGATGAAATTGCTCCATTCATAGTGAATATTGACCCGAGCATCCCGTTAAATGATGAAGATTTTCCATGGTTACGGCGCAAAGGAACACACGCGAAGAAAAAGTTTCACACCCAAAGATCTGGGATGTGATCGGCTTCACTAGCTATCATCACTTTCTTCTGTGTTTCGCACCGAGAGGGGAATCTCTGTAATAGTTAGGGTAGTTATGTGTTTTGGCATTTGAAACGCGAAGAAATTTTATGTGCAAACAAATTCTTTCATGCCTTTACTGATTTTTAAAGTTAAGTTATTCACAAACTAGTGATTCACATTAATTTCAAATAATTCAAAATTTAAACTATTCAAATTTGAAAACTACGAGCACTAATAGAAAGTTTGTAATTTTTTGTACCTAAAACAAAAATGTTCACAAAGAAACTCTAAATACACAAAAATAAACACAAAAATAAATAAAGCAAAAAAATAAAAAAAAGCCCTAACAGAAAGTTTGTAATTTTTTGTACCTAAAACAAAAATGTTCACAAAGAAACTCTAAATACACAAAAAAAAACAACACAAAAAAAATAAAGAAAAAAATAAAATAAAAAAAAGCCCGCCTACTAGGCCAGAGCGGCCTGCATACGACTAGAAACCCAACCTGTCATTGGGCCAGGATGCAGGCCTGCAAAGGCCAAGTGGGCCCACAGGGCTGCAAAGAACACGTAGGCCCAGTAAGCCTGCTTTGGAGAGGAGCTCGAGAGAGCGACTGCACGGGGGTTTATAAACCAGTGCGGTCGCCCCTCGGCTAGCGAGGTGGGACTAAACTTGCCGCACCGCACCTGCGCCAGCGCACCCCTTTTAGTACCGGGTCGTGGCACAAACCGGTACTAAAGGGGAGGCCTTTAGTACCGGTTTATGCCACCATCCGGTACTAAAGGGGGTCGCTTCCCGCCGCTTGGCCTGGCCAAAACAGGCCTTTAGTACCGGTTGGTGGCTCCAACCGGTACTAAAGGTGCCTTCTATATATACAACAGCTACGAAAATTTCAGTTTCCCTCTCTGTTTGTTCCTCTGTTTCCGTCTCCGTCGCCGTCGCCGCCGCCCTCGATCGTCTCCGTCGCCGCTCGTCTCCGTCGCCGCCCCCGTCCCCGTCACCGCCCCCGTCCCCGTCGCCGCCCTCATCTCCGTCGCCGCCCCGGGCCCGTCCCCGTCGCGCCGTCCCCGTCCCCGTCGCGCCATCCCCGCCGTCGCTGCCCCGGCCGTCGCCTCGCTGTCACCGTCGCCCGCTGTGAGCTCTCCCCCTCTAACCCCTCTCCCTCGCCCCCGGTGGCCACCATGGGCGCCGCCCCTCCCCGAGCCCATACACACACACACACAAGCATGCATGAACACACACACACACACACATACATATGTATTTTGTATGTTTAATTAGTTTAGATTATTTAGTGTTTAATTAGTATATACGCATTTTGTATGTTTAATTAGTTTAGATTATTTAGATTATTATTTTTTCACTATTATATATGTATGAATGCATGTTAGATGGATATAATTAGTGTTTAATTAGTATGGAAATTTTTTATATAATGTTGTTTTTCAGTTTTTTAATGGATGTATAGAAGTTGTGTTTTCTGTTTTTAGTGTTAGATGCTTAATTAGTATGAAATAGTATATTGATTTTTGAAATAGTAGAAATGTTAGAAATTTTAGTTATCAAAATCCAATCATTAAAAAATATTACTTTTTGTGGGCATATAGCTAGTATTTGTTCCCGACGATGCCCGGCCCGCATCCTCGCCGTCGACCCGTCCGCGACGACGTCCAGCCGACCCATGTCCGGGACTGGGCTCCGCCGGGCTGGCACTGGGAGGTGCTGCCTGGAGGGGCGCGCCGCTTGATGAGGAACCCGGCCCCGGGTCCCGTCGTCGACCCTGATCTAGTTTGGTTGCGTTCGCGTGGGCCAGTTTCAGTGCGGAGGGACCCGGCCCCGCCGGAGATGGTACGTCGCCGTGTTAGGGAGGAGGACGAGTACGTCCATCGCTACATGGTTGCGTTAGAGGGCGGCATGTTCTCCAATACCTGGCAGTATCTTCGGGGATCTCACTTCAGCTATGATCCTGTGAGGGTTCCTTCTCTTTGGGTGTCCACCGCCCGCGCCGCAGGAACCGCAAGTGTCCTAGATTCTTCTGTAGTATTCGATCTTTAATTAGCTAGCCAATGATGTACTATTCAATATTATATATTATTCAAGACAATGTATTCAAGATCATATCTATTATTCTAGACGAAGTATTCGAGATTATATCTATTATTCGAGACGATGTAATTTGAATACTAAATTGTTTTATATTTCTTTTGAATTAGTTAAATAAAAGCTATGGCAGATAATACCGACAGAGAGGGAGAACAGACCATGTTCGATATGATACGCGGGCCAAATGATGATCAGAATGAAGAAGATTAGGACGGCTCCGAATTTCTAAACAACACCGGAGAGGGTGATATGATATTCGATCGCGACGACCGAATTGATGAAGTCATGAACTACGATTATGACGATGACGAAGAACATGTTGATCCTGAAACAACAAAGACCGGCGAGGTATATATATTTATATAAGCAGGTATCTGGTGATCATCACATGTTTTAAATGACTTGAAGATATATTAACGAATCGATCTTTGTTCTTTCAGCCATCCGGATCGAGAAAATCTTCAGGCAAAAGGACGAAACGAGGCCCAAACAAAAAGTTGAAGGAGGGCGTAAAGTACAATATCGAGGCAGTCAGACCTAATGGCGAACCATTAGCGCCTAAGAAGATTGCGGACAAGTTCATTCGTCAGTGCGGAGTTCTTGTGAAGGACCAACTCCCGATCTCCCTTCAAGAATGGAGAGAGCCAGCAAAAGACAAAAGACAAAAAGGCAAAGAGGACGCTGCTCCACGTCCAGATGTTACTTTTTTCGACAAGAATCAAAAAGATCTGCTTTGGGATACTCTCATGGAACATTTCACCCTACCAGATCATTTCACAGAAGCAGATATGCAGAAAGTCAAGGACGCTGCTCTTAGGAAGATGGCGGTTGCATTCAAGAACCACAAGAATCGTGAATGGGACAAGTACGTCAAGGGAGGAAGGAAGACTCCAGTATTCGAGGGAACACTAGAGAACCAACGTGCTCATTGGGACGATTTCGTGAATTAGCTAAGGAACGGTCGAGAATAAACAAGAAGAATGCCAAAAAAAAGGATAAGTTCCATAAGCTGGGGCCAGGTGGCTATGCGGTGGCAATGCCTAAGTGGGATAAGTCTGAGAAAGAGATGGAGGATGCAGGTGCCACTCCGGTTACTAAGAGCTGGCCCCCCAGGGTCAGGACTTGGTTCTATGCGCATGGGGGGAGTTGGACACAAAGACAGGCAATGTTTCGACGAGGGCAAGTCTGAAGGGAGCCGACGATGCGATACTTGTTGCAATAGAAGAGGCACGATCGGGGGTGTTCCAGCCCAACAGAGAGAACGACGAGCTTACGCGTGCCCTGGGAAATCCTGAACACCCGGGAAGAACACGAGGCAAGGGCGCTATTCCGTGGTATGAGGGGTTCTCAGACTGGAACACCGACTACAGAACCCGTGCGAGAAAGAAGATTGCGGAGGAGAAGAAGAGGAAGATGGAGGAGGAGCAGAGGAAGCGGGACTATGAACGCCTTCAAGGCCTAGAAGCAAGTCCAGCGGAATTGGTAGTCAAATTCCAGCGGCAGCAGGAGCAGATCGACTCACTTACCCAGCAAAGGGGGTCTCAGCAGCTGCAGCAGCTAGCGAATGATCCAACATTGGATAGCACCGCCCCATCCATGCCGAGAAGTAGCGTGGGTTCCGCCCCGGACGATGCAATGCTGGGTAGATACCCCGTGGATGACATCACGGATAACACTAGCTGCGAGCTACACATCAAAATGAAGAACATATCCATGAAGGTGGCGGACGCCGTTGCTTTTACAAATCCCCCCGAGACAACCTTCCATTGCAGCCCGATTCCAGCGGGCTATGCTCGTGTCTTGGTTGATGAGGTGGTGGACCCATATTCGGAGCTAGAGCTTGACTATCCTGGAGGTGACGACGAGCGCTTTCTCGGAGACGCCAAACATCGTATCATCCTATGGAAAAAGGATTGCATCATCATTCGAAGGCCACCGACACCGCGCCAGCCGACTCCTCGTCGAAGTCCGCCACTGAGTCAGCAGTCTCCCGCTCCTGCAAGTCCACCAAGTCCGGCAAAGTGTCAGGCCACTCCTCCTCCAAGTCCAGCACAGCTTCAGGCGGCCACTCCTCCTCGTCCAACTCAGCCCCGTCAGCCGTCTCCGCCGCCTCAACAATCACAGAAGAGACACCCCGCAGCTATGGTGCGTAGCGGTATGAGTCGAGGTAGTACAGGAAGTACAGACGGAGGCAAGCGATATAAATATGGTCCAAGCCTCACGCTTCTTCCGCAGAGGGCTTATGACAGGTCCGAGGAGGAAATCGCAGCCATATCGAAGTCCGAGGTGGAAGCCCATTTTGCACCGAAACCGCCAACGCCGCCAAGGGAGAAAGTGCCTGAGGAAACGATTGACCACTTCATTCGTATGACTCAACCACCAGCTCCCAAGCCTGTTGATATAGACTATGAGCGCCACATCAGGAAGTTAAATCGAGCACGTGTACGTAAGGAGGCGAGCTCGGGATCGAGCAAACAAGAAGCAGCTGTCAAAAAATGCGAGAAAACCATTCCCCAGCTGGGAGAACAGGCGGCGCAATCGATCCCCTCGCTTGTTGTGCTAACAACACGTGACAGTACGCGCGCCCAATATTATTGTGGGCAAACAGTTTACGTTCCTGAGGTGGGCAATGTGGTAATAACGGAGGAGCATATAATGCATGCTGAAGTTCTCAAAATCACTATTGAACAACTCCTCGAGATCGAGCCCATGCTTGTGCTTAGAGAGGATGAAATAAAATGGAAATATGTCCGGGGCCAACCTTTGGTCGAGCCAGACAAGGTCAAGAACCTCCCAACGAGAATATATGAATTGCATCAATGGTACATGAACATTACCAAGATTTCCGATCGATTGTCCCTCATGGTGAATGTCAAGGAGGATCATTACTACCATGAGAAAGCTGTGTCCGTTGAGTATTCTGAACTGTTTCAGTTATACAATCAAGACGCACTCGACAAATCTATCGTCAGTTGCTATTGTCTGTAAGTGATTTCTTTCTGTAATTTAAGTCTCAAGCTAGCTGTAGTGATCCTTATCATTACCTGTAATTATCCTCACTATATTCTTTTCTGTGATATTATATGCAGGATGAAGATGTATGAAATGAGAAAAGGTGGACGCAATGGCATTGGGTTCATTGACCCAAACACCGTTAATGAATACACATGGAAAATAGATGAACGTCATCAAAATGCCGTAGAGGACAGCATGCTAGAGTTCTTGAAGCGCCTCAAATACAATGAAGATATACTACTTCCTTACAACTTCCAGTGAGTCACACTGTCTTGTACTACAAATTCTCTGTTTTTGCCTACTAGCTAGCTACATGTTTTTGCTTACATATGCCCGCTTAATTAAGACATGCAAACGTGTGTGCATGCAGATATCACCGGGTCTTCTGT
Source organism: Triticum aestivum (assembly GCF_018294505.1). Classification (NCBI taxonomy): domain Eukaryota; kingdom Viridiplantae; phylum Streptophyta; class Magnoliopsida; order Poales; family Poaceae; genus Triticum; species Triticum aestivum. Next base: position 160,873,389 of record NC_057798.1, on the reverse strand, counting down.
ATCATTAAAGTTGACGCCGGAACAGTTGAAATACTGGACTCACTACTCAAAGAAAAAACTGACTTTAACATCTTGTTTGAGATAGTCAACAGGTAATTTCAATCATTATTAACTATATATCTCGGCCTATTTAGTTCGTCATTTCATGATATGAACTATTTAATAACCCCTTTATTCATTTTCTTTTTCGGCGGGCAGGGCTTGGGCAAGGTTCATCAGGGTCACGGACGGCGAATGGAAAGAAAAGTTTAAATGGGGAAGACCCAAGGTAAGTAATTAAGTAGTACTAGGTAGCTAGCTAGCTGCCATCACTTTAATTATCATGCTTGATTAATTATTATCTGATCAAATTCCATTCTCGTAAAGGCCCTGAAGCAGGCGCAGGGGACTGATCTGTGTGCATTCTGCGTTTGCGAGAACATTCACATGATGGCGTCCGAAAGGAGCAGATCTCAAAGACAGGAATGGATACGCTTGTCAAAACACTATTCATAATTTTTACACCATTATCGATATCTAGTCACACAACTAATACACATGCATATTGATCTCCTTCTTAACAGTTCAGAGAGGTGCGGGCGAAGCTCCTAGAAACGGAGCGCGTAGAAGCACTTCAAGAGGAAATAGCGGGACTTTTGCTCGACCAGGTCATAAATCCGAAGGGAGAATACTATTACCCGCTACCGACCCCATGAAAACCACTTCTAATTGTCATCGTGCTCCGAAGGCACCAATTAGGCTATAATGCCACTGGCTCTGAAGGCAACATGCATATGTAGGAGAAATTGTATATAGCTATACATGTGTGTATGTGTGAATTAATTAATATGATGGTTTGTGAGACATTGATGATATATATATATATATATATATATATATATATATATATATATATATATATATATATATATATATATAACATGTACAATGTGTAGTATCGTAAATTACCAGCAAACAAAAAAGAATTAAAATGGAAACACAAAATTAGATGAAAAAGAAATCATAAAACTAAAACCCCCCAAACCTTATAGTACAGGTTAGTATTACCAACCGGTACTAAAGGGCTCCAGGCCCCTGGAGCTGGCTCGTGCCACGTGGTTTCCCTTTAGTACCGGTTCGTGCTGAACCGGTACTAAAAGGGGGGGGGGGGGGCCTTTAGTGCCCACACTTTAGTGCCGGTTATGAAACCGGCACTAAAGGGCCTTACGAACCGGTGCTATTGCCCGGTTCTGCACTAGTGACGTGGTCAAGGTAAAGTGTTGTACGTTGAACTTCAGAGTACACAAAGCCATGATCGTACACGTCCCTTTACCTACGGAAATGTGGAGAGGCTTTTCGGGATAGTCACCAGGTGCGATAGTGTGAGCTACAGCCCTATCGACTGGTACACCAACGTAAGTATATTACACACGGGTACGGTGTGCTGGTGACCGGTGAGGACTTCACTGTTAGCAGGCATTGACACTTCACACTAACGCTCGCTGTCGTCAGACTGTTCGACGAAATGCAGGAATCTGAAACGTACAAGTTCCGTGGTATCGGTACACATCTCCACGCGCACCCGACCGTCCGTGTTTATTTCGAGCACCCATGGATGCATTCCGCGGCATGGGCAACAGGGCAAGCTAGTTGCACCATGCATGCGTCCACGCGTGTACCGTGCATGCAGTACATGCGCACTGTGGAGGAGGAACTGCGCGCGCGTTGATTGCACCGGACCTGTCCTACGCGCGTACGTACGGGACAATGATTAACATGGCCGAACGTAATGCATAGCTAGCTTGCGTGGGGCGGCTCGGCGGTAATAGTTACTGTACTGTAACAAGCACTGTGCACGTACAGCAATAGTTGCGCGCGTGTCAGGCTACCGTAATGGATATGCTCAGTGCGGGCTGAAATGCCAAATATATGTGGATCAGGATTCCCAGTCAAAAGTGACACATACATATATACAATCGACCTGCATGCGGTTCACATGACGGGAGAGCATTTTTAGCATGTCACACACAGAGGGTGGTCCAATAAAGAGAAACTGTGAGGTTATTTTCAATGGCAATTTGATTGGGAACCGGTCGTTGAATTATGCGACTGAGCAACAAAGGACGCGCTTCACTAAATATTTCTAAACATGAAACACTTTTGAAGGACGTTTTCAGGGAAATCTCGGCTAGATATGCAAAGACGGAAAGCTTAGGCTTTTAGTACTATTTTTAGAAATCGGAAAGCTGATAAAACAGTACTCCTACGTACTAGCAAGTGGTAAGACCTTATCCTAGTCAATTATCAGTGACTTCAAAATTACTACTCATTGCAATTCGATTGAAAACTTGGTTGTGTGTAACCTAAGTTGATCACATTTGTCACGCGTTTGCTATAGCTAAACTGGTGATTGTGGCGGATATCCCCTCACTTGTCCCTTTAACCCTATTAACGCTGTTGTGAGCCTATTGATTCTATTGATCAATGAAGTACCCCACCATATAGTTGGTGATATGTTCCTTTCTCTAATCCTGTGCCATATACTAATATAGTACATGCTACATTGGCATGGCTTGAGCCTTTCTTACTGAAGTCCTTGCAAAGCAAAACCACTGCTTTCGCAAATTAATACCAGTTGGTGTGCATGCTCACGTAGTTAGCTTTGTACTCCCTCCGTCTAGGTGTGTAAGTCATCTTATGAAAACGAAATAATCCCGAAACACTTAGGCACGGTGCATTAACTTCTACCTCGTTTCTTGTTTCTTGACATATCAACCAATAAGAGATGTGAGGTGTGCATGCTTTTAATGACTTGAGACAACAAACACGACATGCAGTGGTTAGTTCATTGCATGCAGTGCTATTAATTAGCAAATAAATATTAAGTTCTCTAGTTGTCCCCTCCTCCTTGGTCACGGTACACAACTTAAGATGACTTATTCACCTAGACGGAGGGAGTACTGATAGTTCTGTATAGGCTTCCAGAGAATGCAATGTGGCCTTTATTAAACTTTACGAAGCTGCATTACTTTTTTATTTATTCCAGACCATTAATATTTTGCATTGTGCAATCATGTTGTACCAACCTTGAAAACTCAAAACTATTAAAACCCAATATCGTGTCATAATCCTGCAAATCTAAATTAGTTTAGCACATGAAAAGAGAGAAAAATTGACCAGAAGAAACAAATAGATATATGCAGAGGGTCGACAGGAACACATACTTGTAATTTCTAGTAAAATAAGAAAATCATTTTCAACGGGTACTTACTATAACTAAAAGAATAGTCCGCTTTACACAGAGACAGACTTAGGATCAAATTACTGGGGGTGCGGAACATCAATAAAAGTTTTAGAGAAAGTACACAAAAGTAGTACTCCCTCCATTCCATAATTTTATGCGCCCATATTTTTCAAGATTTAACATTGACCATAAATTTAACCAACATGGGCGACTGCGGCGGGAGCATGACAGATACCTTTGAATTCGTATTCGGAAGAAGTTTTCAAAAGTATAATTTTTCAATAAAATGATTTATATATTATTGGTATAATTTATGGTCAAAATTGAATCTCAAAAAATGTGGGCGAACTACATTATAGAATGGGGGGAGTATGATTGTGCCTAAGCGTCATAGTAAATCCAACGAATAGTTAATAAATTAAGGTTCAATAATATAAGCTATTTTTCGTTTTTACAGGGGGTGGTATGGCACCCATGACGCCTCCTAGATCTGACCCTGGTTTTACACCACATTATTGCAAGTTACTATAGCTCAGTATGCATTATTTAATTAGTACTTCATTTATTTTTATTTACTTTGCATATTAGCTTTGACCAAAGTCTAACTTTATTAAGTTTGTCCAAGTTTATCAATATAGCTTTCAGAGTAGCAAGTATATGTGATGAGAACATATATTCAATAATGGCATTGACTTGATATTGTGAATGTTAATATTTTTTTATAAATTTGTTCAAACATTACAAAGTTTGACTTGACACAAAGCTAACATGCTGCGTAAATAAAAACGGAGATAGTATTATTTTTCTGCGAGCTTTACTACATCTTACATGCATATGTGTCTACACATCTTTTACATGCATGATCTTTTTTTACCATTTTTTCCAAAGTTTTAGCTGTGATTTTTCATTAAGTTACTATGCCACGATCATCATGCGATCCTATAAACCAATTAAACGTGCATACGCGTCGACATAAACTCTGTCTCCATGATTAGCCGTTACAAGCAGCGCTAGGCTAGGCACCATTTGCAAAATGCAAACCCAATAATGCATGCATGATTGCGGCACCTAACGTACAATATGTCCTCATCCGGAGCGCCAGCTCTGTTTTTGATCAAGATAACCCCCAACTAGCATTCCATAATTGGGGCGTAATCACATTAATTAGCTCGATCGCGAGCAGAACATGAGCTAGCTAGTGAACGTGAAACAATCAACGTTGTGCTGTGCAAATTGATGTCGGAAAACAGCACATGCATGAATCGTTCTTAAGCATAATATACTACCCACTGCTTGGTACGGTTGCTCCCGGATCGAGTATTTGGGCGGTTCATGGTTTTCAATCATATTCGCTAGATCCATATACATATGCATGATGATCTGCATATTCTTCCCGGTATGGAGAGTACAAGTTAATGGCCCATACACACTCCAAGACAGGAATTTACTCCGGTTCACATATTCTTTCTGGTATGGAAGTACAAAGATAACTATAAACGTAACAATGAAATGTCATCTTGTATATTTTGTTCATGTTTTTCATGCATCATTATGGTGTCATTCAAGTCCTGAAATCACCATTTGGGGCTCCATTTCAATCCTTAGGTGCTTGATGCCATATCCATGCTTGATCGTGGTTCAAAGTGTGTCCCTCTTGTCCATGCATGCTAAGTTCTCATTTCTGAATAATACAAACTAGTCAAATTTAGGCATCATGGTATTCTCATTAGCTACTAGAAAAGATCCTAGAAATGAAAGTACATGATATTAGAGTTGACGTGCGCAAAGCAATGTTTTAAGTAGCGAGCTATGGAAAATAGCGGCGGGCCTCCAAATCAGCTAGAGCGGGCTAAAGCGGGCTATTTGGGAAGATGACCATTTAGCGGCACCCTGCTGAAAAGGCTATAGCGGGCTATAGCGAAGCTATAACCGTTTAAAACTATGGCGCAAACTCTAGTGGTCGGTCCTTGTACGTCCGGAACTTGAGTAGGTGTAGCTGCGAGGCTGTGGGTGTTACCGTACTAGAGATGTGTCCACATCAATTCTAGAGAGCGCTAGAGCGAGAGAGACATGGAGATGAAGGTGAGAGCAACCTTCCATCGAGCCAATGACATGGTTGACCCCAGCCTTAACAGTCCAAGTGAGACGCCACTGGCCCAAAGCCAATAACGATGCAGTCGGCCACGACGATCATGATATACGCAACACGGGGATGGGATCAAAATCCGACGAGGTTAGCTCATAGTGTGAGTTAGGATTAGGGTTTGGTGGAGGAGGAGGCGTTGGGCATTGGCTGTAAATAAGATAGGACACCTCTTTCCCCATACGTCCACCCCCTCCGTCCCAAGCCCACACCAGAGGGATGGTCGGGGCGGCGATGAAGTGAACCGATAATAAAGGTGAGCAGCACAATAATGACACTAGTCACAAATGTTTAAGATGATAATTGGGCAAGTGCCTGCTAGCAAGTTGTCCACGAGTTAATCCAGGTGCAAATGGAGGTAGATTGACGAATATTGAGGAAAATCCAACGACAATGAAACCACCAAAGGTAGAGAGGCCACCGAACATGGCCATTTTCGACAATGAAGTGAATGCTCTCATAACCGACCTTGTGGGAGTTGTGAGAGTAAAGGGTATGCTAATATTGCTAGAAAATTCTATCCTACTAATTTTTTGTTTTGGTCATGGCCAAAACGTTGGTCCTTATTTTGATGATTGTCAACTTTTTGATATGCCAAAACTCCTTTTGGCAACTCTAGTACATTCTTTTAACTAATGTCGACCTCTTGGGCAAACAAAACCTCTAACAAAATTTTGTTAGGTTAAATTTGGGTACAAACCAAACACAATCAACCGTAAAAACTCCCACAAGGCCAATGTCGAAACATCAAAGCTCCTATACCATATAGTGTTTCCATTTTTTCTTGAACATAGTATAATCGTAGATGCTTATGTAAACACACATATATTTACCCATATGAACGCACTCACGCACATCATATCCCTATGAGCATCTTCGAGATATTGAACCTCACAACATCTTGAGATTGACGAAGTCAGCACGGAAGTTTCGTAGTCGATAAAAACGTATGCTCCCAGCGAACGATATCGCTGAAAAATCTGAAATAAATCTAGAAAAAATGCAAGCATCAATGACAGTTTATACCTTGAATGCTGGCAAGCTGGTTCCACCACAAAAATATAGTAAAGCTAGTTCATGGAACAAACCACTGCTTCATTTCGTAGCCAGCTGATTGAACTTCCCGGGATACAGTACGTAAAGCTATCTGATGGAACGAGCTCACTGTTCCTGTTCACTTACTTTTGGAGACACGGACAGCGCACAATTCCGTCCGGGCGTGGCAAACCTCCCGACCCATTTATCTGAAATTATCATGTCCCAGCTATTATATTTTATGAGTATCAAGTATCAACACGTGGACGGTATCTCGGATATATTTTTATACATACAAGAAGATAATGCACATGAATACATCTGCAAGTACCAAAGCTATTTTCCTTGAGTCGCGGCGTACAGTATGGCTTGTACTCTTGTGCAGTGGATGCGTACTACGTCGAGGGCGACATGTGTACGCGCGGTTTAATAAATGCGCACGTAGCTGCAGGGTTTCAAGCTACCGCCCCCCCTGGGATTTACAAATAGTGGCCTCATCAATCGGTCATGCTGCGGTCGAACGTGGAATAGTTTGTGCATACCTGCATAATGACCAACGAAATGATGGATTTTTTTTAGAAAGGAGGCGTTTGCCCGGAAATGATGGATTATATATTACAGAATGATTTGTTCTTTTGGAAAATTCGCAGGAAGCATCTCGGAATGTGTTGCCAGTAATGCAACACGCACGGACTTATTCTTACCGAATTAACGGACTGTAATTGGGTGGCAGATTTATTAGGAGTGATGAAAATTGTGCGTATTGGTCCGTGCATCTAGGATTATTGATGGGTTGATCGATAGTGTGTTATTTCTAGCAACAGAGCGCATATCACGGACCCCTCGACGCCAACCACAGATCTTCTCTGTTGAGATGTAGATAACATATGTGTATTTCTTGTACAACAAGCCCTCCTTCTTCCATGTATAGTCGAGGACGTGGCTACCCTTTGTACTTATATATACGTGCATATTGCACCCGATCAATATATCGTGAGTTGCATAATTCTCTACATGGTATCAGCCTTAGTCCGATCCACCCTCCCCTAGCGCGTCGCGTCGCCTCCCAGCCGCCGCCGCTTCCCTACGCCCGCGTCGGCGAACCCTCGCCGCCGCCGTAGCTCTCCCTCCCGCGTCGCTGGCTCCCTGCCGCCGCTCCTCTCGCAAGCCCTCCCACGCTGCCGCTCGCGATCCCTTCTTCTCGCCGCTAGCCGCACTCAACCCAAACCCTAACACCCTCGCTACCCGCTGCCATCTACCCAAACCCGCCCCGGCCGCCGCCTAACCCTAGCCGCACCTAAACCCTAGCCATGTCGGGTTCCAACCTTCTCTCCGGCCGGTCCGCCGCCTCCACCCCTCCCGTGGTGAAGCCGCCGAACCCCTTCGACTCTTCCTCCGGCTCCTCCACCGCCACCCTTCCCGATCCCGCCTACATCCGTGATGTTCCCATCGAACGTCGCGTCCCGGTGATCCTCTCCCACAAAGAGGCGAACTTCTATGCTTGGAAGACATACTTCAAACTCCTCTTTCGTGAGTATAATCTGCAGGACCACATCGACGGCACCGCCAACCTCTTCATCCTCAACCGCGACGCCGACTGGCTGGCGATCGACGCCACCATCATCCGGTGGCTCTTTCTCACCGTGTCCAAAGACATCTTCCACACTGTCGTTCGCGACAAGGACGATGCATGCACAGTGTGGAACAAGATCGTCGGTCTCTTCACCGACAACAAGCTCCAACGGATCGTCTTCCTGCAGCAGGAGTTCTTCGGGTGTCATCAAAACGACTCCTCCGTCGACGACTACTGCATGCGTCTCAAGACCCTCTCCGACGAGCTCAATGACATCGTCTTCAAGGTGGGCGATGAGTTGCTCCTCTCCATCCTCACCGCCGGCCTCAATGAGGATCTCGGCAACGCTGCCTCCAACCTCACACTCATGGCGAACCCTACCTACGAGCGGGCGGTGGCTTATCTTCGTCTCGAGGAACGCCGGTTGAAGCATCTTCGCTCCCGTGCCGTTCACACCGCCTTCGCCGCCGGCTACTCACGCGGTGGCCCTCCGCCCTCGGGTGCTCCCCCCGGCTTCCCCGCGCCGTTCCAGGCGCCCCGGCCACCGACTGCTTCAGCGCCAAACGGCGCCTACGGCGCCCCGTACCAGCAGCGGCCACCGGTCCCTGGTGCCCCTGCGGCTCTTCCTCAACACTTGCCGCAGCAGCCGCAGCAACAGCAGCCGCGCCAGCGACGCCGTGGCCGCGGTAAAGGTCAACAGCAGCAGCAACAGCCGCGCGCCGGGCCCGTCCACCAGCAGCAGCAGCCGACGCCACCTTGGGGGGGTGGCCACAACCCCTGGACCGGGGTTGTGCACGCCTACACTATGCCCGTGCCCCGCCCCCCCCCCCCCCCCGCTCCAAGCCTCCTCGGTCCCGGTCCTTCCGGGCATCAGGCCTTCTTCGCCGGTCAGCAAGCCGGCCCAGTCGCTCCATCCACCTACTACGCTCCTGCTCCGGTTGGCTATGGCGGGCTAACCACTAGCAATGGCGTGACCGGCTACTCGGGCTACCCTGCGCCGGCTTCTTATGATCCGGCTCTGATTGCTGCTCTTCATCAACAGCCTCCGACCGGGGCTTACTCCGGCGGTGGTGACTGGTTCATGGACACCGGTGCATCTTCGCACATGGCCGCTTACCCGGGTAACCTCTCCTCCGTGTCTCCTATTCACACTTCTTCTCGTATCATTGTCGGTAATGGTGTTGGTCTTCCTATCACTCATATTGGTTCCACAAGTTTTCCTTCCAACTCTAGGCCACTTTATCTCCATAATGTTCTTGTGTCTCCCGAGCTTATTCAGAATCTAGTTTGTGTTCGTAAACTTTCTCGTGATAACTCTGTAACTGTGGAATTTGACGAAGTTGGTTTTTCTGTTAAGGACGCCCTCACACGGATGGTTCTTCACCGCTGTGACAGTCCCGGCGATACATACTCCGTCCAGCCTCCATCATCTTCACCTGCTGGACCAGTTGCACTTTCCGCCGGCGTTGATCTCTGGCACGCACGTCTCAGTCATCCTAGCTCCACCGCTCTTCGTCATATCATTAGGGATTTTTCTTTTACATGTAATAAAACGGATGCGCACTTTTGTCACGCATGCCGTCTGGGCAAACATGTTCGCCTTCCCTTTAGTACTTCATCCACAGTTGCGTCGTTACCTTTCGAGTTAATCCATAGTGATGTTTGGACCTCTCCTGTTGCTAGTAACACTGGTTTTTCATATTATCTTGTTATCTTGGATGACTTTTCTCATTTTGTGTGGACCTTTCCATTACGTAAGAAGTCCGATGTTGCTGCCACTCTCACGGCTTTCTACTCTTATGTAGCCACACAATTCGGTCGTCCTATTCTAGCTTTGCAAACTGACAACGGGAAAGAATTCGACAACACTACCATCCGCAACCTTCTCTCCACACATGGCACTGTTTTCCGTCTTACCTGTCCATACACCTCACAGCAGAACGGTTGGGCCGAACGCATCCTTCGCACTCTCAACGACTGCGTCCGCACCCTCCTTTTCCATGCCTACATGCCACCCCGCTTCTGGCCTGACGCTCTCGCTACTGCCACTCTCCTCATAAACCTTCGTCCATGTCGTACCCGGTGGAACTTCACACCTCACCACCTTCTCTTCGGGTCTCCTCCTTCATACGACGGTCTTCGTATATTTGGTTGTCTCTGTTATCCTAGTATTGTCGCCACCACTCCTCATAAACTTGCTCCTCGTTCCCTTCCATGTGTCTTCCTTGGTTACCCGGCTAACACCAAAGGCTATAGATGCTATGACCCGGTTTCCCACCGTGTCATCACATCCCGGCATGTTTATTTCGACGAGTTGTCTTTTCCTTTTAAACAGGAACAACAGGAGGCTTCTTCCTCGGCGCCCGGTCCCTCCTTGGCCGACCCTATCCGCCCTGGTTTAACCACCCGGCGTAGGGCGCCCCCTGGACGTGCGGCGCTTCGGCTCCTGCCCGCCGCTTCATCAGCCGCGCCGGCCTCCGAGCCGGCCTCCCAGCCGGCCTCCGCGCCGGTCTCCGAGCCGGCCTCCACGCCGGCCTCTCCGGCTGCTTCATCATCGGGCTTCGCGCCGGCCTCTGCGCCGGTCTCCCCGGCTTCGTCGACTTCACCGGCCACTGGGTCGGCTCGCTCGCCGGAGTCGCCATCCTCTGTCCCGGCTTCTTCACAGCCGGGCGCGTCGCCGGCATCTTCACCACCAGGCTCGGCGCCTTCTCCGGTAGCGGCTGCTGTGCCACCGCCTGCTGGCCCTGTCACGCGGTCACGGCTAGGCGTCCATCGGCCCAGCACTCGCTACCCACCGGACGTGTACACCTGCGTCGCTTCGACTTCTTCATCGCCATCACCCGTGCCGACCTCCGCCCGTTCCGCGCTTCGTGACCCCATGTGGTTCGCCGCGATGAAGTAGGAGTTTGATGCATTGCAACGCAATCACACCTGGCAGCTCGTTCCCTGTCCTCCTCAAGCCAACATCATTACCGGGAAGTGGGTGTTCAAACACAAGTTTCATCCGGATGGTACTCTCGACCGACACAAGGCTCGTTGGGTCGTTCACGGTTTTCATCAACGAGCAGGTGTTGACTTCACCGACACCTTCGCCCCGGTTGTCAAACCCGGCACGATTCGGACTGTTCTTCAGCTCGCGGTCTCTCGCTCATGGCCTGTGCACCAGATGGATGTTTCGAATGCTTTTCTTCATGGTCACCTTGAGGAACAGGTGTTCTGTCAGCAGCCGACTGGATTTGTTGATGAGTCTTCTTCGGATCATGTGTGCTTGCTCTCTCGGTCTTTGTACGGCCTTAAGCAAGCTCCTCGCGCTTGGTACCAGCGCATCGCAGCTTTTCTCACTCAGCTTGGCTTCCGCTCCACTCGCTCTGATGCTTCACTGTTTGTCTACCACCAGGGTGATGCTACTGCCTACCTTCTGCTCTATGTTGACGACATCATCTTGACAGCATGCTCGCCTGCTCTTCTTCAACAGCTCACTGATCGTCTTCGTGCTGAATTTGCCATTAAGGATCTAGGTCCTCTGCACTATTTTCTCGGGATCGAGGTTCTTCGTCGAGCAGATGGCTTCTTTCTTCATCAGCGGAAGTATGCTCATGAGCTTCTGGATCGTGCCGGGATGCTTAACTGCAAACCGGCTGCCACACTTGTTGATACGAAGGCCAAGCTCTCCGCCACAGATGGTTCTCCTGCTTCAGATGCTCCCTTCTACAGGTCGATTGTTGGTGCTCTTCAGTACCTCACTCTTACTCGACCGGAGCTCCAGTACGCTGTGCAGCATGTTTGCCTTCATATGCATGCTCCACGTGATGCTCACTGGACCGCGGTCAAGCGCATTCTGCGCTACATCCGTGGCACCTTGGATCTTGGATTGTCACTTCAGGCTTCATCATCTTTGGACATGACGGCTTATTCTGACGCCGATTGGGCCGGCTGCCCTGACACGTGCCGCTCGACCTCTGGTTATTGCGTCTATCTTGGACCATCTCTCATCTCCTGGTCGTCCAAGCGGCAGCCTGTCGTCTCCCGCTCCAGTGCTGAAGCAGAGTACCGCGCCGTTGCCAACGTCGTCGCCGAGTGTTCCTGGCTTCATCAGCTGTTGCATGAGCTTTTGTCTCCGGTTGACAAGGCTACGATTGTCTACTGTGACAATGTTTCTGCGGTCTACCTCTCCGCCAACCCGGTTCATCATCGACGCACCAAGCACATTGAGATTGATATCCACTTTGTTCGGGAACAGGTCGCTTTGGGTCATGTGCGCGTGCTACATGTACCTACGTCCCAACAGTTTGCTGACATCATGACCAAGGGCTTGTCTACTGCGTCTTTCGAGGAGTTCCGATCCAGTCTTTGCGTCGACCGTGGTGTCGCTTCGACTGCGGGGGGGTGTTGAGATGTAGATAACATATGTGTATTTCTTGTACAACAAGCCCTCCTCCTTCCATGTATAGTCGAGGACGTGGCTACCCTTTGTACTTATATATACGTGCATATTACACCCGATCAATATATCGTGAGTTGCATAATTCTCTACATTCTCCACTGCCCTGCTAAATTAGTTGACGCTGCCTCTCCTGCCTCGTAAGCCATACAACTAGGCAACTAGCGGGCGTGCCAACGTCGTCATTGCTCCGCCTCCTCCGTGCACCCTGTAGATTTACTCCGTTCGCCGGCCCGTTATTCGGCGCCACAGCAAATCCGCTGGCTCCCTGCCAATCTCCCTCTAGATCCATGGACCACGAAAAATATCACCCCCAGCTTGCCCCGGCACATGCCGTGACTTCGCCCCCTCCCTCCTCCCCTCAACCCTAACTCCAAAGCGTAACCTCTCCGGCGAGCTAAGGTGTCGACCGGCTCATCCCATCTCCGCCGTCCATTCTGCTCTAGTATGTGGACTCTGCTTCACGTCTCATTCCAACGAAGAAGAAGGCGCAGACGGGCTCGAGCGCGACAAGTCGACGGCTGCTGACGCAGATGGCGCCGGGCCGTTTGCACGTAGCATGAATCCAACATTTCATGCAGGCAGAGGCGAGCACCACAGTGAACCCTGTCGGTGCGTAGGGGCACGTGTGCTATAACCCCTCTTCGTCACGCGGTCACTATTCGCTGGCGACCGGCTCTATGCCAGGGAAAATGATCCACCCGACGATCTGTTCCATATAGAAACCCTGGATCGCTGTGGCCAAAGCAGGGATCGCACACACGCATTAGGCTAACATGATTGCTTCATATAGGCTAGCTAGCTAGGAAAAGCGAACGTGTTTTAGCTAATGGGTATGTGGATATCATTGCAGTGCCCTGTTGTCCACACATGCTTTGCTGTAGTGTCGACCCCCAGATTAATTCTCTTGTGTCACATGGGCCATTTGGCCTTTCCTTCCAGCTCCCTCTTTCTTGTAACCTAACGTCCACTCTACTGGTAGGAATGGGATCACTTGCTACAGGTAGCTCCGTACGCATCAGTGACACGATAAGGTTCCCCTACTGTGGCATTTGGCTAGTAGTAAGCAGTACCACCTGCGTGTTGAAATACATGTCGGTTTCGGTATATATTCGCACAGGAAATGAAAATTGCTTTTGAAGGCCGAGCTCCATGGACACTGTTAAAAAAATCAAAATTCATACTTTTACTTAAAAAATCCAAAACAAATATATATAGATATACATGGAAGCAAAATGTACAATCATGATGAAATACTTTGAAACGAGGGCTGTGTAAAAAAAAGTTGCTTTTCAGCACATGATACTTTTCATCTTCAAAGTCCATGAATTTGTTTTCTATACATGTCACAATACGTAAACTTTTTGTATGTAAGAATAGGATTTCTTGTGGAGTAACGCGTTTTGGTGACCGGGCTCCATGAAGGCAAATTTTGTTGAAAAATTCAAAATTCAAACTTTCCATTTTTAAAAAATCAGGACAAATATGCATGCATATAAGGATGAAATGTATGTGCGTGCAAAAAAATTAACGATGAAATAACTTGAATTGTGACATGTGGAATGACCGCCCCAAGTAGTTTGTGGGAATAACTACCCTTAGATTGAACTAAGCACGTAAGACTTTCGTAAAATCTTGGCACTACGCGTGAGACAACCTAGCCACCCACACTAGTAGAAAAGGGGGCATCAGTCCCAGTTCGTAAGGGCCTTTAGTCCCGGTTCTTGTTACTAATGCCTCCACCCTTTAGTCCCGGTTCTAACTGGAACCGGGACTAAAGGTCGCGGCCACGTGGAGCTCCACCTTTAGTCCCGGTTGGTAACACCAACCGGGACTAAAGGAAATTTTATGATTTTTATTTTTGAATTTTTTATAAAAAAAATTTGAATTTTTTTCCTTTTCAAATTTCTAAATTATTTTAACCTCTAATCTCTAATCACCACCCCTCATCACTGCTCAATTTATCCTCTAATCTCTAATCATCCCTCATCATTCCTAATCATCTAACTTCCCGAACGGTCACCCATCCTCCCACTCCCCCAGCCTAAGCACGCTTAACTTCCGGGTTCTATTCTCCCTCGTTTTCAAGTCTGCACTTGTTATTTTCCTGACAATAGTAAGATGTCAATCCTATTAACCCTCAGGAATTTTGCGTGAGTATGAAGTGACACATTTCACTGTTTGAGTTTGCAACTATTGTTTTAAAAAACAATGATTATTTAGTAACACTGATATTTCTTGAATAATTAGTTTAACCATTGTTTGAGCATTGTTTGACCACAGTTTGACCAGATCTGACCAAAATTCAAAATAATTGAAATAATTATTTAGTAACACTAATATTCTAGAATAACTAGTTTGACCATTGTTTGACCACAGTTTGAATTTTTTTTCGATTTTCCACTCTAGATCTTAAAAGCCCCGTAACTTTTTCTGTTAGGTTTTTGAGGATTTTGAAAATGTTTAACGGGATACCCCCAGTTAAATTTGGATGTAACTTTTCGAGTAGATGATTTTTCATATAAAAAACTTTTTCACCCGAGTCAGTATGCAAAAGTTATGCCCATTTTACTAAATTCTAGAGAGATTTTGCAAATAAAGTCGAAATTCACATTTGCAAATTTTCGCAACAACTAGACCACATATCACATGGGAAACTTATTTTTTTATTTTTTTTTACATTTTCATCATTTTCTTTTATTTTTTTAAACTAAAAAGGCGATCCACGCGGGGGGGGGGGGGTGTGGAGTTTGAAAATGTGACCATTAGTACCGGTTCGTGCCATGAACCGGTACTAATGCCTCAAACCCCATTAGTACCGGGTGGTGGCTCGAACCGGGACTAAAGGTCTAACCTTTAGTCCCGGTTGGTGCCAGGAACCGGTACTAATGGGCATCGCACCCTTTAGTCCCGGTTCGTGGCACCAACCGGGACTAAAAGGTCCAGACGAACCGGTACAAATGGCCCACGTGGCCCTTGGACGCACGAACCGGGACTAATGCCCCCATTAGTCCCGGTTCTAGACTGAACCGGGACTAATGGGCTAACTCGGGGTGGACCAAAGCCCTCTTTTCTACTAGTGTCAAAAAGCTAGGGTTCCTCTGCCTTCCGCCGGCGCCGGCACCGGTCCGCCTCGTCTTCTGTGGCCTTAGGGCCATGGGGGCAGAGTGGATCAAGGTCCTTGCTGGTGGGAGGGCTCCGTTTGTAGATCTTTTTTCGAGGTTTGTTAGGGTTTTTGTCCTAGTTAGGAAGACGAGACAATGGCGGCTCCCTGAAGATGGAATAGAGTTCTTCCTGCCTAGCCCCTTTCTAGTGATGCGTCTAGCATCGTCGGTGGGCATGTGGAGGTGTGTCTCCGGTGGATCTGTCTTTGGTGGATTTGCTTGGACCTATTCATCGTTTGTCTTTATTCGTGTGTCTTCAGGTTGGATCCTTCTTATCTACACTCTTCATCGCCGGCGACATGATGTTCTGGTGCGTTGGTTCTATGGGGCCTTAGCACGACGACTTTCCGACTGCCTACTACAACACGGTTTGCCCGGCTCTGGCGAGGGAGGGATGCTCGCTTCAGTGCTTGTAGTCGTCGCTGGGTGCTCTACGGATCTGAATGTAATTTTTATTATTTCTAGTGTTCGTTGTACTATCATGATTGAAAATGAATAGCTCTTTGATCATTGATTCTCTGAAGCGTGTAATTAAAAAACATGGATATTTCTAGCAAAAGAAAACATAGACATTTATATTTTTACATTGTCTCCGTTGTATTATATTTCATAATGGATTTAGTAGTACCTACCAATTCAAATACCAATAGATGTTATTGATACTTTTTACATCTAAAGACAAACTTAAAAATGCTTTATCGATTGAGACGTATTCTAGAGTAACATGTATATGGACAAGAGCTGAAGGGGTTATGTACGTAACTGTTGAATGACCGACAGAAATATATCCATCATTCAGTAGTAGTATCAATTTGACACTGTCAATAAATGTTTGCCATATCCTCTACATGCATGAATAACCAAACATAAAAATGTTTACTTGATTGAGACATTGCTTTAAAGTGACACGTACCCTACATTGACAGGAATTGAAGGGCCGGGGCTACGTACGTAACTGTTGGTTCATATGCGTGGTGGAGATGCAAATTACATAAGAGGCGACATGACATATGTTTGTTGCCGTGCTAGCTGCTCAATTGCTTGCGTTCCGGATAACTTGTTGCAGCATCAAGAAGTGATGTTAACGCAAAGTGAGCGTCATCCAAAGCCCCACAGGGCCGGCTAGGGTTCATGCAATGCATGCAGCATCTGTATGGTGGTAGTGGAGGATGCAAAGGTGTCAAGGTGAAAAATGATTAAGCGGGGGAAAGGCGCGGAAAAGCAGGGGGACACAAAAGAGTCAACCAGCCCTACCGCAGCTGGGTGGACAGTTACGAGACCTAATCTCTTTGTCTAATCAGCCCACACACACACGACGCACGGGCCAAAGATTTCACGACCAACCTATCTGCCCCGACGGATGGGCAAAGGCGGATTCACTGGAGCTGAAAAGATGAGAGAGTACGCCGGCGGTAGTACTGACACTGGCTAGCTCCCTCCCTGTGTGTGTACTGTCTACACTGGCTATAGCTAGCAAGAGCGAGGCAAGCGCTACGCTGGCACCTACCTGAGAGCGACCCCCCGCCTTCCGCCCTGAGGCCCCTTTTATACTCTGCCCTCGCTTTGTCTTCCCTCCATCGCTCCGTCGGTCGTTTCTTCCTCTGCCATTGCCGCCATCGTCGGCCGCCGCCTACTGCTCGCCACGGCCGGCTAGCAGAGCTGCACGGGCGGCAACGCCACTGAGCTTTGGTTCACGTCGTCTCAGTCCGTCTCAGTCCGTCGGCGGCATGTCGAAGCGGCCGGGCGGGACGAAGAAGAGGCTGAAGCGCGGCCTCTGGTCGCCGGAGGAGGACGAGAAGCTCATGAACCACATTGCCAAGTACGGCAACGGCTGCTGGAGCTCCATCCCCAAGATTGCAGGTACCGTACCAACCTAGTTCACTGCTACACTAGCTAGCTTGCCCCCTCCTTGATCCGCCAATGCAGCAGTAGCTTTCTCGTCAGTTATGCTAGTGCCACTGTGACATTTCCTATCTAAATTAGAGATGGTTTCCTTTTATGCGACGCAATTAAGTGACAATGTTGTGTGAAGACACTGATTAGCAAATTACTCATCAATTTTGAAGTGCCAATTTGATGGAATTAATCGGTTTTGATTTGTTGCTGCATTATTAGGCCTTGAGAGGTGCGGGAAGAGCTGCAGGCTGAGGTGGATAAACTACCTGAGGCCGGACCTCAAGAGGGGCGCCTTCTCGCAGGAGGAGGAGGACCTCATCATCCACCTCCATTCCATCCTCGGCAACAAGTGGTCTCAGATCGCCGCGCAGCTGCCGGGGCGCACCGACAACGAAGTCAAGAACTTCTGGAACTCCTTCATCAAGAAGAAGCTCCGCCAGCGCGGCATCGACCCGGCCACCCACAAGCCGCTCGCCCCCGCCAGCCAGTGGCGTATCTAGGGGGTGGACAGGGTGGTCCATGGACCACCCTGGAATTTCCCCATAATCTATATAGCATAGAGAAAAATATATTTTTATAATAAATAAATATATTTATGTGAATATTTTGCATTTGTGGACCACCATGGCATGTTGGGCTAGCTACGCCACTGCCGCCAGCGCTCCCCCCGCCGCCACGCCTGTCAGCCGCAGCGCCGTGTTCAGCGAGGCCGAGCTGATACTGTCGTCGCCCGTGGGGGGACAGCACATGCCGCCGCTGGTGTCGGCGGAGAGCTACGTGTACAGCCGGGGCAGCATGGACGGCGCCGGCGGCGTGGTGGGCGGGTGCAGTGACGACGTGTCCCTGTCGTCGCTGTCGGGGTACAACAACAACAACCAGACGGCGGACTTCGCCGGGTACCTCGACGCGGACGCGCTGCACGGCGGGGTTATCCCGTCGGTGTCGAGCTCCAGCACGCTGAACTCGATGGCCGGGGTGAGCCCCGGCGGCGCGGCCAACACCAACGCCACCACGGACGAGCTGTGCTGCAACAACAACCCGAGCAACAGCGGCAGCGGGTTCGAGTCGTCCACGACGCAGAGCAGCAGCAACCACCACCTGCCGTGGCTGGAGCTGGGGTCGATCAGCAGCTGCACCGAGGACGCCAGCGGCGCCGGCGCCGGCGCCGACCACTACGGCGCGGCGCTGGATGAGCTCAAGTGGTCCGACTACGTGTTCGACGGCGGCTACCAGCAGTACCACCAGCAGGGCCAGTGCATCTACGGCGACAGCAAGGCCGCCGCCGACGCAGCGGCGGCGCAGTTCGACGCGCACGGGCTGGGAATCAACTGGTGCTTGAATTGAACTCATCCAACCGACAGTCCGACACCAAAGGCCGGCGGCCAGCAATCAGCCGCTGCTGCCGCCACTACATGCAAAGATCCAGATTGTAACGTATACGCGAGTTTATAATACTCCTAGCTACTAAGAAATGTTTGGTGAGGTTTTGGCTTGTAAATTGTTTCTCCCTTACGTTCTCTCTTGTTTCTTTCTTTCTTTCATCTTGAGTTGGTGATTGATTGATTGATCTGTATAACTTTGAGTGTAAAAGTGCATATGACGAACACAGAAGGATCGACGGAGGGATACATATATTACTTTACTCCTGCTATATAAAGGTGTTTGATTTTTGCGTGGTTAATTAAATAAAGAGTGTGGTGTGGTGTGGTGATGATTAATCAATCACAGGCAGCTTCGGCGGACGGCTGGCTTTATCATGGGGTCCGCCGGGCCATTGAATTCGTCCTCGATCGATCGATCGCTTTACTTTTTGGTGATTGGTGATGGTGGAGTGTTGGTCCCGTACGTGGCTGGATCGTTCGTTCGTTCGTGCGTGCGTCAATTTGGTCATGATGATGATTGAGCTGTAAGGAGAGAGGACGTACTTTATACTGTGCAAGCTCTTGTCCTGGAGTGTAATTAGCACATGGACGATGGGCCGGCTTAATCACAGTGAAATGAAGTTTGAAAAACGAAAAACATCATTATGCTTTTGAATTTTGTTAGAAGGTGCAGCTTTCATGGCATTTAGCTGCCTAGGTAGGTTGATTTTGAATCTCACTCAACAGGAAAAGACTCTCGCTCGCGTCGCCTCCAGGGGGCGACTCAGGCGCCCCAACCGCCGCCGCCCTCGACCTCCCTCCTCCCCTTCTTCCTCGCCGCCACCGAAGAAGGTCGGCGAGCGAAGCTCGCCTGGCGGACGGCGGACGGCGGGCCTTCCTCCTTTCTTCAGGAGGGGATCCTCTGGCTGAGATGCATCGGCGTCCCTGGGCGTACAACATGGAGGCGGAGTTGGCGCGCTCGGGCGGCGGCCCGATGGGATCCCGGCGGCGCTGCGGGTGGCGGCGGCATATCTGGGGTTACCCGCCCCAGATCGGTTCTCCTCCAGGTGATCAGGCTCGGGCGCCGTCCGGCGGTCCTAAGCGGTGGTGGGCGCTCGCGTTGGCTATCCTCCTTCACCGATCTGATTGGGGGCAGCCGAAGGCGTTGGCGTGATGCCGGATCCGAGCACGGTGGTGGCGTCGTCCCCTTCAGGGATGACGGTCGGGTGGTGGGTCCTTGTGGCGGCGCCGTTGGCGGCGGATCTTGGGATCCCGCTCCCGGGGACGTCGCAGGACGCGGCGGCCCGTGCACAAGAGATGAAGTTTCTTCGAACAGATCTGAGTGAAAACTTGCTTTTGACTACTGCAAAGGCCGGCGGTGGCGGCGCTGTCTGTGTCGTTCCCTTCTTGAAGGCATCACCGTGGAGAAGTTCAAGGTCACTCTCTGCTACCTCCGGGGGAAACCCTAGATCAGTTGATCGGATGATGGCGGCGCTCTGGTGTCGTTTCCCCCTTGGGGGCGTCATTTAGGGAGGTACACATGGGCTCGGGGAACAGAGGACGGTTTCTTTGGTGGAGTGGTACTTCATCTTATACATTGATGGTGGTGGATCTTGGCGGCGTGGTGTTGTGGAGATTTGGAGTCCGATGCGCGGAGATGAACTCGCGCAGGGAGGTGGCGCTGTCTGGCGTCGTGGTGGTGTCGACGGCAGTTAGACCGGACAAGGTTGATGCAGTAGTACAGCACTGAAGATGGATTGGTGGCAGGTGGCTGTGGCGGCCTCATACCCGGCAGGCGTCCTGGTTGAGGAGTGTGCCGGACTGGTAGGTGCCCCATACCCGGCAGGCGTCCTGGTTGGGACCTCAAGTCTTAGATGTTTAGGTTTGGCTGCGATGTCTGTTTGGTATTAGGCCCGGACTATCTGCGCCCCTTCATCAGTTGGATAGGTGTAGCGACAGTTGTTGCTTAGACGGTGGCTTTAGTCTTGATGTTGTATGGCTTTGTAAGGTCTTGTGAGAATAATTAATAAATGGGAGAGGTATATTTTTCGTCCCTCAATTCTTTTGAAAGTATAGAAATGGACCCTCAATTAGAAAACCAGCAATCTTCAGTCCCTCAACTCTTAGAACCGGATAAATTTAGTCCCATATGTCACAACGAGTTGTTTCCTTCGGACGAAAGTGGTTTTGACTTAGCTGGCTAGTGTGGGCCCATCTCATCCATCCATTTTTGTTCACTTTAATTCTTAATGGCAGCCGACATCACGCAACAGCGCCGGCGGCGGGCAGCGAATAGGCTCCAGGCGACTCGGCCGGCCGAAGTGCGGTGCCACCATAAGCGACGGCAGCTCAGTAACTGGCTACGCGGCATGACGAGTGGGATGAGCAATGTCCGTCGCTGGTGTACTAGCTAATGTAGTTCTTCCTGCTGTGATTTTGTTGTGTAAAGCTAGCCCCGTACTAGCTCATCAATCAGGTCGCGTATAAAGCAAAGCTCTCCTGATGCGCTTCTGGCCGGTGCGTTTGCTGCGTACGTGCGAGTGCATCGACGTGCAGCGTGTCTACTACGAGCGGACCACATCACGCCAGCGCTGCAAGCCACCTCTCGGCGTCCATCAGGCTGGAACCCGGACGGTCGCGCCATCGGCAAAGTCTAACAGGCATATGGCGCAGCCGGCTCGACAGACGCGTGGTGCTACTGCTCTGCTTGTGCACCGGCGAGACGGCGGAGTGGGGAGCGCGACAAGGGCCCTCGGCAACGCACAGCTTCCCCTGCAATCGCACGTGGGACTAAACTTATCTGGTTTTGATAGTTGAGGGACTAACTTTTGCTGGTTTTGATAGTTGAGGGACTGAGTTTTGCTGGTTTTAAAGTTAAGGGACCATATCTATACTTTTGAAAAAATAGAGGGACGAAAAATATACTTTTCCCTTAATAAATTGGTTGTATGCATCGCCCAGATGTAAAGGCCGGGGGTCATCCTTCTTTTCTTAAAAAAAGGTAGGTTGATTTTGTATCCGTTTTTTTCTTCTTCTTCTGTTTCTTAGGCGACCTAAAAATAGGTATTTCTCATGCTAAAAAAGAGAAAGAAATAACTATTTCTGAGTCACCTCAAGAGTAGCATGATTTCAGCATCGAGGTCGTGCAACTGCATAAGGGGTGCGATGATCTTCATCGGACGGCTATCAATGTGGACTGACAAATAACTATTGCTATGGTTTTTGTTCTCTCTGTTGGAATAATATTCAACAGAGAAATGGTCTAAGCGATGGTATTTGTCTTTGGCCCGAAGAACTAAATTTTCTTTACTTGTGGCCCGACGAAGGTTATGTGGCATGGAGTTGCATTAGCAATATGGCAGGCACAAATCGAGATCCTACATCCACCTCGGACTGGTTGGGAATTGTCTGTGGGCTGAAGGTTAGCACTTGTAGGGTTGTTTTGCGTCTCTCTGTTGTCCAATCCTGGGTATTGCGGAATATAGGTAGCAAACTTAGGATTGAGGGTTCTATTATGTCTTGTCATGCAGCTTATGTTTTCAAAGCAATGCTCTTTTGTTTTGAATTGGCAGCCGCTTGGGAGAGTGAAGGACAAAGTCATGTCGGAGGAATTGTTGTGGATTCTTAAGCTTGCTTACCACAAGACCAAACACCTGGCGCAGACGCCTCCGATCTATTTGGCTCCTTCACAAGCATGTACCGAACCTCGTTACTAGTCTTTTTAGTTTTCTTGCTTCTTATACCACTAGAAAAATACACCAGTTGAAATTTCTATCAATATCTTTCTTGGTATATGTAAATCATATTGCATTGATCAAATTGATAATTTAGGGATACACGCATGTCTAATAAACTGAAAAGAAGGTAGTATCTACATCTTTCAACTATTGTAGTAAAACAAAACTAATGGCAACAAGCTGTCCAATACTAATATCTTAGAGGGTGTTTTTCTTTCGAAGCTGGAGAGGGTGTTTACTTAAGGACCCTAATATCTAGGAACAATCATCAGGGAGCAGCGAACACCGATTGGCCCAGTGGCCTAGTTCACTGTTTTTTTAATGCCATGAACAAAAAAAAAATACACTTATTGAAAAATACAGAGTAAACATAAATTTATAAAAATCCCATGGTTCTGAAAAATATGAAAAATGCCATGCTACTTTATAAAACTTCCATTTCTCTAATTTATAAATTTACAATGGTACGATTTAAAAGATGTGTCGTGTGATCTACACAAAGAATAAATTTATAAAATTTGCCGTGGAGATGTTTCATTTTGCAAAAATTGCATGTTTTGAAGAAGATTTATTCTTTATTTTGTCTGTGGACCAAAAACAAAAATGTCCATGTGTATTTGTTAGCTTTATTTGGTTGACTGTGCGAAAATTCCTAAACAATGCCGTGTCAATGATCTTCTTCCATGCCAACAAAAAATGAAATTGCCACCCTCTTAATAATAAAACTTTCATCGTCTTGGTAATTAAAATATCATGCAAACAATAATGAAAATGCCAACCTCTCAATAAGGAAACTGCCATCCTATTAAAAATAAAACAGCCATGCTCTCAATAATAAAGTTGACATCCTCTTAATAATAAAAATGACATGTCATTAATAATAAAACTGTCATCCTCCTCATAATAAAAATTTCATGTTATTAATTACTAAAATGTCATGCTCTTAATAATAAAACTTTCATGTGAGAAAGTAAAAAGCAATTCAAAAAAAAACGCCATGTATAAGTGATAAAAAAAATTCAAAGCTTGCTATGGGGCATCACAAAAAGACCTAAAAATTGTCTTGTTTTGGAACACAAAAATTGTCATGAATGAATATAAAAACAAATTTCCATGCTACCTATAATTAAAAATGCACATGGAAAATCTAGAAAAAAATTACGTGATTTCAAAAATGAAAAAAAATCATGTTTTTTGGGAATTATTTCCAAAAGAAAAAAAGTCAATTTTCAAACACAGTTAACTTTAAAAATACATAGGATAGTTTGACCGCAAGTGTTCATGAAACCCCACTCCTACAACGATGTGCGTTAGCGCGGACAAATGCACCGGCCCTACTCCTACAACGCAACCTATAGCCTCCATGGCAACTTGGGCAATTATTAGCCAGTGGAGCTGTGGAGGACCGATTAATTAAGTGTGTACCACTCCATATGTTTGCCTTAAAAATGGCACCTATCGTGCGCTTGCGAACTGCATGGCTGTTAATAAATTTGTCCACGGACCACAAAGGCAAAGTCTATGTGACGGAGACTAGCTAGTACAGTAGCACGACTGTACAAAGTACAAACTGTATCTGTATACATACGTGTTTTTTCCTTGAAGGAAAAAAGAAGGCGATTACTTATCACTGCATCACTATGATGCGAGTCATTAATTGTATATATATATGCATATACATGGCCGCCAAGCTGCACGTATGATGGGTTAAATCAACTAAACAATCTCGTCAGCTTCAATGTCAATATGTCATCGCTTGATTTATCTTGATTGATGGTGTGGTGGCGGTCCCGTACGCACGTAGTAGGTCCATCGCTCCTCGTTCTCCAGGTCAAGTCACTCTGATGGAAGAAGACGACGTACTTCGTCTCTTCAACTTTTGCCTTGCACATGCACATGCAAATGATCAGGTTCTGCAAAGGAACCAAGGTCGCTATATGCGTCATTCGTCAAGGTAGCAATGACAACTTGGGCAATCATGCATGGAGGACCGATTAATTGTCGATTACCAAATCGGCGTGTGTGTACAAGCCATGTGCGTCTGTGTTAACCTTAGATCAACAGGCAACACACATATATATGGAGTGGAGCCGGTATATGAATATGAGATTCATCAGTGGCTCTGCATCCTGCATGTTTTAATACGTCGATCTTGATCGGTCGATGCAAAAAGGATTGTCGGTATATGCGCATAATGCACTTTCCTGAGCTGTCGCATTATATTTCATGGCAGCAGTACGCAGCGACCGGGAATTACAACAAGTTGCATGCCGCCATTAAAAAGGAAAGAAACTCGTCCAGCTAAGCTGCTGGAAATACTCTGTCAAAAGTCTCACTAGACAATGGAGCTTTCCTCGTCGAAATTTAATCAAGACCTTTATGGCGACTTTATCACTGACGAGTTCTGACCGACACAAACATGCATTTTATACTCTCTTTTCTCTTCGATAAAGGACAATATATCAAATGACATGTCGATATCAATACAAGCATCCGGCTAAATCTTTCACCTTTTCTGTGTTTTTTCTGCAAAATTAACCATCTTTCGTGTTCTCAATTTTTTCTGTGAATGTGTACCATATGATGCAATGATCAAACTTAGTACTGAATGGCCGGGCCGGACCGCATAAGTACTGAACAACGAACAGTGCAATAATCACCTAGCCGCCGCCTCCGAGAACCATAGCTTTCTGCCTCCCACCGGTGCCGACGTCGGTCCATCCCGTCTCTGGTGGCCGTATGGCCATGGAGGCGGAGTGGATCTCGGCCCTTGCCGGTGGGAGGGCTCCGTTTTTAGATCTTTTTTAAGATTTGTTAGGGTTTGTGTCCTGCTCAGGAAGGCGAGACGGTGGCGGCTCACTGAAGATGGAATAAAGGTCTCTCCGTCTAGCCCCCGTTTCGGTGATGCGTCTTGCATCATCGGTGGGCGTGTAGAGTTGTATCTTCGGCGGATCTGTCTTTGGTGGATTTGCTCGGATCTGTTCGTCGTTCGTGTTCGTTCGTGTGTTTTCAGGTTGGATCCTTTTGATCTACACTCTTCATCCGCGGCGGTTGCTGTTCTGGTGCGTTGGTTCTATGGGGCCTTAGCACGACGATTTTCCGACTGTCTACTACAACAAGGTTTGCCCGGCTCCGGCAAGGGAGGGGTGATGACAGCGGCCCGCCTTCGGTTCGCTTCAGTGCTTGCAGTCGTCGCTAGGTGGTCTACGATTCAGTAGGAAGAGACGCTCCCGTCAACTACGAGGCCCCTACAGTGAATTCGTAAAATCTCAAGATGACATGCCGACTCAGTCTCTCGAAGGTGCTCATATGATAGGGTGAGCGTGTCTATGTTCATAGAGATGAGGGTATGCGCGTATATATAAGAGCTTACATCTCTACTGTTTTAAGAAAAAAACATCGGTGTTGCGAGAGTTAACGTAGAGGTCTCGTCGCCTACTGTGGACAGCTCAGTAATAACCAGAGCATGTTGAAATAATTAACACGATCGACGTCACGGGACCAACACGTACCACCATTCACGATAGAAGCCAGACGCTGAACCTCTTTTTTTTTCTTTTCTTTTTTTTGCGAGGGCTAGACGCTGAACCTGATATTGATCGTCAACTTGCAGAGCCTACTGTCGTGCGAACACCGTACGTACATGCTTTTTGCGTGCCTAGTCGATCTCAGTTATACACTTATACTCCTGCTTCGTGTGAAGAATAATTACGGACCCAAAGCAAAATAAGTAAATCCATATGCGGCAGCTACCCCGTTTCCTTTTGAGGATGGGTACGTGCTTGAACGATCTTCGTCGGTCAGTGAGTTATTATTCCCCAAGTTGATGTAAGCTAGCTTGACTTGTGTGGGCGCTCATCCCGTGCCAACGTCAACTGATCACGATGGATTCATTATTTGGTCATGATTTTTCTGGCTAAACGACTACTGTATTTGTTAATGATGACGGGTCTTAAAAGGGATCTAATTTTCCGATCTGAGTACAATGGTAGTAGTACGTAGCTGACTCCTTTGGTGGATCAGGGTTTATCGTTTTTGATACATAGAAGAACGAATAGTTGCTCCACGGAAATCTGAAAATTGTTTTCAGGCTAGTGGTAAGCGTCGACCGGGGTATAGAGCTATCGGCCGCCTCCGCACCTCGCACACCGTTCAATACCGGAGTGTCTACCATAGGTTCCTCTGCCGTGTGGATCCATCGAGCGTGGAGAGAGATAGAAGACGAAACAAAATGATATAGAGCAAACATCCGCTCTAGGCTGTTCTGGCGTGAACGCAACGTCACCCTCCGATCGCGCACCTATCTCAATGCAAGAACATAACCATTCACTGTAGTTCCCCTTCAGAGCAAATGGTGCAATCGTTCACCGCAGAACCCGCTTAGAGTGAACTACACAAATTTTCTATGTTTTAACCATTTTTAAATCTTGAACACGTGGTTATTCGGAGCATGGCAAATTCTGCATTTTAGGTTTTTTGCACAAGACAACTATATCATCTCTAGCATGACAAATACTATGTTTTTAGGGAAAAGTTACCTTTCAGCAGGGTGATTGCGCTCTCACGTCCGCCAACTCCTTTGTTTGACACGTGGCCACGTGAGGTCCATGCCACCGCTCATCTTCCCCACCTTAACAAATTGACGAGGCGGGCAACGAACTGACAGAAGGTGAACCAGTCAGTCCTCATCTGGAGTAGATGGTTGTTGGGGTTCCGCATGAAGAACTTGTGCGTCTCCTCGCTGGGAGAGCTCTCCAAAGCCCTCAACCACTTTCTCACATCCACATATGTCCTAAACCAAAAGTCAAACTCGGCCCTACCGAATCTTTCTATCTGGCGCCACCGAGTTCAATTGACATAGCCACTGCCAGAAACCCTAGTCTTTGCGGTCTTTTCACCGATAGGGATCTCGGTATCACCGAGATGGGATTGTAACCTCTATGTTTCCCTTCGTAACATTTTGGTCACACCGAGATTGCAATGCAAACTCTCTGTTTCCCTTTCGTAACGTTTCGGTCCAACTGAGATGAGCGAATCGGTCCCACCGAGTTTGCCTGACCAACTCTCTGGTTAGCTTATTACCAAAATCGGTCTCACCGAGTTCGTGTAATCGGTCTCACCGAGATTACGTTATGCCCTAACCCTAATGATATCGGTCCCTCCGAGTTGACATGTTGGTCCCATCGAAATGCCTAACGGTCACATTATGAACTAAATCGGTCTGACCGAATTTAACGATTCGGTCCCACCGAGTTTGATAAGTTGTGTGTAACGGTTAGATTTTGTGTGGAGGCTATATATATACCCCTCCACCCACTCTTCATTCATGGAGAGAGCCATCAGAACATGCCTACACTTCCACTATTCATTTTCTGAGAGACAACCACCTACACTTGTGTTGAGATCAAGATATCCCATTTCAACCACATAAATCTTGATCTCTAGCCTTTCCCAAGTTGCTTTCCACTCAAATCTTCTTTCCACCAAATCCATATCCTGTAAGAGAGAGTTGAGTGTTGGGGAGACTATCATTTGAAGCATAAGAGGAAGGAGTTCATCATCAATACACCATCTATTACCTTTTGGAGAGTGGTGTCTCCTAGATTGGTTACGTGTCACTTGGGAGCCTCCGTCAAGATTGTGGAGTTGAACCAAGGAGTTTGTAAGGGCAAGGAGATCGCCTATTTTGTGAAGATCTACCCTAGTGAGGCAAGTCCTTCGTGGGCGACGGCCATGGTGGGATAGACAAGGTTTCTTCTTCGTGGACCCTTCGTGGGTGGAGCCCTCCGTGGACTCGCGCAACCGTTACCCTTTGTGGGTTGAAGTCTCCATCAACGTGGATGTACGATAGCACCACCTATCGGAAACATGGATAAAAAATCTCCATGTCTCCAAATTGCATTTGCACACTCCAATCCCATTCCCTTACTTTTTTGCAAGTTGCATGCTTTTCTTTCCGCTGCTCATATACTCTTTGCATGCTTGCTTGATATGTATTATGAATGTTGAAACTCATGCCAAACTCCACTTCAACTTAAAGAAATTAAAAACTGCCAACTTTGTGTGTTGAGTGTCTATTCACCCTCTCTAGACCCCTCTTCTCGATCCTTTCAATTGGTATCAGAGCTTTGGTCTTCATTGCTTTGGTTTAATCACCATTGGAGGAAGATGGATGAGTCTACTTTGGGGAGTCTTAGACATAGAGTGCCTATACTTGATGGAGAGTATTTTCATGAGTGAAAAATGAGATGCTTGTGATTTTCAATGAATTTCATTTGAACAAGTACATTACTAGTCCTTGTGCACCTCATGTTGATCCTATGCATCCTATCCTTGATGAGTCCATTAACATGATTCGCAATCTTAGAACTGTTAATCTTATCACTAGAGGCTTTCCTAGAAACTTGATTGGTTGCTTGCCTACTCTTGAATGTGCCTACACCATATGGAAATTCCTTGAGGAACGATTTCCAAATTATTCCTTGCAAAATTTAGATGAAATTCTTCATAAGTCTATTGCCTTGAGTAAGATGAATTCCAACGATCCTAAGTTTGGTGATTGTCTATTTGAGCTTACAAATCTTATGCGTGCCAAAGGAGAGGTTGGAATTATTAGTGACATTATCTCTGAAGCCATTAGAATTGATAAAGATGACTATTGTCAAAATCATTTGTCTAATGAATCACTCTCTCTAGGAAAGCATCCATCACATGACGATGTTGAACATGGATACTATGATGAGGATGATGATAGTGACTTTGATCTTGATGATGCAATGAGACACTTTGGTCTTATGGCAAATCTTCGAGGATACATGGCAGGAGGAAAGGAATGGGTCCTTGACAGTGGATGTACCGATCACATGACCGGAGATAAAGATATGTTTGGTAATCTTGCTGAAAACAACGGCCCTCGAAAGTATGTAACTTTTGGTGATAACTCAAAGGGTAAGGTGGTTGGCCTCGGTAAGGTGGCCATCTCACATGATAGCTCCATACAAAATGTCATGCTCGTTGAATCTCTTGGCTACAATTTACTTTCAGTATCTAGACTTGCTGATTTCGGTTTCAATGTCCTATTTACTGAAGTAGAGTGCCAAGTGTTTCGAAGAGATAATCATAAAATGGTCTTTACCGGTATACGCAAAGGTGATCTATACATGGCTGATTTCACTAAAAAGGCTCAACCTGGAACTTGCTTAATTGCTAAATCTTCTAAAGGCTGGTTGTGGCATAGACGGTTAGGTCATGTGGGCATGCGAAACCTTGACAAGCATATTAAAGGTGATCATATCCTTGGAGTTAAAGATGTCATATTTGATAAGGATAGACTTTGTAGTGCTTGTCAAGCAGGTAAACATGTTGGAGGAAGCCATCCTGTGAAGAACATCATGACCACATGGAGACCGCTCGAGCTACTTCACATGGATCTCTTTGGTCCCAACGCTTACAAAAGTCTCGGTGGAAACTCATTTGGTCTTGTTAGAGTTGATGATTTTTCAAGATTTACGTGGGTGTTCTTTCTCGATGATAAATCGCTGGTCCAAAAGATCTTCAAAAACTTCGCTAGGAAGTCCCAAAATCAATTTGAAGTGAAGATCAAGAAGGTTCGCAGCGACAACAGAATGGAGTTCAAGAACGCAAATGTGGACACCTTTCTTGATGAAGAAGGGATTTCGCATGAGTTCTCGGCTACATACACACCTCAACAAAATGGAGTTGTTGAGAGGAAGAACCGGACGCTCATCGAAATGGCGAGAATGATGCTTGATGAATACAAGACGCCGAAGCACTTTTGGGAAGAAGCGGTAGAGACAGCTTGTCATGCAACAAATCGCTTGTATCTTCACAAGCTACTCAGCAAGACGACATACGAGCTCCTGACCGGTAACAAACCCCAAGTTGGATACTTTCGAGTATTCGACTCAAAGTGCTACATTCTTGATAAGCATCGTCGTTCTAAATTTGCTCCTAAATCTTATGAGGGATTCCTACTTGGTTATGGCTCAAACTCTCACACTTATCGTGTCTACAACAATTTCACCCGAAAGGTTGAAGAGACGGTAGATGTGAAGATTGATGAATCTAACGACTCGCAAGTAGAGCAATTGCCAATTGATGTAGGAGATAAAGATCCTTCAGAAGCAATCCAAGACTTGTCTATTGGCAAGGTTCGTCCAACGGAGGTGAAGGAGAGTACCTCATCTGTCCAAGTGGAAGCTTCTACCTCACGACAAGGTGAACCAAGAGTTGATATTGAAGCATCCACAAGCGGGACACACCAAGATGAAGAAAACGAGGAAGTACACCAAGATGAACCGCATCAACCTCCTTCTCCACCACGACGAGAGAACGACAACGTCAACAATGATGAAGGCCAAGAAGAAGAACAAGATGATGTAGAAGATGTTCCACCCCGATCAAAGCAAAAGATCTCACGAGTTTGAGCAAGAGTTGCTAGAGACCATCCAATCGAGCAAATCTACAATGATATCCAAACCGGGAGAATCACTCGCTCAAAATCTCGTTTGGCTAACTTTTGTGAACATTATTCATTCATCTCTAGCATTGAACCTATGAAGGTTGAAGAAGCATTGGAAGATCCGGTTTGGATAAATGCTATGCACGAAGAACTACACAACTTTGAGAGAAACCAAGTGTGGACATTGGTCGAGAAGCCCGACAACAACCACAAAATCATCGGTACGAAATGGGTGTTTTACAACAAGCAAGATGAAGATGGACAAGTTTTCACAACAAAGCATGCCTCGTCGCCCAAGGCTACACTCAAGTCGAAGGTATGGACTATGGTGTGACATATGCCCCCGTTGCTAGACTTGAGTTTATGTTAATCACCATGATATCACTTTGTACCAAATGGACATTAAAAGTACATTTCTAAATGGAAAAATAGAGGAGGAAGTTTATGTTAAACAACCTCCCGGTTTTGTCAATCCTAAGGAACCTAATCATGTTTACAAACTTCACAAAGCTCTTTATGGTCTTAAACAAGCTCCTAGAGCACGGTATAAATGCTTGACCAAGTGCCTTATTGAAAAAGGCTTTGAGATTGGAAAGATTGATTCTACTCTTTTGACTAGAAAGGTTAATGGAGAATTATTTGTGTGCCAAATTTATGTCGATGATATTATATTTGGATCAACTAACCCTCATTTTAGTGAGAAGTTTGGGAAGCTAATGTCGGAGAATTTTGAGATGTCTATGATGAGTGAACTCAAGTTCTTTCTTGGTTTGCAAATTAAGCAAACTAAGGAAGGCACCTTTCTCTCTCAAACGAAGTACACCAAGGAATTGTTCAAGAAGTTCAATATGCAAGAATGCAAAGGTATGACTACACCCATGCCTACTAGTGGACATCTTGACTTGACTAAGGACGGTGAACCCGTTGATCAAAAAGTTTATTGCTCTATGATTGGTTAATTGTTATATCTGAATTTTCTAGCAATTATACTACTCCGATCCGAAATAAGAAAGAACCCTCAAATTATTTTGAGAAATTAAAGTAAGCACGCTATTCTAAATCGAAGTAAAGTCAAACTTTCTAGTATATTATATTACGACTTTATTACATTCATAGAAAGGAGATAAAATGAGAAATCTTTGCCATCCAATCTGATTAGAATATCATAACATAAAGTATAAGTGGCAGAATTTTTTTGTAGGAATGTTTTATCAATTCATTTTCATTTCATTTGTACCCCTGGCAAACTCGAACTTTCGTCAAAATGGTCTCTATTCATATGTATGAAATACATATATGAAATACATATGTGGAGTTCTCTTGTCCCGATATTATGCTAAGTGTGTGCATGTGTGCACGATATCAAGCGGCCCCTAAAGAGTGTCATCTTAAGGCTGTGAAAAGGATAGTGAGATACTTAATTCATACACCAAACTTTGGCATTTGGTATCCTAAGAGGGCCTCTTTTAATCTTGTTGGATATTCCGACTCGGACTATGCCGGAGACAAGGTTGATAGAAAGTCCACTTCGGGTACTTGTCAATTTCTTGGTAGATCTCTTGTATCTTGGTCCTCCAAGAAACAAAACTCGGTATCTTTATCCACCGCCGAAGCGGAATACATTGCCGCTAGTTTATGTTGTGCTCAATTACTTTGTATGACCCAAACTCTTAAAGATTATGGGATATATGTGAAACATGTTCCGTTTCTATATGACAATGAAAGTGCTATTAAGATTGCTCACAATCACGTGCAACACTCTCGAACTAAGCATATTGAAGTTCGTCATCATTTCATTCGAGATCATGTTGCTCAGGGTGACATTAACCTTAAGCATGTTCGCACCGACAAGCAATTGGCCAATATTTTCACTAAACCACTTGATGAGAAAGTGTTTTGTAGGTTGAGAGGGGAATTTAACATCATTGATGCTTCAAACTTGGAGTAGAAACTCCGTTTGGATACATGCACGGAATGAGCCTTTGACAAATCCTTGTTATTTCTCTTATGATGATAATCATATATCTTGGATATATTTGCACCCTTGCATGTTATCTAACCCTTGTAGGTACTTGGATGAACCTAAATCTATGAGATTGCAACTCACTCACATCTTGAGCAATCTCTACATCACCAAGTCTCTACAATCCGGTGGTTGAAGACAAGGAAGCATGCAACCCTTCAAAACATATCCTTTGACAAATTCTATATTGAGTTTTATGATTGTCATTTTGGATGCACAAGTGCTCTTCCTTGCAAGACTAACTCATGTAGGAAGATGAACTCAAGTACCAAGTGGTGCTCCCAACTCTTGATGAACTACATCAACCTTGAGCAACCCACACAAGTTCAACTACATGATCAAGTTCAACACCACCACCCAAGGTATGTTATTCCATCTTAGAGAAGCTTTACTCCAAGTCGTGAGTCAAAGCAACTCAACAAGATGTGAATACATCAAAATGCTTAAACGAAAAATGGTAACCCCATTTTGAGCTTAAGCTATGAGTATGACCTATGATCAAGTGATCTCACTTGACTCCTAAGTCAATATACTCTAACATAGGTGACTTTGTCGCTGACCATTTCTAGATGAAG
Source organism: Triticum aestivum (assembly GCF_018294505.1). NCBI lineage: Eukaryota > Viridiplantae > Streptophyta > Magnoliopsida > Poales > Poaceae > Triticum > Triticum aestivum. Next base: position 160,839,736 of record NC_057798.1, on the reverse strand, counting down.
TTCTCTTGTGTCCTTTTCTGTGCTCTTGCATTTGTCTCATGCATATTTGTTTCCCCTTTCAAAAAAAACTTAATCTAGATTTCTTTTCTGTTTCTTTTTATTCTGCATTTCCTGCATCTAATTCCTTGCAAATCCTTGTGAGATCTTACTTATCTAGTGAGCTGAGGTGACAAGTGTTTTCTTTGTGATGAACTCGGTTCCACAGGTCTGTTGTTTTCGGTCCAATCGAATCCTTTCGGCGTAACCGAAGCACACAACTCGGTGCCACTGATTTCACTGTAGGAGAGCCATCTTGTCACTTATTCCTACATTCCTTTTGTTCCAGCTCCACTCAATGATTCTTGTCCTCTGCCAGCATCACACTCAACTTGCTGCTTTGTTCTGTGACTCAAGGACCAAACCTGTCATGGTGGGCGCACGGCAGATGCCAAGGGATGGCTAAAGAGAGGAGGAGGCTCGAGGGCGCTGGTGGGCTTCGGAGGCGAGGTTGATATGCGTGGGCGCGGGACGCCGGACATACCCAGGTTCGGGGCTCTCCGGAGAGATAACACCCCTAGTCCTGCCGAGTTTAGTTGGATGGTCGATAGTACAATGTCGCTCCTGGAGCTGTATGGAGGAGGAAGGAGGCTGGCCAAGGCTTGGGCTGCTCCTTCTCCCTGGCGTCGCTATGTAGTGGCTAGTCCTATCTTGCTTGCTTTTGCATGCTGGGGATCTTACATGTCATATCTCTCATGCCCCTGTGGGCGTGGACTCCTGGGGGGTTTTATAGATCAACCCACCCAGGATTACAATGGTAATATGCCGAGTCGGTGGGTTCGTATTGTCGGTGTCCGGGGTTCTGGGCTGGGTCCCGCTTGGGGGCTTGTGGTTCGGCAGGTTCCCCTAGGTGCGGGCCCTGTGTGCCTAGGGGGACTATGCGCCATCTTGTCGATCGTCATGGCGTGGCCGAGTCAAGCCGCGCATAGTGTTCTCCGTTAGGCCGCCGCTCGCTGTCATCAGCGGTGAGGGCGGGAACACTGTTGCCGTGCCAGCCCTGGTCAGTGGGTAGGTAAGGGGCACTGTTGCCACGCTCTGGATGACCATATGCATGGGCGGGGGCACTGTAGTCTTGGTCATCGGTGATTGAGGTCTCGTCCCATCGTACAGCCTGGGTGGGACGGGAGCTGACCTGTGGCTGGGTTGCCGTGGACGCCACGGGTGGGTTGGCTTGCTGGGGAAGCCAGGGTTGCGCCGAGCTGAGTTGCCTTGTGCCAGCCGCTGCGGCCGGGTCGACGTACCTTGCCGAGTCGAGGGTCTTGGCCGGGTTGCGCACCTTGCGGGGTCGAGGGACCCGGTCTGGCGCCCGCCGGTTTGTAGGGTGATGCGGGCCCCGCTGTTTTTGAAATAGATCCGGGTTCCATTGCCTGCCTGGGGTTCATCCCCCCGACAGTAGTCCCCGAAGCTGTGAAGGTCCGTCATCTTCGGATGAGTGGGCCTTCGTAGTTTCCCCCTTGAGCAAGGCAGAATCTGTGAACGCCGGGTCCAGCAACACCCACTATGTGTCGGTTTTCTCGGAAACCGGATCACGGCATCCCGGCGTGGCGGGAACCGAGGAGTTCGTCGAATCTTGAGGCGATCCCTCGGGCTTCGCGCAGGCGCCATGTGGTGCCCGGAAGTCGGAGGGGCCTGACAGGCCACGCGCGTGACGGGATTGGGCGACGGGCCGGGGCCCGCCGCCGCGCGCCCATGGCCATGCGTGTGGATTTATTGCGGCGTCTGGGGGCCGGTTGCACTTCCCCGCGTAGTTAGTGCGTGTGTACGTGCGCACTTATTGCGTGGTAGTGGAACGAGCGCGTGCAGACGATCCCACTCCCCCTCGTTTGAACCGGGGGTTATAAATTGAGGGGGGCAAGGGGGCGGCAGACATTATTCTCGCTCGTGCCCTCCTGTCCCCCTGCTCTCGCTCTGCTTCTTGCCACCGACGCACAGCTGCGCCCGCGGCCTTGAGCAGAGACCTTCTCCGTCATCCTTCTTCCTTTTCTTCTTTCGGTGATGTCGCTGCCATCGGGCTCCTGGATGGGCTCGACCGTCACCGCCGACGACATCACCTACCTTCGGTCCTTGCGGCGCCTACCGCGGGAGACGGACGTCAGCGTCCGTCTGCCGCACGACGAGCAAAGGCCCCGGCCCGAGGGGCAGGAGCGCGTCGTCTTCCTCATGCACTTTGAGCGCGGCTTCGGGTTGCCGGCGAGCATTTTCTTCCGCGGGTTCTTGGAGTTCTTCAGGCTTCAGCTGCACCATCTCGGCGCCGGCGCCATTGTCCAGCTCTCCGGCTTCGTGACCCTATGCGAAGGGTACCTGGGGGTCGAGCCCACCATTGATCTTTGGGCGCGCTTCTTCTCCTTGAAGAAGCAGGGCCCGTCGGCCGAAGAGTTCACCGACTGCAGGGCCGCCGTCGTCTCGAAGCGGTCGGGGGTGGACTTCCCCAAGATCCCGCTCGAGGATTCTGCCAAGAAGTGGCAGAACTCCTTCTTCTACGTCCGCAACCATGGCGCGGACCACATCAACCTTCCTCCCTTCACTGTCGCGCCGCCGCGGGCGAAAACGAACTGGGGCTACTCGCTCCGCCGCCCGTCGCAGGAGATTGTCAACCTCTGCGAGCGGGTCACGGTGATGAGGACGCGGGAGGGGCTCACTGGCACCGACCTCCTTGCCGCGTTCATCACCCGCCAGGTTCTCCCGCTTCAGAGGCGCTCCTGCCTCATCAGCGAGATGATCTGGCTTCAGGATCCCAACCGGATGGGATCCACGTGGCTGTCTGTGGAGCAGGTCGCGCGAGGCATGAACGACATCTCCAAGACCAACCTTGGAGAGGACTGGCGATTAGGCAAGGCGCTGTACAGCCAGGCAAACCCGGCGCCGCAGGTGAGCATCTGGTCTTGCTATGTTTCCGCCGTGCATCTTCTCATTCGTCCCGATGCGTCGCGGGAGATTCTTATGAACGCGAGCCGGCACCCTTACGCCCGGGCTCCGTTGCAGGTGGCGCCGGTGGCGCCAAGGGATCCCGCGACTCACGGTGGTGAGGAGGTGGCCGAGTCTAACACCGGCGCTGGGCACCACACGGGTAAGCTTCGAGTCTTTCTCTTCTTCATTTGTCTTGGATCGTTTTTGGGCGTGCTGCGGCGTTGGCGACGCTGACGCCGGTTTTTGATGTAGCGGCGTTGGGCGGGGGAGGCGGCGAGGCGGGAGGAGCCGGGTCCTCGCATGGGGCGGCGCCGAGCCGCCCGCACGGGAAGGACAGCGTCGCACCGCGACCCCGGGCCCTGAAGCGCATGGCGGATCCGGCCGAGCCTGGGAGGCCGGCCAAGAAGAGGCGCGGGAAGCCGACCCCGGTCCCAGTCTTGCCGGGGTAAGTCTTGTTTCTTGCTTGTGCCCTGATTTCTTGGGCCAGCCTCGTCTTGTGTTTGCTCATTCTTCTTTTTTCTTTAGGTCGCCGATCGCGCTGGCGAGGGCGGCGGCGGAGGCCGCGGCCGCCGAGGGGGCCGCGTTCCGCGGGAGCCGGTCCGACCTTGTCAGCCTGGCCGGGAGGAGGGACGGGGCGACTCGGACCTCGGCCTGGACCCGGATGACACCGAGGCCTTGGCCTGGCGGGACAGGAACCGAGCCGAGGCGGAGTTGGAGGCGGTGTCGGTCCGGGCTTGGACCGACACGGCGGCGGCATGGGCGCGAGGCGGCGTGGAGCCAGCCTGGCGCGAGATGCCGGAGGGCACGGTGGTGGCCCGCGACAGTTTTTGAGTCGTCGACACTGAGGGAGCGCGGCCGCGGAGGCCGGGCTGAGGTGGTGGTCCTCGACCGGGAGGTCGTGGAGGTGGGGGACGGAACCCCGCCGCGGGCCAACATGGTCGAGCGCACGGGGACCGATGGTGGTGGAGGCGGCGGCGCTTTGGAGGAGGCACCGCAGGTTGTGGTGCCGGAAGCGCCGCCAGTTGTGGAGGAGGCATCGCATGCGGTGGTGCCTGAGGTGGCAACGCAGGGCGTCCCGGTGTCCGAGGAGGTGACGACGCCAGGAGGGGCGTCGGAGGAGGTGTTGGTCGCGTCGCAAGCGGCCAGCAGTGGGCGTGCCTTGGTGCTCCGCCCGGGAGGGCGCAGAACCGCCGCGCCGCCGCCCGCGTGAAGCGAGGGCGTGACCATCTTTGGGCCCCAGACCCAGGAGGAGGAGGCGCTAGACGCCATTAGCCGCTGCGTTTGAGGTTGGACGGAGCGGCTTGAGGCCTTTGCCCAGGCCGAGGTGGAGCGGACGCGCGACTTGGAGCGCGCCGTCTTGGTAAGTTCTTCTTTCCTTCTTGCTTTCTTGTGATTTCAACTTTGTGGGGGCGCGCCAGCGCACTGATACGTCCATTTTGCATCATGCTTTTATGACAATATTTATTGCATTATGGGCTGTTATTTCACATTATGTCACGATACTTATGGCTATTCTCTCTTATTTTACAAGGTGTATATGAAGAGGGAGAATGCCGTCAGCTGGAATTCTGGGCTGGAAAAGGAGCAAATATTGGAGGCCTATTTTACGCAACTCCAAAAGTCTTGAAAATCCACGGAATTCCTTGAAATAAATAAAGAAAAATCGTCGCCAAAGATGAAGGCCAGGGGGCCCACACCCTGCTCATGAGGGTGGGGGCGTGGGCCCCTTGGTGGCTCTCCGACGCCCATCTTCTCCTATATGAAGTCTTTCGATGAGTAAAAAAGAGAAGAGAACCTTTCGGGATGAAACTCAGCCGCCACGAGGCGGAACCTTGGCGGAACCAATCTAGGGCTCTGGCAGAGCTCTTCTGCCAGGGACACTTCCCTCCGGGAGGGGGAAATCATCACCATCGTCATCACCAACGCTCCTCTCATCGGGAGAGGGCAATCTCCATCAACATCTTCACCAGCACCATCTCATCTCCAAACCCTAGTTCATCCCTTGTATCCAATTCTTGTCTCCAAGTCCGGGATTGATGCTAGTAGGTTGCTAGTAGTGTTGATTACTCCTTGTAGTTGATGCTAGTTGGTTTATTTGGTGCAAGATCATATGTTCAGATCCTTTATGCATATTATTACCCCTCTGATTATGAACATGAATATGCTTTGTGAGTAATTACGTTTGTTCCTGAGGACAAGGGAGAAGTCTTGCTATTAGTAGTCATGTGAATTTGGTATTCGTTCGATATTTTGATGAGATGTATGTTGTCTAACCTCTAGTGGTGTTATGTGAACGTCGACTACATAACACTTCACCATTATTTGGGCCTAGAGGAAGGCATTGGGAAGTAATAAGTAGATGATGGGTTGCTAGAGTGACAGAAGCTTAAACCCTAGTTTATGCGTTGCTTCGTAAGGGGCTGATTTGGATCCACATGTTTCATGCTATGGTTAGGTTTACTTTAATACTTTTTTGGTAGTTGCGGATGCTTGCAATAGAGGTTAATCATAAGTGGGATGCTTGTCCAAGTAAGGGCAGTACCCAAGCACTGGTCCTCCCACATATCAAATTATCAAAGTACCGAACACGAATCATATGAGTGTGATGAAAACTAGCTTGACGATATTCCCATATGTCCCCGGGAGCGCTTTTCCTATTATAAGAGTTTTTCCAGGCTTGTCCTTTGCTACAAAAAGGATTGGGCCACCTTGCTGCACCTTATTTACTTTTATTACTTGTTGCTCGTTACAATTTATCTTATCACAAAACTATCTGTTACCATATATTTCAGTACTTGCAGAGAACACCTTGCTGAAAACCGCTTATCATTTCCTTCTACTCCTCGTTGGGTTCGACACTCTTACTTATCGAAAGGACTACGATAGATCCCCTATACTTGTGGGTCATCAAGACTCTTTTCTGGCGCCATTGTCGGGGAGTGAAGCGCCTTTGGTAGGTGGAATTTGGTAAGGAAAAATTTATTTAGTGGTGCTGAAATTTTCTGTTACTTGTTACTATGGAAAGTAATTGTCTGAGGGGCTTGTTCGGGGTATCTTCACCCCGTCCAGCAGAGCAAAGAGTTGCTCATCAACCTACTCAACATACTGAACCTATTGAAAATGAAACTACTTTTGAGATTCTTTCGGGTTTGATGGAAAAACTGCTAGCTAACACTTTTATAGGAGATGGAACAAAGCATCCTGATGAACATCTACGTTATGTGGATGATGTTTGTGGATTATTTAAGCTTGCAGGCATACCCGATGATGCTGTTAAGAAGAAGGCTTTCCCTTTATCTTTGAAGGGAGACGTATTGACATGGTACAGGCTATGTGATGATATGAGATCATGGAATTATAAAAAATTGAAATTGGAATTTCATCAAAAGTATTACCTATGCATCTTGTTCATCGTGATCGCAACTATATATATAATTTTTGGCCTCGCGAAGGAGAAAGCATCGCTCAAGCTTGGGGGAGGCTTAAATCAATGTTATATTCATGCCCCAATCATGAGCTCGCAAGAGAAGTAATTATGCAAAGTTTTTATGCTCGGCTTTCCGATAACAATCGCTCCATGCTCGATACTTCCTGTGCTGGCTCTTTCATGATGAAGAATATTGAATTCAGATGGAATTTACTGGATAGAATTAAATGCAACTCTGAAGATTGGGACCTCGACGAAGGTAAGGAGTCGGGTATGACACCCAAGTTCGATTGTGTTAAATCTTTTATGGATACCGATATTTCCCGTAAGTTTAGCACTAAGTATGGACTTGACTCTGAGATAGTAGCTTCTTTCTGTGAATCTTTTGCTACTTATATTGATATCCCCAAGGAGAAGTGGTTTAAATATCATCCCCCCATATAAGTGAAAGTAGATGCACCTATTAAAGATGAAGAAAAGATTGTCACTTATAATGATCCTATTATTCCAACTTCTTATGTTGAGAAACCACCTTTCCCTGTCAGAATGAAGGATCATGCTAAAGCTTCAACTGTTGTTCGTAAAAGCAATATTAGAACTTATACACCTCCTGAACAAGTCAAAGTAGAACCTAATATTGCTATTATTAAAGATCTCTTGTCTGATAATATCGATGGGCATGTTATTCAATTCCAGGGTGAGACTGCTAGAATTGCTAAACCTTGTGATAAAGATAAACATAGACCTGTGGTGGGCGTGCTTGTCATTTCTGTTAAAATAGGAGATCATTGTTATCATGGCCTATGTGATATGGGTGCTAGTGCTAGTGTTATACCTTATAAATTATATGAAGAAATTAAGCATGAAATTGCACCTGCTGAGTTAGAAGAAATTGATGTCACAATTAAACTCGCCAATAGAGATACTATTTCACCAGTGGGAATTGTTAGAGACGTTGAAGTCTTGTGTGGGAAAACTAAATATACTGCTGATTTTCTTGTTCTTAGTTCCCAGCAAGATAGCTTTTGTCCCATTATATTTGGTAGACCCTTCTTGAGTAATGTTAATGCTAAGATAGACTGCGAAAAGAATGTTGTTACTATTGGCTTGGATAATATGGTTCATGAGTTTAATTTCTCTAAATTTATTAAACACCATCGTGAGGAAGAATTGCCTAGTAAGGATGAAATTATTGGTCTTGCCTCTATTGTTGTACCTCCTAGTGATCCTTTAGAACAGTATTTGCTAGACCATGAAAATGATATGTTCATGAATGAAAGAAGGGAAATAGATGAAGTATTCTTTAAACAGGAACCTATTCTGCAACACAATTTGCCTGTTAAAATCCTAGGGGATCCCCCTCCACCCAAGGGTGATCCCGTATTTGAGCTTAAACCATTGTTTGATAATCTTAAATATGCTTATCTCGATGAAAAGAAAATATATCATGTCATTATTAGCGCTAACCTTTCAGAGCATGAAGAAGAAAGATTATTGAAAACTCTGAAGAAGCATTGTGCTGCTATTGGATATACCCTGGATGATCTTAAGGGCATTAGTCCCACTCTATGTCAACATAAAATAAATTTGGAAGCTGATGCCAAACCAGTTTGTGATCCTCAACGACGTTTGAATCCTAAAATGAAAGAAGTGGTAAGAAAAGAAATACTCAAGCTTCTGGAGGCAGGTATAATTTATCCTGTTGCTGATAGTCAGTGGGTAAGTCCTGTCCATTGTGTCCCTAAGAAGGGAGGTATTACAGTTGTCCCTAATGATAAAGATGAATTGACCCCCCAAAGAATTATCACAGGTTATAGGATGGTAATTGATTTCCATAAATTAAATAAAGCTACTAAGAAAGATCATTACCCCTTACCTTTTATTGATCAAATGCTAGAAAGATTATGCAAACATACACATTATTGCTTTCTAGATGGTTATTCTGGTTTCTCTCAAATACCTGTGTCAGCTAAAGATCAATCAAAGACTACTTTTACATGCCCTTTTGGTACTTTTGCTTATAGACGTATGCCTTTTGGTTTATGTAATGCACCTGCTACCTTTCAAAGATGCATGATGGCTATATTCTCTGACTTTTGCGAAAAGATTTGTGAGGTTTTCATGGATGACTTTTCCGTCTATGGTTCCTCTTTTGATGATTGCTTAAGCAATCTTGATCGAGTTTTGCAGAGATGTGAAGAAACTAATCTTGTCTTGAATTGGGAAAAGTGCCACTTTATGGTTAATGAAGGTATTGTCTTGGGGCACAAAGTTTCTGAAAGAGGTATTGAAGTTGATAAAGCCAAGGTTGATGCTATTGAAAAGATGCCATGTCCCAAGGACATCAAAGGTATAAGAAGTTTCCTTGGTCACGCCGGATTTTATAGGAGGTTCATTAAGGACTTCTCAAAAATTTCTCGGCCTCTGACTAATTTATTACAAAAAGATGTACCATTTGTCTTTGATGATGATTGTGTAGAAGCATTTGAAATACTTAAGAAAGCACTAGTCTCTGCACCTGTTGTTCAGCCACCTGATTGGAATTTACCCTTTGAAATTATGTGTGATGCTAGTGATTATGCTGTAGGTGCTGTTCTAGGGCAGAGAGTTGATAAGAAATTAAATGTTATCCATTATGCTAGTAAGACTCTAGACAGTGCTCAAAGAAATTATGCTACTACCGAAAAGGAACTTTTAGCAGTGGTGTTTGCTTGTGATAAGTTTAGACCTTATATTGTTGATTCCAAAGTTACTATTCACACTGATCATGCTGCTATTAAATATCTTATGGAAAAGAAGGATGCAAAACCTAGACTTATTAGATGGGTTCTCCTGCTCAAGAATTTGATTTGCATATTGTTGATAGAAAAGGAGCTGAGAACCCCGTTGCAGATAACTTATCTAGGTTAGAGAATGTTCTTGATGACCCACTACCTATTGATGATAGCTTTCCTGATGAACAATTAAATGTCATAAGCACTTCTCGTAGCACTCCTTGGTATGCTGATTATGCTAATTATATTGTTTCTAAATTTATACCACCTAGCTTCACATACCAGGAAAAGAAAAAGTTTTTCTATGACTTGCGACATTACTTTTGGGATGACCCACATCTTTATAAAGAAGGAGTAGATGGTGTCATTAGACGTTGTGTACCTGAGCATGAACAGGAACAGATCCTACGCAAGTGTCACTCCGAAGCTTATGGAGGACACCATGCTGGAGATAGAACTGCACATAAGGTATTGCAATCCGGTTTTTATTGGCCTACTCTCTTCAAAGATGCCCGTAAGTTTGTTTTGTCTTGCGATGAATGTCAAAGAATTGGTAATATTAGTAGACTTCAACAAATGCCTATGAATTATTCGCTTGTTATTGAGCCATTTGATGTTTGGGGATTTGATTATATGGGACCTTTTCCTGCCTCTAATGGATACACACATATTTTAGTTGCTGTTGATTACGTTACTAAGTGGGTGGAAGCTATTCCAACTAGTAGTGCTGATCATAACACTTCTATTAAAATGCTTAAGGAAGTTATTTTTCCGAGGTTTGGAGTCCCTAGATATTTAATGACTGATGGTGGTTCACACTTTATTCATGGTGCTTTCCGTAAGATGCTTGCTAAATATGACGTTAATCATAGGATTGCATCTCCTTATCACCCGCAGTCTAGTGGTCAAGTAGAATTGAGTAATAGGGGGCTCAAATTAATTTTGCAAAAGACTGTTAATAGGTCTAGAAAGAATTGGTCCAAGAAACTTGATGATGCATTATGGGCCTATAGAACTGCATATAAAAATCCTATGGGTATGTCTCCGTACAAAATGGTCTATGGAAAAGCTTGTCACTTACCTCTCGAACTAGAACATAAGGCATATTGGGCTATTAAAGAGCTCAACTATGATTTCAAACTTGCTGGTGAGAAGAGGTTATTTGATATTAGCTCACTTGATGAATGGAGAGCCCAAGCATATGAAAATGCCAAGTTGTTTAAAGAAAAGGTTAAAAGATGGCATGACAAAAGGATACAAAAGCGTGAGTTTAATGTAGGTGATTATGTATTGCTATACAACTCTCGTTTAAGATTTTTTGCAGGAAAGCTTCTCTCTAAGTGGGAAGGTCCCTACTTTATCGAGGAGGTCTATCGTTCCGGTGCCATAAAAATCAACAACTTCGAAGGCACAAATCCGAAGGTGGTAAACGGTCAAAGGATCAAACACTATATCTCAGGTAATCCTAAAAATGTAGAAACTAATATTATTGAAACTGTGACCCCGGAGGAGTACATAAAGGACACTTTCTAGAACGTTCCAGACTCCGAAAAGGAATAGGTATGTGGTATGGTAAGTAAACCGACTCCAAAACAATTTTTAAGGCAATATTTCTCCATTTTGGAATATTTAGAAAAATAGAAAAATAAGCAGCAGACCGGGGAGGACACGAGGCCTCCACGAGGGTGGAGTGCGCGCCCTACCCCCCTGGGCACGCCCCCCTACCTCGTGAGCACCTCGTGTGCCCTCTGGACTTCGTTTCCTTGAACGACATGTATTTTGGTCGGTAAAAATTCATTATATATACTCCCGAAGGTTTTGACCCTCGTATCACGCAAAAATCCTCTGTTCTTGTTTCGAGCTACTACTGTTGCAGATTAAATCAAGATGTCTTCTCAAGAGTCGGTCGGAGAAAGCTGGGTATCTAACCCGGCACTGGAACCAAGGGTAAACAGCGATGCTGACCACTTTGGGCCGGCAACGGAGGAAGATATGGAGGCTGACCTGATGAGAGTAGATGCCATGGAAGATCAAGAAGTTACCTCTCGTCTCCGAGCTGGGTTTATGATGGGGGAACTACAGAGCTCAACTATTCCAAACTCGGTTATCCCTTCCAACGTTAAATTTCTTTCCTATGAAAGTATGAGGAGGAGTGTCTCTTGTTCTCCCGCAGCTATGCAACACCCTTGGGAGCAAGGAGCTTTAGCTGTTACAGGGAAGCTTCACAAGGAAATAATGGACCTCAAGCAGCAAGTCAATAAGCTCGAGGAGGAGAACCGTATTCTGAGGGGAATTATCGCCAAGAATATTACGCCAACAACAAAGAAGGAGAAATAATCACATGGGTATGGGCACTCCCCTTGGCAACTGCCAAGCTTGGGGGAGGTGCCCTGGTATCGTATCACCATCACAACTCCTATCTTTACAGTTTTTCTTAGTTCGATCCTATTAGTAGTATCTTGATTTAGTAGAATAAAGTCGTGGCATGATTTAGTTTTGAGTTTTGCTTTACGATCCTTCTTTGTAATCGAGTCCGTGAGCTATATAATAAAGATTAGTGTTGAGTCAAGGGCTTGATTGTTTTGCCATGATCTTGGGTGACTAGAAGAAAAAGAATAAAAATAATCAAAGAGCTCATATTGATCTTAGTGAAAGTAATGACTTCACATAGAAAGAGTATGATGATTAAAAGTTGTTGGGAGTTAGCAAATATAGCTTTGGTCATCGTTGCAATTAATAGGAAGTAATAAGGAAAGAGAGGTTTCACATATAGATATATTATCATTGACATCTTTTATGATTGGGAGCACTCATTAAAATATGACATGCTAAAGAGTTGAGGTTGGACAAGGAAGACAACATAATGAGTTATGTTTTCTTACATTCGAGATAAAGTATGTTGTCATGGATCCTCTACCGCGTTGAGCTTGCCTTTCCCCCTCATGCTAGCCAAATTCTTAGCACCAAGTAGAAATACTACTTGTGCTTCCAAACACCCTTAAACCAGTTTTGCCATGAGAGTCCACCATATCTACCTATGGATTGAGTAAGACCCTTCAAGTAAGTTGTCATCGGTGCAAGCAATAAAAATTTCTCTCTAAATATGCATGACTTTTTAATGTAGAGAAATAAGCTTTGTACGAACTTGTTGTGGACGCAATAAAAGTGACGGACTGCATAATAAAGGTTCACATGCAAGGGGCAATATAAAGTGGCGTTCTTTTGCATTAAGATTTTGTGCATCAACCCTAAACACGCATGACAACCTCTACTGCCCTCTGTGAAGGGCCTATATTTTATTATTATCCTCTACCTTACAAGAGTCACGGTGATCCTCACCTTCCCTTTTTAATTTTATCCTTTGGCAAGCTCAGCATGTTGGAAAGAGTATGATATACATATCTAATTGGATGTGGGGGAGCATGAATTATTATTATTGACATTACCCTTGAGGTAAAAGGTTGTGGGGCAAAACTATAAGCCCCTATCTTTCTTTGTGTCCGATTAAAACTCTGTAACCACAAGTATCATGTGAGTGCTAGCAATTATGAAGGACTAAATGATAGTTGAGTATGTGGACTTGCTTTTAAGCTCTGACATAGACTCTTTCCGATGTTATGATAAATTGCAATTGCTTCAATGACTGAGATTATAATTGTTAGTGCCCAATAATGTTTCTGATTCATGCTTTGGCTTTGTGAATAGATCATTACTTGAACATGAGTAATCATATGACAAAATCTATTTATGTTGCTGTTATGAAATAATCATGATGCCTTCATGTCCGTATTTGTTTTTATCGACGCCTCTACCTCTAAACATGAGGACATATTTATTGTTATCGGCTTTTCGCTTGAGGACAAGCGAGGTCTAAGCTTGGGGGAGTTGATACGTCCATTTTGCATCATGCTTTTATGACAATATTTATTGCATTATGGGCTGTTATTTCACGTTATGTCACGATACTTATGGCTATTCTCTCTTATTCTACAAGGTTTACATGAAGAGGGAGAATGCCGGCAGCTGGAATTCTGGGCTAGGAAAAGGAGCAAATATTGGAGGCCTATTCTACGCAACTCCAAAAGTCCTGAAACTCCACGGAATACCTTGAAATAAATAAAGAAAAATTGTCGCCAAAGATGAAGGCCAGGGGGGCCACACCCTACTCACGAGGGTGGGGGGCGCCCCCCTGGGCGCGCCCCCTACCTCGTGGGCCCCCTGGTGGCTCTCCGACGCCCATCTTCTCCTATATGAAGTCTTTCGATGAGAAAAAAATCAAGAGAACCTTTCGGGACGAAACTCCGCCGCCACGAGGCGGAACCTTGGCGGAACCAATCTAGGGCTCTGGTAGAGCTCTTCTGCCGGGGACACTTCCCTCCGGGAGGGGGAAATCATCACCATCATCATCACCAACGCTCCTCTCATCGGGAGAGGGCAATCTCCATCAACATCTTCACCAGCACCATCTCATCTCCAAACCCTAGTTCATCTCTTGTATCCAATTCTTGTCTCCAAGTCCGGGATTGGTGCTAGTAGGTTGCTAGTAGTGTTGATTACTCCTTGTAGTTGATGCTAGTTGGTTTATTTGGTGGAAGATCATATGTTCAGATCCTTTATGCATATTATTACCCCTCTGATTATGAACATGAATATGCTTTGTGAGTAATTACATTTGTTCCTGAGGACAAGGGAGAAGTCTTGCTATTAGTAGTCATGTGAATTTGGTATTCGTTCGATATTTTGATGAGATGTATGTTGTCTAACCTCTAGTGGTGTTATGTGAACGTCGACTACATAACACTTCACCATTATTTGGGCCTAGAGGAAGGCATTGGGAAGTAATAAGTAGATGATGGGTTGCTAGAGTGACAGAAGCTTAAACCCTAGTTTATGCGTTGCTTCGTAAGGGGCTGATTTGGATCCATATGTTTCATGCTATGGTTAGGTTTACCTTAATACTTTTGTTGTAGTTGCGGATGCTTGCAATAGAGGTTAATCATAAGTGGGATGCTTGTCCAAGTAAGGGCAGTACCCAAGCACTGGTCCTCCCACATATCAAATTATCAAAGTACCAAACGCGAATCATATGAGCGTGATGAAAACTAGCTTGACGATATTCCCATGTGTCCTCGGGAGCGCTTTACCTATTATAAGAGTTTTTCCAGGCTTGTCCTTTGCTACAAAAAGGATTGGGCCACCTTGCTGCACCTTATTTACTTTTATTACTTGTTGCTCGTTACAATTTATCTTATCACAAAACTATCTGTTACCATTTATTTCAGTACTTGCAGAGAACACCTTGCTGAAAACCGCTTATCATTTCCTTCTGCTCCTCGTTGGGTTCGACACTCTTACTTATCGAAAGGACTACGATAGATCCCCTATACTTGTGGGTCATCACGCACCCACTGGGTGTAGCCCCCGAGGTTCGGGACAACTATGTAGTAGTTGGGTCGAACCTTAGGAGCGTTGGCCTTGTGTTGACTTTGGTCTTCTTTTTCAGCACCTTGACGCCTTCCGGGTTGCCGCCTTCAACCGGCTCCTGGGCAAGCATCGGGAGCTCAAGGAGCAGCTTGCCGCCAAGGAGGAGGAGCTTCGCGTCACCGCAGGTACTTTGTTGTGTTCTTTTCTTCTAGTGGGGGCGCGCTAGCGCACCCACTGGGTGTAGCCCCCGACATTCGGGCCAACTGTGTAATAGTTGGGCCAAATCTTAGGTCTTGTCTTTTTCTTTCTTTCTGCTGAGTTCTTCTCCTTCGCAGCCGAGGTGCTGTCTTAGCGGACTCGGCTGTTTTGGGCTGGTCATCACTATGACCGACTTGTTGCTGATTCTGGCCATCTTGGTGTCGAGGCGGCGCAGGCGAAGGCGGAGGCGGCCGCGGCCCGGCGGTCTCTTGACGAGGCCAGCTGGCTGCACGAGCAGCTGGCGGGTCACAAGAGCCGCCTCGAGGCCTAGGTGGAGCTTCTTAAAGCGGAGGCCGCTAAGGTGGTGGAGACGCGGCAGGCCCTGGTTGAGGCGGATCAGCAGCGCGGCCAGCTGGTCAACGACAAGGGCCGGCTCCAGGCCGAGGTGGAGCGTTCGCGGGAGCAGGCTACCACGGCTGAGGAGGCCCGCCAGGCCGAGGCTCGCCGCCGTGAGGCGGCCAAGAAGGCGGCCAAAGACAAGGACGCCGAGCTGAAGGTGGCCCTTGCTAAGGCGGCCAACCTGGAGAAGGAGCTCGGCGAGCGGGACCGTGTCTTGGAGCGGGAGCGATGTGGTACGTTGCTCGAGGCGCAGCACCTGGAAGAGTCTTTCTCCAGTAAGTGTTGCTTCTTCGTTGTTTGTCGGGTGGGGACCCGGCCCTTTCTTCTTTGTTGCTCTTCTGACTTGCTTCTTTTTTGGCTGCAGGGGCCTTTTCGGAGACGCAACGGCTGGCGGAAGAAGCCGTCCGCTATCAGCGCGACCCGACCGGCTTGGTTGGGTCCGAGACGGATACGCTGACGGCCTGGACCTTCCCGGAGATCATTGTCGCTGCTGAAGCCCGGCTGCGGGTCTTGGGGACGCAGATGGAGCGGCTGTCCCGAGCCGGCACCATGATGATGGCAGCCTTGTGGCCGGACTCCGTCCATCCGCGCAGCTTCTCGCGCCTAGCGCACTGGTTGGAGATGGGCCCGGATCACCTTAGCGACTGGCGCGTTTCCGCCGCCCGGGTCGGTGCTGAGATGGCGCTCCAGATTGCACTATCTTGGCATCCGGATCTTTAACTGGACGTGCTGATGGGTCAGTGCGCTGGCTCGGAGCAGTTGCTGCAGGAGCAGGCCGGCCGGATCGCCTCCTGGGCCAGCTATATCGTTGAGTTCACCTTCCTTGACGAGTTCCATCCGGAACGAGCGGAAGACGGCGCGGTCGTGGATGGCGATGACTACTGCTTGCTTCTTCGCGACCCGGAGGGCAGCTCGGAGGAGACGAGTGTCTACGGCGACGCGGAAGCCAAAGAGGACACCGGTGCTTCGCTGGACCCGGAGGCCGGCCGGGGGAAGCCGTTGACGTCGCGACGCGGCGCTGGGAATGCCTGAGAATCTTTGTAGCAAATTCTGTTAAGTAGCAGGTCCACCCACCCACTGGGGGTTTTCGGGGTGTAATGAACTCAGGCCGTGGGCCTTTGCTTGAAACATTTATGTGTAAATGTTGTGAGTGTTAATTTGTTTTTTGCCTTCTGCTTTTTTCGAACTTGTTTCATGCGTTGCACCTCTCTGAAACTTCGCCCCCACGAGTCAGACGGCCGAGGCTCCGGTCCGTGACAAGGAGTTCGGCTCTTCGAGAGGCGGCCGCAGGAGTTGGGTCCTTAGAAGCGTTGAGCGCGAGCGAAACATCCACTGGGCCAGTTGGCGGCAATCCGGCTTGGTCGGTTGGTGAGCAGCCGGTCGTGCGGCTAACTTAGTTGACGAGCATCGGGCCGGGTTGGTCGACCCGACGACTTTGACTTAGTGTATGAATCGTAGGGGAGCTTTAGCCCGTTGTGCTTGCCCGCCGTCAGCCAGAGCTGGATCTGCAGTTTTAGGGCGAAGTGGGGGACCGTGGCATCCTAACTTTTATCAGGAATCACCAAGTAAAGCGACGGGGTGATGATCAAGCCGGCCAGCCCCCGAGCCCCCGGGTCGAGCTAGTCGAGCCGACGGCCGGGTTCGGTAGTAAAGTGTTGTAAAATATGGACGCAATAAATTAGTCGGCAAAAGGCAGCCCCCGAGTCTCATTCGGGGACTCCATAGTTTCATATGCTTACAAAAGGCGTTGATACATACGTTCGTGCGGCTAACTGTAAAACAGACAGAGGAGTTCTGCGTTCCACGGCCGGGTCGTTTCCTCGGCGCCGGTGTCCCTCTTGCGCTTCTTCGATTTGCGCGCGTCGATGAGGTAGTAGGCGTTGCGGTCGCGCAAAGTCCTGCTCGCGATGAACGGGCCTTCCAATGGAGAAGACAGCTTGTGTTGGCCTGCCTGCTCTTGGACGAGTCGGATGACGAGGTCACCTTCGCGGAATGCGAGAGGCTTGATCTTCTTGCTGTGGTAGTGCCTCAGGCCTTGCTGGTAGATAGCCGAGCGGCTAAGTGCCAGAAGGCGCGCCTCTTCGAGCATGTCGACGCCGTCTTCGCGCGCTTCTCTTGCTTCTGCTTCGGTGTACATCGAGACACGCGGCGAGTCGAACTCGGCGTCGGTTGGGATGACGTCTTCAGATCCATAGACGAGGAAGAACGGGGTGAACCCGGTCGACCGGTTTGGTGTTGTGCGCAGACTCCAGAGAACGGCGGGCAACTCGTCGAGCCAACTGCCGGGTGAGCAGACGAGTGGCTCGATGAGTCGCGGCTTGATGCCAGACAGGATGAGTCCGTTGGCCCGCTCGACCTGCCCGTTGGACCGCGGATGTGCCACGGAGGCCAGGTCGAGGCGGATGCCGGAGACGTAGCAGTATTGCTCGAGCACGCCCTTGGCGAAGTTGGTGCTGTTGTCGGAGATGATGTTGTTCGGCATGCCGTAGCGCACCGCTATGTCCTTGATGAATCGGACGGCTGTTGGCCCGTCCAATTTCTTGATTGGTCTTGCCTTGATCCATTTGGTGAACTTGTCCACTGCCACCAGCAAGTGCGTCATGCCGCCTCGAGTGGTTTTGAAGGGTCCCACCATGTCGAGTCCCCAGATTGCGAAGGGCCAGGTGATCGGTATGGTGCGGAGTGCTGACGCCGGCTGGTGGCTGCGTTTGCTGAAGCACTGGCATCCTTCGCACTTGAGGACGAGCGACTCAGCGTCTTCGAGGGACGTTGGCCAGTAGAAGCCGTGGCGGAACGCCTTGGCACGAGGGATCGAGATGCGGCATGGTGCCCGCACTCGCCCTGGTGAATGTCGAGGAGGATGTTGATGTCGCTGTCCTGCTCGACGCAGCGCTGGAACACGCCGGTAGAGCTGCGCTTGACGAGCTCGTTGTTGATGATGTTGTAGGCAGACGCCCGGCGCTGAACTTGCCGAGCCTCGGTTTCGTCCATGGGGAGAACACCGTTCTCCAGCCATTCTGATATCGGCAGGGCCCAAGATGGGCCCGTGACGGCGGTGAATATGGCCACTTGGGTGGGCTCTGAGTCAGCGGCTCCTGGGCCGGGTTGAGCAGCCTCCGGGTTGGTGACGGCGATGGCCGGGTCCGAGGTGATGGTGGCCGGGTTGAGCTGAGCAACCCCTGGGCCGGGTTCAGCAGTCCCTGGGTCGGGTTC
This sequence comes from Triticum aestivum, assembly GCF_018294505.1. Classification (NCBI taxonomy): domain Eukaryota; kingdom Viridiplantae; phylum Streptophyta; class Magnoliopsida; order Poales; family Poaceae; genus Triticum; species Triticum aestivum. The sequence goes on along the minus strand of NC_057798.1, from coordinate 160,821,358 downwards.
AGTAGTCCTCGGGCCGGCTTGCGGCGCGGCCGGGTCTTCTGGGACGTGGATGGACTCGGAGTCCGGCGATGACTTGACGGACGGCTTGCGCAGGTGCTCAAGGGAGACGCCGGACGGGATGGCTTGACGTGACGAGGCAATCTTGGCGAGCATGTCGGCTGCTTCGTTCTCCATGCGCGGGATATGGAGGAACTCACAGCCATCGAAGGATCCGGACAGCTTCTGGATGAGGAAGCGGTAGCTTGCCATGTTGGAGTCGCGGGCGTCCCACTCGCCGGAGCACTGCTGCACCACCAAGTCCGAGTTGCCGTAGCACAGGATGCGCCGGATGCCGAGTTCCTTGGCGAGTCGGAGGCCATGCACAAGGGCTTCGTATTCGGCGACGTTGTTGGAGGCGGAGAAGTGGATCTAGAGTGCGTAGCGGAGTCGGTCGCCCTTCGGAGATGACAATACGATGCCGGCCCCTAAGCCGAGTCGCATTTTGGACCCGTCGAAGTGCATGCGCCAATGCGTCGAATCGGGAGGCGGCGGCAGGTACTGGGTCTCGGTCCAGTCGATGAGGAAATCGGCCAGGGCCTGCGACTTGATCGTGGTGCGGGGCTCGTAGAGGATGGTGTGGCCGGCTAGCTGGATCGCCCACTTGGCGACCCGGCCAGAGGCGTCCCGGCACTTGATGATTTCTCCGATCGGTGCCGTGCTGACGACGGTGATGACGTGCTCTTGAAAGTACTGCTTCAGCTTCTTGGCGGTGAGGTACACGCCTAACACATCTTCTGATAGTGCGGGTAGTTCTGCTTGGAGGTGGAGAGCACTTCGCTCAGGTAGTAGACCAGGCGCTGGACGGCCTGAATCTTTCCCTTCTCCGGTCGCTCGACCACCAGTGCCGTGCTGACCGCCCGCGAGGTCGCGGCTATGTAGAGCAACAATGGCTCCTTGTCAGTCGGCACGGCCGGGACGGGTGCGGTGGAGAGCATGCGCTTGAGGTCTTGGAAGGCTTTGTCTGCCTTGCTGTTCCACTCGAACGGGCTTGTTTTCTTCATTAGCTGGTACAGGGGCAGTGCCTTCTCGCCCAGCCGGCTTAGAAACCGGCTGACCGAGGCCAGGCAGCCTGTGAACTTCTGGACATCGCGCAGCTGGGTTGGCTTGCACATGCGCTCGATGGCCTTGATCTTCTCTGGGTTCGCCTCGATGCCGCGTTCCAAGACGAGGAAGCCGAGCAGCTTTCCAGCTGGGACACCAAAGACGCACTTTTTCGGGTTGAGCTTGACCTTGTATTCGCGGAGGTTGGTGAATGTTTCCTTCAGATTGTCGAGGAGCGTGAGCTGTTGCTTGGTCTTCACCACGATATCGTCCACGTATATGTGGATGTTCTTACCGAGTTGCGATAGTAGGCATTTCTGCATGCAGTGTTGGAAGGTGGCGCCGGCGTTCTTCAACCCGAACGACATGGTGATGTAGCAGTACACCTTGAAGGGCGTGATGAAGGACGTCTTCAAGGCATCAGCCAGGTCCAGCTTGATCTGGTGATAGCCGGAGTAGGCGTCCAGGAAGGACAGTGGCTCGCACCAGGCGGTCGAGTTGATGACTTGGTCGATCCGCGGGAGGGCGAACGGATCCTTGGGACAGGCCTTGTTGAGGCTGGTGTAGTCGATACACATACGCCCGGTCTTGTTCTTTTTCAGGACGAGGACTGGGTTGGCCAGCCACTCGGGGTGAAACACTTCTATTATGAAGCCGGCCGCCAAGAGCTTGGCGACCTCTTCACCAATGGTTCTTCTCTTCTCTTCGGAAAATCCATGGAGGGGTTGACGGATAGGCTTGGCGTCCTTGCGGACGTGGAGTTTGTGCTCGGCGTACTTCCTCGGGATACCCGGCATGTCTTTGGGGGTCCATGCGAAGATATCCCGATTCTCATGGAGGAAGTCGATGAGCTCGCCTTCCTATTTGTTGTCGACAACGTACTTGCTGCAGCTAGGGTCTTTTGGGTTCAGCTTCACTTTCTTGGTTTCCTTGGAGGGCTTTAAGGCGGCCTCATCTGCCGGGTCCAGGGTCGGGATCGACGCGTCGGAAGCCTCGCCGTCCAGGGCGACGATCCGGTCGAGCTGGCGCTGCTCCTCGGTAATGACGAGCGACTCGGCCAGCTTGGCGCCATCTCGGGCGCACTCCAGAGACTTGCGGTAGTCGCCGGTAACGGTAATGAGGCCCTTGGGACCTGACATCTTCATCTTCAGGTACGCGTAGTGGGGGACCGCCATGAACTTGGCGAGCGCGGGCCGGCCCAGCAACGCATGATATGCGCTGGACAGGTCCACCACCTCGAACCAGATTGGTTCGTGCCGGAAGTGGCTGCTGTCGCCGAACAGGACGTCGAGCCGGACCCGGCCAATGGGTGAATAGGAGAGGCCGAGTACGATGTCGTGGAAGACGGTCCGGGTTGGCTCCAGGTCCTCGGCCTTGAGGCCGAGCTTGGTCATCGTGTCACGGTAGAGGATGTTGATGCTGTTGCCGCCGTCGACGAGGACTCGGGAGAACTTGCAGGTGCGCTGCGCGATGATGGTAGGGTTGAGGACGAGGGCGTAACCACCCGGACTCGGCATGACTGTCGGGTGATCCTCCCGGGTACAAGTGATCGGGCGATCCGACCAATGCATGAAATCCGTCTTGGTCGGGACGACGGTGTTCACCTCCTGCCGGAGGAGGCGCTCGTTGCGCTTGTCGTCGCCAAGGCTGGTGAAGATGATGTAGGCCGCGTTCTGGTCCGGGTAGGAGTTGTTCCGCATCGTGCCGCCGGCGTGAGGCGGCGGTGGAGGCGGAGGCGGCTGCCCCGCGCCCGGAGCCGGAGCCGGAGCCGGAGGAGGCGGAACGTTGTCCCTCATGATGCGCTTGGTGATGGCGCACTGTCGAAGCGTGTGCGTGGAGGGTCTTGCGCCGCTGTGGTGCTTGCATGGGGCATCGAGCATTTCTTCAAAGCTTATGGCAGGCTGCCATGCCATCTTGCCGGTCTGCCGGCGCTTCACTGTCGGGTCCGCCGCGGGCTCGGCGGCCGCGACGAGCCAGTTGTCGTGATGTTGCACCGGCTGCTTGGCCTTGCGCTTGTTGTTCTGATGGTGCTGCTGCCGGCTGCTCTCGTCGGACGGCTTCTGAGGAGGGACCGGCTTCGCCTTTCCGGCCTCATCCAGCGCCACCTGGATCTTCATGGCGGAGTCGGCGTTGGCGTACTTTTCCGTCGTCACCATGAGCGCGACCATGGTGGCCGGCTCGGAGTGTAGAAGCTTGTGCTTGAGGAGGGTGCCGTCTCGGCACCCGCTGACAAAGTATTGGATCGCCTGGACTTCATGGACGCCCTCGCAGCTGTTCCGGAGCTCAGTCCAGCATGCGAGGTACTCGCGGCCGGTCTCTATCGGCCCCTCCACGCACATGACGAGCTGGCTGGGGCGACCGGGCTGTTTGTATGTCCTCGTGAAGTTACGGACAAACGCTTCCTCGAAATCGACCCATGCGTTGATGCTGCCCATCGGCAGGCTGTTCAACCATGTGCGAGCCGACCCTTGGAGCATGAGCGGTGCGTAGCGCATGGCGAGACGACAATAGGCATCGGTGATGCCAATGGCCGTGGTGTAGTCGGTGAGCCAGTCTTCTAGCTTCACGGTCCCATTGTACTTGGGGGTGTCGCGGGGAAGCACGAACCCCTTGGGGAAGGGCTCCTCCCGGATGCATGGGCCGAAACACGCCGGCCCGATAGCGCCGCTCTCTGATACGTCTCCAACGTATCTATAATTTTTTATTGCTCCATGCTACTTTATCTACTGTTTTGGACTATATTGGGCTTTATTTTCCACTTTTATATTATTTTTGGGACTAACCTATTAACCGGAGGCCCAGCCCAGAATTATTGTTTTTGCCTATTTCAGTATTTCGAAGAAACAGAATATCAAACGGAGTCCAAACGGAATGAAACCTTCGCGAATGTGATTTTCTCATCGAATGTGATCCAGGAGACTTGGACCCTGCTCCAAGGAATAACCGAGGAGGTCACGAGGGTGCCCCCTGGGCGCGCCCCCTGCCTCGTGGGCCCCCTGTTGCTCCACCAACGTACTCCTTCCTCCTACATATACCTACGTACCCCCGTCATATCAAATACGGAGCCAAAAACCTAATTCCACCACCGCAACTTTCTGTATCCACGAGATCCCATCTTTGGGCCTGTTTTGGAGCTCTGCCAGAGGGGGCATCTACCACGGAGGGCTTCTACATCAACACAATAGCCTCTCCAATGAAGTGTGAGTAGTTTACTTCAGACCTTCGGGTCCATAGCTAGTAGCTAGATGGCTTCTTCTCTCTTTTTGGATCTCAATACAATGTTCTCCCCCTCTCTTGTGGAGATCTATTCGATGTAATCTTCTTTTTGCGGTGTGTTTGTTGAGACCGATGAATTGTGGGTTTATGATCCAGCTTATCTATGAATAATATTTGAATCTTCTCTGAATTCTTTTATGTATGATTGAGTTATCTTTGCAAGTCTCTTCGAATTATCCATTTGGTTTGGCCAACTAGATTGGTAGTTCTTGCAATGGGAGAGGTGTTTAACTTTGGGTTCAATCTTGCGGTGTCCTTACCCAGTGACAGCAGGGGCAGCGAGGCACGTATTGTATTGTTGCCATCGAGGATAACAAGATGGGGTTTTTATCATATTGCATGAATTTATCCCTCTACATCATGTCATCTTGCTTAAGGCGTTACTCTGTTTTTAACTTAATACTCTAGATGCATGCTGGATAGCGGTCGATGAGTGGAGTAATAGTAGTAGATGCAGAATCGTTTCGATCTACTTGTCTCGGACGTGATGCCTATACACATGATCATACCTAGATAACATCATAATTATTCGCTTTTCTATCAATTGCTCAACAATAATTTGTTCACCCACAGTAGAATATTTATGCTCTTGAGAGAAGCCACTAGCGAAACCTATGGCCCCCGGGTCTATTCTCATCATATCAATCTCTATTTACTTGCTTTGTTTTTTACTTTTCCTTTTACTTTTTAATTTGCATCTCTATATCAAAAATATCAAAAATATTATTTATCATCTCTATCAGACCTCACCCTCGTAAGTGACCGTGAAGGGATTGACAACCCCTAATCGCGTTGGTTGCGAGTAGCTATCGTTTTGTGTAGGTATGAGGGACTCGTGCGTGATCTCCTACTGGATTGATACCTTGGTTCTCAAAAACTAAGGGAAATACTTACGCTACTTTACTGCATCATCCTCTCCTCTTCGGGGAAATCCAATGCAGTGCTCAAGAGGTAGCAAGAAGAATTTCTGGCGCCGTTGCCGGGGAGTTTGCGCAAAAGTCAACCATACCAAGTACCCATCACAATCCCTATCTCTCGCATTACATTATTTTCCTCTCGTTTTCCTCTCCCCCACTTCACCCTTGCTATTTTATTCGCCCTCTCTTTCCCAATCTCCTCCTCTCTTTTCCTTTTGCCTTTTTCTCGTTTGCCTTTTTCTTGCTCGTATGTTAGTTCGTTCACCTTGTCATTATGACTAGCCTCCTATCTTCTCCGTTATCTCCCGAGAATGAAGTTTTAAATTTTAAGCAAAGGGAGGGAGAAAATCTAAAAGACGCTTGGTATAGAATTTGCAATGCTCAAAATAGATCTACCAGGAAGCAATCCACTTTGGTTCTTCTTCGTAATTTTTAGGTAGGTGCTAATCCTTGGTTTAGATATATCCTTGATACCTTTACCGGATGGAATTTCTTGGGTAGCCATACTTTTGATTCTTACAATGCTTTAATAGATTTATTTGGCTCACCACCTCCTTTGATTAATGGAACTATGTTAACTTTGGAGCATGTTATGCAAAGACTTGAAATTATTGAGAATAAAGTTGCTGCCATTGAATCAATTGAAAATCTTGATAAAAAGATCCATAATCAAATTACCCAATATGGATCTAAGGTAGGAACAACTTTGAAAAATATTAAATAAAAAGAACCCATAGTTAACGAGAGAATAAATCTAGATTCCACAAGAATCGGTAAGCTAGAGGGTATCATTACCAACTTGGGAACCGCTTTTTCGTCCATTCAAAACACCCCAAGTTCGTCTACTAAAAAACATAAGCTTATTTATGTTCCTAAGAGTAAGGATGAATCGTCTAGTAAGGAAACTGCGGATCTTAAATCTATAAGTGTTCATCCCAATCTTTTTGCCATCATTAAGGAACCTATTGCTATGAGTGAATTTTTCAATCTTGAGCCTAAGAGTTTGATAATTACTGGAAAGAAAGAAAGTTCTAAAAAGGATAGATGCCTCATTGAAGAATCGCCTACCAAAGATGGCAAAACCTAGATCTATCCTTGCTTTTATGCCTAGCTAGGGGCGTTAAACGATAGCGCTTGTTGGGAGGCAACCCAATTTTATTTTTTGTTTTTTGTTTTTGTTCCTGTTTAGTGTTAAATTTTATTTCTACTTTCTGTTTAGATGTGTTTTTATGTTTTAATTAGTGTTTGTGCCAAGTAGAACCTATAGGATAAGCTATGATGATAGTTGATTTGATTCTGCTGAAAAACAGAAACTTTGCGCTCACGAGAAAACATTCAATAAATCACAGAAACGTGCTTTTGCATTGATTCTTTTTGCTGCTGATCAATAAACAAATTTTCCAGTACTTCCTATTTTGGTAGAATTTTTAGAGTTCCAGAAGTTTGCGTTAGTTACAGATTGCTACAGACTGTTCTGTTTTTGACAGATTCTGTTTTTCGTGTGTTGTTTGCTTATTTCAATGCATCTATGGCTAATAAATTAGTTTATAAACCATAAGGAAGTTGGAATACAGTAGGTTTAACACAAATATAAATAAAGAATGAGTTCATTACAGTACCTTAAAGTAGTCTTTTGTTTTCTTTCACTAACGGAGCTCACGAGATTTCTATTGAGTTTTGTGTTGTGAAGTTTTCAAGTTTTGGGTGAATTCTTTTGATGGATTATGGAACAAAGAGTGGCAAGAGCCTAAGCTTGGGGATACCCATGGCACCCCCAAGATAATCCAAGGACACCAAAAAGTCAAAGCTTGGAGATGCCCCAGAAGGCATCCCCTCTTGTGTCTACTTCCATTGGTAATTTACTTGGAGCTATATTTTTATTCATCACATGTTATGTGTTTTGCTTGGAGCATCTTGTATTATTTGCGTCTTTGCTTGTTAGTTTACCACAATCATCCTTGCTGTACACACCTTTTGAGAGAGCCATACATGATTTGGAATTTGCTAGAATACTCTATGTGCTTCACTTATATCTTTTGAGCTTGATAGTTTTGCTCATAGTGCTTCACTTATATCTTTTGAGCGTGATAATTTTTGCTCTAGTACTTCACTTAGATCTTTTAGAGCACGGTGGTGGATTTGTTTTAAAGAAACTATTGATCTCTCATGCTTCACTTAGATTATTTTGAGAGTTGTTAATAGCATGGTAATTTGCTTAATGTTAATATACTTGGTATTCAAGATATGTGAAACTTTCTTTTGAGTGCGTTGAATACTAAGATAAGTTTGATGCTTGATAATTGTTTTGAGATATGGAGGTGATAATATCAAAGCAATGCTAGTTGGGTGATTATGAATTTAAAGAATGCTTGTGTTGAAGTTTGTGATTCCCGTAGCATGCACGTATGGTGAACCGCTTTGTGATGAAGTCGGAGCACAATTTTATTTATTGATTGTCTTCCTTATGAGTGGCAGTCGGGGACGAGCGATGGTCTTTTCCTACCAATCTATCCCCTAGGAGTATGCGTTTAGTGCTTTGGTTTTTGATGACTTCTAAATTTTTGCAACAAGTGCATGAGTTCTTTTGATTAATGTTGAGTCCATGGATTATACGCACTCTCACCCTTCCACCATTGCTAGCCTCTCTAATACCGCGCACTTTTCGCTGGTATCATACACCCACCATATACCTTCCTCAAAACAGCCACCATACCTACCTATCATGGCATTTCCATAGCCATTCCGAGATATATTGCCATGCAACTTTCCACCGTTCCGTTCATATGACACACATTACTTTTGTCATATTGCTTTTTGCATGAACATGTAGTTGACATTGTATTTGTGGCAAAGCCACCGTTCATAATTCGTCCATAAATGTCACTCTTGATTCATTGCATATCCCGGTACACCGCCGGAGGCATTCATATAGAGTCATATTTTGTTCTAGTATCGAGTTGTAATTGTTGAGTTGTAAGAAAAAAATAAAAGTGTGATGATCATCATTATTAGAGCATTGTCCCAGTGAGGAAAGGATGATGGAGACTATGATTCCCCCATAAGTCGGGATGAGACTCCGGACTTTATGAAAAATAAAAGAGGCCAAAGAAGCCCAAATAAAAAAAGAGGTCAAAGAAGCCCACCAAAAAATGAGAGAAAAAGAGAGTAGGGACAATGCTACTATCCTTTTACCACACTTGTGCTTCAAAGTAGCACCATGATCTTCATGATAGAGAGTCTCATATGTTGTCACTTTCATATACTAGTGGGAATTTTTCATTATAGAACTTGGCTTGTATATTCCAATGATGGGCTTCCTCAAAAGTGCCCTAGGTCTTCGTGAGCAAGAAAGTTGGATGCACACCCACTTAGTTTCTTTTGTTGAGCTTTCATATACTTATAGCTCTAGTGCATCCGTTGCATGGCAATCCCTACTCACTCACATCAATATCTATTGATGGGCATCTCCATAGCCCATTGATATGCCTAGTTGATGTGAGACTATCTTCTCCTTTTTTGTCTTCTCCACAAACACCATTCTATTCCACCTATAGTGCTATGTCCATGGCTCACGCTCATGTATTGTGTGAAAGTTGAAAAAGTTTGAGATTATTAAAGTATGAAACAATTGCTTGGCTCGTCATCGGGGTTGTGCATGATTAAATACTTTGTGTGATGAAGATAGAGCATAGCCAGACTATATGATTTTGTAGGGATAACTTTCTTTAACCATGCTATTTTGAGAAGACATGATTGCTTTGATTAGTACGCTTGAAGTATTATTACTTTTATGTTAATATGAACTTTTGTCTTGAATCTTTTGGATCTGAATATTCATACCACAATTAAGAAGATTTACATTGAAATTATGCCAAAGTATCACTCCACATCAAAAATTCTTTTTTATCATTTACCTACTCGAGGATGAGCAGGAATTAAGCTTGGGGGTGCTTGATACGTCTCCAACGTATCTATAATTTTTTATTGCTCCATGCTACTTTATCTACTGTTTTGGACTATATTGGGCTTTATTTTCCACTTTTATATTATTTTTGGGACTAACCTATTAACCGGAGGCCTAGCCCAGAATTGCCGTTTTTTGCCTATTTCAGTATTTCGAAGAAACAGAATATCAAACGGAGTCCAAACGGAATGAAACCTTCGGGAACGTGATTTTCTCACTGAACGTGATCCAGGAGACTTGGACCCTGCTCCAAGGAATAACCGAGGAGGTCACGAGGGTGCCCCCCTGGGCGCGTCCCCCTGCCTCATGGGCCCCCTGTTGCTCCACCAACGTACTCCTTCCTCCTACATATACCTACGTACCCCCGTCAGATCAAATACGGAGCCAAAAACCTAATTCTACCACCGCAACTTTCTGTATCCACGAGATCCCATCTTAGGGACTGTTTTGGAGCTCCGCCAGAGGGGGCATCTACCACGGAGGGCTTCTACATCAACACCATAGCCTCTCTGACGAAGTGTGAGTAGTTTACTTCAGACCTTCGGGTCCATAGCTAGTAGCTAGATGGCTTCTTCTCTCTTTGTGGATCTCAATACAATGTTCTCCCCCTCTCTTGTGGAGATCTATTCGATGTAATCTTCTTTTTGCGGTGTGTTTGTTGAGACCGATGATTTGTGGGTTTATGATCCAGCTTATCTATCAATAATATTTGAATCTTCCCTGAATTCTTTTGTGTATGATTGAGTTATCTTTGCAAGTCTCTTCAAATTATCCGTTTGGTTTGGCCAACTAGATTGGTAGTTCTTGCAATGGGAGAAGTGTTTAGCTTTGGGTTCAATCTTGCAGTGTCCTTACCCAGTGACAGTAGGGGCAGCAAGGCACGTATTGTCTTGTTGCCATCGAGGATAACAAGATGGGTTTTTTTATCATATTGCATGAATTTATCCCTCTACATCATGTCATCTTTCTTAAGGCGTTACTCTATTTTTAACTTAATACTCTAGATGCATGCTGGATAGCGGTCGATGAGTGGAGTAATAGTAGTAGATGCAGAATCGTTTCGATCTACTTGTCTCGGGCGTGATGTCTATACACATGATCATACCTAGATAACATCATAATTATTCGCTTTCCTATCAATTGCACAACAGTAATTTGTTCACCCACCATAGAATATTTATGCTCTTGAGAGAAGCCACTAGTGAAACCTATGGCCCCCGGGTCTATTCTCATCATATCAATCTCTATTTACTTGCTTTGTTTTTTACTTTGCCTTTTACTTTTTACTTTGCATCTCTATATCAAAAATACCAAAAATATTATTTATCATCTCTATCAGATCTCACCCTCGTAAGTGACCGTGAAGGGATTGACAACCCCTAATCACGTTGGTTGCGAGTAGATATCGTTTTGTGTAGGTACGAGGGACTCGTGCGTGATCTCCTACTAGATTGATACCTTGGTTCTCAAAAACCGAGGGAAATACTTACGCTACTTTACTGCATCATCCTCTCCTCTCCGGGGAAATCCAACGCAGTGCTCAAGAGGTAGCACTCTCCTCCACCTCCAGGGAGCGAGCGAGCTGATCGATGCGGTGGTGTGCGTCAGCGTCGTTGATGGTGCGCGGGCCGAGTCGACTAGCGGCCAGGCACCGAGGGGCCGGGTCGGCTGGAGTCGGATGCCGGCCAGGCTGGCCGGGTCCGTGCTGGGTCTCTGGGGCGGGCTCGTTGCCCAGAGCGTCAACGATGGTGCCGGACGGGTTGCGCCTGGTCCGGGCTTGACCGGAGTGCGCCTCGCCGGGCGGCAGGAGGCCGTGTGCAGGAGTTCGCCGGGTCCGCCTGGGCGGGCGTAGCCGGACCCTGCCGGCTTGGCAAGCCGGTTGAGGCGATCTTGCTTGGTGTTGGCGGCGTGGAGGAGCTCGCGCATCCACCCGATGCGCTCCTTGAGCTCCTCGCCCACGAGTTGGTCGAGGCCGACCGCGGCTGCCTCCGCAGCACGCATGTTCTTGATTGGGGTCTCGTAGATGGTCCGGACAGCGCCGAAGGCCCGGCCGATCGCTCCTCCCTGGGCGCGAGTGTCGACCCGGCTTGGCTCGGCCGCGGCGGGCGTGAATCCGTGGGCGGCGTCGTGCTCCATATGAGCAGCTTCCAGGCGGCGCCTGGTGGCGGCCAGCATCTCGAATAGGTCCAGCATCTGCTGGCGCCTGTCCTCGAGTTGGGTTCGGGCTTTAGTGACGTTGGTGGTGTCGACGTCGGTGCCGATGGGGATGCGGAGGCTCTGCATTGCCGTGCGCAGCGCGTCTTACGGCTCCGTCCGTGCCGTGGCGGCCGCGGCTTCGGCGACTCTTCTCGCCTTGCTCGACGAGGAAGAGGCGCCATCGCTGGTGACAAAGACCTCCACGTGGGCGTTCATCGCCCCGGCAGTGAATCCGCCGCTGAGAGGGAGTGGGGAGTCGGAGTAGCTGAGCACCTTGCTGGGGTACTCGTCAGTCGCGAGCGCGTCGGAGATGTGCAGCGCGGTGAAGGAGGCGGTGAGTGCGCCGATGACGTCGTCCGCCAGAGCGACGGACTCGTCGGAGTAGTAGAAGGGCCCCGTCCGAAGCATGCTTCTGGCCAGCTCCTCGAGCTTCCCCACGGTGGGCGCCAACTATCGTGGTGGGCGCACGGCAGATGCCAAGGGATGGCTAAAGAGAGGAGGAGGATCGAGGGTGCTGGTGGGCATCGGAGGCGAGGTTGATATGCGCGGGCGCAGGACGCCGGACATACCTAGGTTCGGGGCTCTCCGGAGAGATAACACCCCTAGTCCTGCCGAGTTTAGTTGGATGGTCGATAGTACAATGTCGCTCCTGGAGCTGTATGGAGGAGGAAGGAGGCTGGCCAAGGCTTGGGCTGCTCCTTCTCCCTGGCGTCGCTATGTAGTGGCTAGTCCTATCTTGCTTGCTTTTGCATGCTGGGGATCTTACATGTCATATCTCTCATGCCCCTGTGGGCATGGACTCCTGGGGGGTTTTATAGATCAACCCACCCAGGGTTACAATGGTAATATGCCAAGTCAGTGGGTTCGTATTGTCGGTGTCCGGGGTTCCGGGCTGGGTCCCGCTTGAGGGCTTGTGGTTCGCCGGGTTCCCCTAGGTGCGGGCCCCACGTGCCTAGGGGGACTGTGCGCCATCTTGTCGATCATCATGGCGTGGCCGTGTCGAGCCACGCACAGTGTTCTCCGTCAGGCGGCCGCTTGCTGTCGTCAGCGGTGAGGGCGGGAACACTGTTGTCGTGCCAGCCCTGGTCAGCGGGTAGGTAAGGGGCACTATTGCCACACTCTGGCTGACCACGGGCATGGGCGGGGGCGCTGTAGTCTTGGTCATCAGTGATTGAGGTCTCGTCCCATCTTACGGCCTGGGTGGGACGGGAGCTGACCTGTGGCTGGGTTGCCGTGGACGCCACGGGTGGGTTGGCTTGCTGGGGAAGCCAAGGTTGCACCGGGCTGAGTTGCCTTGCACCAGCCACTGCGGCCGGGTCGACGTACCTTGCCGAGTCGAGGGTCTTGGCCGGGTTGAGCGCCTTGCCGGATCGAGCGACCTGGCCTGGTGCACGCCGGTTTGCGGGGTGATGCGGGCCCCGCTGTTTTTGAAATAGATCCAGGTTCCGTTGCCTGCTGGGGTTCATCCCCCCGACAAAACCCATTTGCAACAAAAATCCAGAAGGACCCTTCTTGGAAATTGATGTCAAAGGGGGAGAGAGATCACATCAAAGCTTAATCATTTCTATAGGGGGAGAAAATACTCAGGGAGAGAGAGTTACCCCAGATGCTTGGTCTTCAAGAGGAGAGAAGTCACATGTCTTTAAGAGGGGAAAGACATGTTCATTGTTGATTGTTTGCATTAGCTCTGTTTCTTTTCTTTGCTTTGTTTTTCTATGCTCTGATTGCTCTGATTCTCTATTCCCTATCTTCTCCAGTATCCCATGCTAGATTCAGGGGGAGCAAGACATCTAAGGAAGGAAATCCTTGAATTCATTGCACATCTTTACCTTTGGGGACATGTCTATATCCAATGTGGGGTACTGAGTACTCACTCTCTACATGTCATCCCAGTTTTGGTACTCTTGTGGTTCTTTTGTTTGCTCTGGCTAGTAGGTGTATCTGTGTTATCTAACCTTGTTTGTGCAGGTTCACTCTCTCCTAAGCCAACTCAAGACCACAAGGTAAGTATATGCATCACAGTCATGTTTATGAGGATCTCTTGTTGATGTACATACTGTTTGCAAGAAGGACTCATGAGCATGGAGGTACATTTCCTATATTCACATCATTTGCTCTGATGCATATAGACAAGATACATGTAACACATTGCTTACTCTGTCATGATTATGCATTCACATGCTCCTATATTCCATCTTTACATGATTGCATACATGTAGGGGGAGCCTATGCATGTTACATGTCTTTCCAAAGCTTTACTTGTTTTTCTCTATATCTCTATCTAAACCTTTTATGTATGTTGTCATCAATTACCAAAAAGGGGGAGATTGAAAGCACAAGTGCTCCCAGGGTGGTTTTGGTAATTAATGCAACATATCTCCTGTTGGACTAATACTTTTACCTAGTATGTTTCAAATAAGTACAACAATGGAGTGGCATGGACTAGAGGATGTGGAACCCCTTCAAGATGCTAAGGACAAAAGGATTGGCTCAAGCTCAAAGCACAAGACTCTACATTTTACTTTTAGTGATCCAAGATCACATTGAGTCCATAGGAAAGCCAATACTATTAAGAGGGGGTGAGGTGTTGCTTAATGGCTTGCTTGCTCAAAGTGCTTAGTGATATGCTCCAAAGCCCTGAACCACTTTCTCACATCCACATATGTCCCAAACCAAAAGTCAAACTCAGCCCTACCAAATCTTTCTATCCGGCGCCACCGAGTTCAATTGACATAGCCACTGCCAGAAAGCCTAGTCTTTTCGGTCTCACCGATAGGGATCTCGGTCTCAATGAGATGGGATTGTAATCTCTCTGTTTCCCTTCGTAACGTTTTGGTCTAACCAAGATGAACTGATCGGTCACACCGAGATTGCAATGCAAACTCTCTGTTTCCCTTTCATAATGTTCCGGTCCAACCGAGATGAGCAAATCGGTCCCACCGAGTTTGCCTGACCAACTCTGTGGTTAGCTTATTACCAAAATCGGTCTCACCGAGTTTGTGTAATCAGTCTCATCGAGATTACGTTATGCCCTAACCCTAATGATATTGGTCCCACCGAGTTGACGTGTCGGTCCCACCGAAATTCCTAATGGTCACATTATGAACTAAATCAGTCTGACTGAGTTTAACGATTCGGTCCCACCGAGTTTGGTAAGTTGTGTGTAACGGTTAGATTTTGTGTGGAGGCTATATATACCCCTCCACCCACTCTTCATTCGGGGAGAGAGCCATCGGAACATGCCTACACTTCCACTATCCATTTTCTGAGAGAGAACCACCTACACTTGTGTTGAGATCAAGATATCCCATTCGTACCACATAAATCTTGATCTCTAGCCTTCCCCAAGTTGCTTTCCACTCAAATCTTCTTTCCACCAAATCCATATCCTATGAGATAGAGTTGAGTGTTGGGGAGACTATCATTTGAAGCACAAGAGCAAGGAGTTCATCATCAACACACCATCTATTACCTTTTGGAGAGTGGTGTCTCCTAGATTGGTTAGGTGTCACTTGGGAGCCTCCGTCAAGATTGTGGAGTTGAACCAAGGAGTTTGTAAGGGCAAGGAGATCACCTACTTCGTGAAGATCTACCCTAGTGAGGCAAGTCCTTCGTGGGCGACAACCATGGTGGGATAGACAAGGTTGCTTCTTCGTGGAACCTTCGTGGGTGGAGCCCTCCGTGGACTCGCGCAACCATTACCCTTCATAGGTTGAAGTCTCCATCAATGTGGATGTACGATAGCACCACCTATCGGAACCATGGATAAAAAATCTTTGTTTCTCCAAATTGCGTTTGCACACTCCAATCCTATTCCCTTACTTTCTTGCAAGTTGCATGCTTTTCTTTCTGTTGCTCATATACTCTTTGGATGCTTGCTTGATATGTATTGTGAATGTCGAAACTCATGCCAAAACTCCACTTCAACTTAAAGAAATTAAAATCTGCCAACTTTGTGTGTTGAGTGTCTATTCACCCCCCTCTAGACCCCTCTTCTCGATCCTTTCACCCCATATCATAAGAAAGAAATTGATACCGCCGCTAGGAGCGCTTCTTTCCACCGCTGTATTTCCGGGGATCTCCTCCCCTGACGATGGTGGTGAGGGGGGCTGTTTTTGGCTTTAGTAGCTTAGGCTTTGGGTTGTTCGTCGTCTTGACTTCTATGGCAGCGATGGCGGCGCTGAATAAAGATTCTTCATATCCTACCCCTATGAGGTGATCGGTCATATGGTTGGGGATGGATTTGGAAACCGGTCTACTCAAGTAAGGATGGCGTGGCGGTAGCGATATCCTCATGGTAGACCCGTGTCCTCGAGCTCCGTCGTTGCGACAACGTTTGCTCCAACGTTGGCGCGGAGCTTGGGAGGTAGTCCAAGAGCGGATGCAGATTGTCGTCTGCATCGGCGGCATCTGGAAGATGGTGGATCGTGTGCTGGGTTCATGGTTCATGGCTTGTAGGTATAGTTTCCTCCTTCGACGTTTTAGTCGTACGGGGGTGCCGGATCTGGAATTCGATGGCGTGTCCGGGGTGTTGCCCCAGTCTGATTCGTTCAACAGTAATGGCTTCGTCTTTGGCAAGCCACCTTGGAGGTCCGCAAAGCTGCATATCAGATGGAGCCGCATCAAGCTCGGATGAGGAGATGATCCATCATGTTTTCCCTTGGTGGCTATTGTGGTGGTGCCAGAGGGACGTGTCGGATGTTGGTGTAAAGCTCAGAGGATTCTTCTGTCTTGATTGTGATTTTTTTTCTTGGTTGATGTTCCTTTATGCAAAGGTTAGCGTTATGCCGTCTTTTCAGTTTTGTCAGGTCAGTGTGTACGTGGCTTGTACTATGATTCTTATGATATAAATGAGACACGTATTACCATGCAAAAAATTTATATGCTATAACATGGAAACTTGTTTTTCAAAACATGTCATGGAAACTTTTTGCACCATAATGAGATTATTCTCTATGATGTAGCAAGGTAATTCTCTGGACATGAATGGCAATATTCCCTGTCGTAAGATGGTAATTTTATTGTTTTAACATGGGAATCCCCTTCTTCTAGCATGAAAATTCTTGAACATGTGGGCAACCCTTTTTGTCTACAATATGGCAATTCTTTCTGCTATAGCATGAAAATTCGTAAACATGTGGGTGTGGCAATTTTTCTCTGCTAGTGTTTGCCATGTTCTAATACCTAAATCATGGCCATTATCTCTATACACAACATGGCAAAAAATATGTACATATATCAAGTCTTTTATTGTTGTAGCATGACAGTTCTCTATGTGAAGAGGGGGGGAGGGGGTCCTCGATGAGCATGACTTAGGGCACTGTTTTTTAGGGCAAAGCAAAGCTTTATAACTTAACGGTGCACGGGCAAGTCACCCGAAACACAAATAACCACTGCGGGCGGTACATTAGAGTCCCAACCAATAGTATCATTCGGTAAACATGAACAACCAATTTTAGCTAGTTCATGTGCTATAGTATTCGCACTACGATGACAAATACTTATTGACTACTCAGAGATCCACATCTTGAGCTGGAATTCGATGTCCTCGATGATGGCCGCATGCGGTGAGGAGTCCGCCTTTGTGAAGTCCAGAGCTTCTCGAAGTAGTTGTGAGTGTATTTCAAAGGTCACCCGGAGAGCATCCACATCAGCAGCCATTGAGACCGCTTCAGGCATGGCTATTCCTTCTGCGGCAAATGGATCAGTGGTGTGCTCCGTATGTCCAGCTCGAGCCAACATCACTTCTCCAGTATGATCTCTAATCACCGCTCCCCATGACACAAAGGATTCACCTGGAGTGAAACCACTGTCGAGGTTGATCTTCACTCTATCCTGTGCCGGTGGCTGCCATTTCCACACTATAGTGTTCTTTGTCTTTCCAGTGAACAATTGCAAGTACTCCAGTGTGTTGCTAAGAACGCGGCGGGTTAACTCTAACACATGGACAAGTAGTTCTCCCTCCCTAACCTTGTTTCTGTTATTCCACCAATGCCACCAGAAAGTAAGGACCTGCACACGCATTTTTTCATCTAGGTCCCATAGGAAGTCTTGCATTGCATGCACAGACATGATCTGCTCTAGCTCAGTTCTGACTCGTTCTAGATGCATGGCCCTCCAGGCTTCCTTCACCGATTTGCACTTAACAAATAGATGGGCACCATCCTTGTCCGCTAGACCACGGAAGAGGTATTTTGTGGACTCCAGTTTGACTCCCCGTCTGCTCAGGTTTGTTCATAACGCAAGAGACTCGTGCTTAATCCTCCAAGTGAACATCTGAATTTTTCGTGGGCAGGGTAACTTCCAAATTCTCTTCCAGGACTGATCGTGGCTTCTGTCCAGGCTGTCGGCGGGCATGGTGTTGCTCCCTGGTACCCCGCCATGTCTTTGTTTCTTGATCTGGACCTGCAGCTTATATGCACTCCGGACTGAGTGTTTGCCTTTCTTGTCAAAGTGCTAGGCCATGAAGTCATCTACTCCCTCCCGGAGCGGAATTTGCAGAATGTGACATGCGTCATCCGGCCAAAAGGTTTCCTTAACCAGGTCCTCGTCCCATGTTCCTGTCAGAGGGTTGATTAGGTCGCTAACGTGGGTTAGCAAGCTGTGTCCCCGTGGCGTGATGACTTGTCGAGACCAGGCCCTGGGTATCCACGGATCGGACCAGATATTCACCATCATGCCATCCCCTATCCACCAGATATACCCCTACTTGACTAGGGCCAGACCCGTTAAGATGCTGCACCAGGCATATGAGATCCCGTCCCTCGGCACCACCTTGTCACGACCGATTTTTCAATAAAATGCTTATTGAGAAAACCGATCTTTAGTTCCCAGTATAGGAAAATTCATCCTCACTGGTAGACAAATACTTGATAAACAGAGGACCAGTAGCATTAAATATATTACAGGGTTGAGCGGAGGCTTCTCAACAATTTATTACAAACTCGCCAATATCTTACATAAGGGCGGTTATGGCACAGGGGTGTGGTGACATGCTACTAGCTCGAGATAAAGAGTGGTGGTGGATAACTTGACTCCTAACTGGCAGCTCATCGAGCGTCGAGGTGAAGCTCGATGAATTTATTTCTGGGGTGGCGGAAGCGGATATGGTACAGTGACCAAAGCAGGATCGCACGGGACTGACTGGGACTCCTCTAGACGTCGGACTCGCTATCGAACTCTTCATCCATGAGATCGCCTTCATCAACATCTGGCCAAATCAACAAGCCAGGTGAGTACTTTGAAAGTACTCGCAAGATAGCTCGGACAAAAGATATAACAAATGCATGCATGAATGCGTCATGAGCAAAAATAATAATGCTCGATCCAATAATAATATTTTTGCCCGACTTGATAAGTAAAACAAATAACTGAAAACCGATCGGGTGTCTGGAGCGACGCCTCGAAAGGTAAACAAATAAAATTCATGCCGCAGTCGGGCGTCTAAGCGACACCACATAAAGGGCTTATAAAAGAAATGCCACAGTCGGACGTCTGAGCAACATCACAGAAAGGGCTTATAAAAGAAATGCCATAGTCGGACATCTGAGCGACATCATAGACAGGGCTTATAAAAGAAATGCCACAGTCGGACGTCTGAGCGACATCACAGAAAGGGCTTATAAAAGAAATGCCACAGTCGGACGTCTGAGCAACATCACAGAAAGGGCTTTGAAAAGAAATGCCACAGTCGGACGTCTGAGCGACATCGCAGACAGGGCTGATAATAAATGTAAATAACAAGTATGCCACCGTCGGACGTCTGAGCGACATCACAGACAGGGCTCATAACAACTGTAAATAACAAGTATGCCACCGTCGGACGTCTGAGCGACATCACAGACAAGGCTTATAACAAATGTAAATAACAAGATTAGTCCATCCACAAGAATAAACTTTTAACCGTATTTTACACACATGTATTCCACCGGAGTTTTGTCACTGAGACTGATATCTGACAAGATAAGATGAATACAGTACTTGGACAAGTACAAGATGATTTAAAGGATTTGTGACTCTGCAGAGTTTGTACTCACTGACCACAGCCAACGGATTTCTGTAGTCATGAAGGACTAGTTCCGTTTACGGTATTTTGATAGAAACACATTTAACTAGTACACACCCATTCCACCTCACGATGCCAGGAATCACCCTAGGCAACGTCTAAGAAAAACTTTGAGACGGGAAGGTCACAACCTCGAATAGCATGGGATCAATTTTCTATACGCGCGCTCTAAGGGGTGCCCCCCTCTCGGTCCCAACCGGAAACACCCATGCCCCCTGACCGGATGACGGGCTTTAATCCAGGGCCATGGAACCCTCATCCCGGCCTCTCTACTTGGTGTGTACCAGGAAAACGGTTGCAACTTACTAAGCCATATTCCTTGCGGAAAACATGTGGCAGTACGGGAAGGAAATGAATGGGAATATGACTTGATTCACGATGACACTGATGTCAAATGGACTGGCATAAGACTGGCATGTCACAACACTGCCATCTTACCCATCCTCATGCCATCTCATGGCCATGCCAATATGTATCCAACAACATATGGCTTTCCGAAACTTACTTTCCACTTCTGTGCATGAAATATAACATTTAAAGAAACGTTCATAAACATGCCATGAAACTCCTAAGATGCAAACATGCAACAAACACTTCATCATATCAAGAGTTCTAACATGCTTGCCTGGTTCGGAGTAGTCGGAGTCTAACTGGGTGAAGTTTGCGGCTCCGTCACTTCCTCCGGAATCTACGGTATAAGAAAAATACGCACGTAACGTAAATACCGCGAGGTGCACAAAAAGTAATCCAAATAATTTTCAAATAAATCTTATAAAAAACTAGACAAAATTTTAAAGAGAACAGGAAAAGAATCAAACCAAAATCCTTTTCTGTTTAAAAGATATAAGGGTTTTGATCCAGGGACCTTTCTGTAATGAAACAGAAACTTCCCAGGGGGTTTTGTGGAAAAGTCCAGAAAACGGTTCGTTTAAAAGAAAAGACTGAGAGACTGACAGGCGGGCTCCACCCGTCAGGTTTGAATATTCAAACAAGGGAAACAGAGCGCGACGGCGCCCGAGAGATGTGGTGGTCGCCGACGGCGATCCACGGCGGGGCAGGGTGATCGGGTGGTACCTCTGTGATCAGCACATCCTTCCGCGTCTGTGGGTGGTGGTGGTGGTGGTCGCCGGCGAGCACTGTGTCGACGGCGGCCCTTGCTCCGGCGGACGGCGGTTCGGGTGGTCGTGGGCCTCGTCGGAGAGAGCTTCTAGGATCAAATTGGAGTGGGGGTTAGACTCCTAGAGGTGGTACGAGGCTACGGGCGAGAGTAGGGCGGCGGAGGAGTTCTCACCGAAGAGAATGTTGCCGGAGCCCGAGGCGGACGGAGGTGGCCAGAGTTGAGGAAGAAGGGCCCCTCGAGGCTCTTCCAGTGGCTAGGCGGGTCTGGTGAGGTGGTGGAGTTGTGCGGGGGCGAGAGCAAGCTCGGGGGGTGCTATTTATAGCCGGCCCGAGGCGGTTGCCGTCAACGGATAAGTCCGGCGAGCGATTACGGCGGCGATGTGGCTGGACGGTCGGCTTAGGGGCTTGAGCATCATTTAGATGAAGCACTGGTGCCATTCCAGTGTTCAACTCAGCAAGGTAGGCAGGATTACGACCTGTCCTTGACGGAACGGCCGCACGGCACGTCGGCGGCAGAGAACGCGCTCTGCGCGTGCCAGGCCACGGCGAAGGTGCTGCATGCGTGCGCTAGCAAGGAGGTGGCTATGGGGAGCTCTCAGGAGGTTTGGGCGGTGCCGAATGGCGTTATGCCGCAGGGTTGTCCCCTGTCGGCCGCTACGGTGGTTCTGCTGCCGCAAGACACGCCGGCGCAGGCGGGCCAGGGTGCCACCGACGCCAGGAATGCGCCAAGCGCGCGTGTGGTGCTCCGGACAAGAAGGAAGGGCTGTTAGCAACGTGCCAAGTGCACTGTCGACATGTGACTGAAACTCTGACGAAGAAACGACACTGAATTCTGAATATTACTGAAGATGTACAGTAACAGTGCATGCCAGGTGTTCGACAGAATGATTTTGGCATGTGGGGATTTTTCCTTGAGCTGGTTTTTGGTGGAGTGGTCTCTCATTGCAGCTAGGGGTTGCCTGAATTTTGGTGGAATTTTTGGAGAAGTGGAGATATGAATTTCACCAAATTTGACAAATCTGGTCCAAACTTGCAGAGGGTGAATTTTGAAATATTTGAAAAGAAGAAGAGTGGATCATGATGGTTCTAGGTTGTGGGTGCTAAGGACTATCCAGAGGAGTTGAATTGAGATCAAAGATCAAAGGCATTTAGGTACTTACTTTGCAAACTACCTAAGCTCAAAATAAAGGACATATTTATTTTGGGGGAAGAAATGAATGGAATAAAATCCAAAAATGGATTTTATTAGATGGGACAGAAAGTTTGGGTTGTCCCAAAGTGGAAGGAGGGGTTTTGGGAAAATTTTACCATAAGAGGCATGGTAAAACAAGAATGGATCAAAACCAAATAAAAGCCCAAAACCAAAAAGGTTTTCTTTTTAGAAGAAACTAAATCCAAGAAAAGATTTTTGAGAGGAAAACTCAGAAGAGGTTTTTAAGAAGGGTTTAAAAGACCTTCTTTAAACCAAGCAAGACTCTTGCTGAAAACAAAAACCACAAAAATTTTGGAGTGTCACAACACCTACCCCCTTAGGAAAAATCTCGTCCCCGAGATTTCAGCTGATCCTTAAACAGGTGTGGGTGCTCTGTCCGAAGAAAATCCTCTCTCTCCCAAGTTGCTTCATTCTCGGTGTGATTGCTCCACTGAACTCTGAAAAACTTGATGGTTTTCTGTCGGGTCCTCCTCTCAAACTCTTCTAATATTTTTATTGGGTGCTCCCGATAGGTGAGGTTTGGTTGCATGTCAATATTTTCATGCGATACTTGCTTCTCTGGGTTGCTCACATACTTTCTCAACTGCGAGATGTGGAACACGTTGTGGATATCGGATAAATCTCTGGGTAGGTCTAGCTGGTAGGCTACCATGCCTCTTCGGGCCACTATACAGAATGGTCCGATGAATCTTGGTGCTAGCTTTCCCTTAATCCTGAATCGTTGCAGACCCCTCATAGGAGAGACTCTTAGGTATACGAACTCTCCGGGTTCAAAACTGATTTCCTGATGCTTTCGATCGTAATAACTCTTTTGCCGACTTTAAGCTGTCTTGAGTCGATCTCTAATGATCTTAACTTTCTCCTCAGCCTCCTTGAGCATATCTGGGCCGAAGATATGGCTGTCTCTGGTCTCTGACCAATTTAGCGGGGTACGACATCTTCTCCCATACAGGGCTTCAAAGGGTGCCATTTGCAAGCTGGCTTGATAACTGTTGTTGTATGCGAACTCTGCATATGGCAAGCTTTCCTCCCAACTGGTTCCGTAGGTGAGGACACAGGCTCTCAGCATATCTTCCAGGATTTGGTTTACGTGTTCAGTCTGCCCATCAGTCTGGGGATGGTATGCGGTACTGAATGCTAGTTGGGTACCCAATGCCTGTTGTAGGTGATCCCAAAATCTAGAGACGAACTGTGTGCCTCTGTCAGATATGATAGTCTTTGGGACTCCATGTAGGCAGATGATATGGGCAAGATAAAGTCTGGTCAGCCTCTGAGTGGTGTGAGTTGTCTTCACCGGAATAAAATGTGCCACTTTTGTTAATCTGTCGGTTATGACCCATATGGTATTATTTCCGTGTTGTGACCATGGTAGTCCAACAATGAAATCCATTCCAATCTCGTCCCACTTCCACTCGGGTATCTTGTTTGGCTGTAACAGCCCGGCTGGTTTCTGGTGCTCGGCCTTGATGCGTTGACAAGAGTCACAGCATGCAATGAACGTGGCTATGTCTCTCTTCATACCGTGCCACCAAAAAATTTCCTGAAGGTCTTTGTACATCTTTGTTCCTCCAGGATGAATTGAATACGGAGCAGTGTGGCTTTCAGACAGAATCTGCTGTTTGAGGTCCTTGATATTTGGTACGCAGATTCTTTCTCTGTACCACAATATTCCTTGTTCATCTATGTTGAATTCTGAGGCCTTGCCCAAATTCACTTTCCTCTTTATGCCATCAATACTAGGGTGTCCATGCTGAGCCTCCTTGATCTTTTCCTTCAGGGTAGGCTGTATTTCCAAGTTCGACACACTGCCTTTGGTGACCATTATTAAATTGAGTTTGGCAAATTCCTGTTGAAATTCTGGCCTCAAATTTGGTATACTGTCGTTGTCTGGGCTCGGATTCCGACTAAGGGCATCTGCCACAACATTTGCTTTTCCGGGATGGTAGTGAATCCCAACATCATAATCCTTTACCAACTCCAACCAGCGTCATTTCCATAAATTTAGTTCCGGCTATGTGAAAATATACTTAAGACTCTTATGGTCTGTGTATATTTCACAACGATTTCCAAGTAGGAAGTGTCTCCATTCCTTGAGTGCATGGATGACCGCTGCCAATTCTAGGTCATGAGTGGGATAATTCTCCTCATGCTTGCGAAGTTGTCTGGAGACATACGCAACTACCTTGCCTTCTTGCATCAATACGCATCCGAGGCCTTTCCGGGATGCGTCACAATACACCTCAAAATCCTTGTGTATGTCTGGCACAATTAATACTGGTGCCGTTGTTAATTTGCTTTTTAGCTCTTGGAAGCTTTTCTCACATGCTTCCGTCCATTCAAACTTCTTGCCTTTCTTGAGCAACTGCGTCATTGGCTTTGCTATGGTGGAGAATCCTTCAATAAATCTCCGATAATAGCCTGCCATTCCCAAGAAACTCCGTACGTCCGTTACGCTAGCTGGTGGTTTCCAGCCAAGTACGGCCTTGACCTTTTCCGGGTCTACTGCAATACCTTCTTGGGTGAGTACGTGGCCCAGAAAACCCACCTGTCTTAGCCAAAATTCACATTTGCTGAATTTGGCGTACAGTTGATGTTTCCTGAGTTCTCCGAGTACAATCCTGAGATGCTCGGCGTGCTCTTCTGGTGTTTTGGAGTATATCAGAATATCATCGATGAATACCACAACAAACTTGTCCATATACTTCATAAATACTTTGTTCATGAGGTGAACAAAATATGCGGGGGCGTTGGTTAGCCCAAATGGCATTACTGTGAACTCATACAGTCCATATCTGGAAGTGAAGGCTGTCTTGGGAATATCTTCTGTTCGCACTTTTAATTGGTGGTATCCCGATCTCAAGTCAATTTTTGAGAAGACTTTGGCCTGTGCGAGCTGATCAAATAAATCATTTATTCGGGGCATTGGGTATTTGTTCTTGATTGTGACCATGTTAAGAGCTCGATAGTCAATACACAATCTCAGTGTTCCATCCTTTTTCTTGGCAAATAAAATTGGAGAACCCCACGGTGAGGAACTGGCTCGTATGTATCCTTTCTCCAATAATTCTTTTATTTGCTTCTTCAATTCTACCAATTCGGATGGTGCCATTCTGTATGGTTTCTTGTAAATGGGAGCGGTTCCGGGTGCTAGCTCAATGCTGAATTCTATCTCTCGGTCCGGTGGCATGCCTGGTAGTTCTTCTGGAAATACGTCTGGAAATTCACACACTACTGGAACCTTGTTCAGCTCAGAAACGTCCACCTTGTTTAATCTCGGTTGCCGAGGTATTTGTCTCTCTTTGGCTGAAACTTTTATTGTCTCCCCGTGATGGTGTGTGAGAATCACGGTCCGGTTGAAGCAGTCAATAAAACCTTTGTTGGTGGTTAACCAATCCATCCCTAGGATGACATCCAATCCTTTGCTTTCCAATACAATAAGGTTGGCGTAAAACTTTAATCCTTCAAATTCAATAACCACACCTTGACAGTAACTCTGGGTCACTTGCTTAATTCCAGGGGACTTGATGATCATTAATTTTTTCAAGGGAAGCATCGAATTTTTTTTGCAAAGCAAAACTCTTCGAAATGAATGAGTGAGAAGCTCCAGAATCAAACAAAATCATGGCAGGTATTGTGTTGACAGGGTACGTACCGAGTACGATATCTGGGGTGTTATGTGCTTCCTCTTTGGTCACGTAGTTTAGGTGACCCTTCTGGTGGTTGTTATTGGGGTTGAAATTGTTTCGCTTGGGCGATGAATTATTGCCACCATTGATAGGCTTTGGGGTTGAGTTCCTTGGCTTGGGGCACTGCTTGGCATAGTGCCCTTCTTCTCCACAAGCGTAACAAGTAACGCCTGGGCAATATGTGAACTCCTTGTCTCTTGCATGGAAATTCTTGATTGGGTGTGAATTATTCGTCGGGGTTTTGTGTGTTCCACCCTTCTGAAATTCCGTCTTGTTTCTGTGATTGCGAGCAAAAGTAGTCTGGTCCCTTTTGCATTTGCGGAAGTCTTCCAGGCTATGTCGCTCATTTTCCAGAGTAATGGCCTTATCCACCAGTGTTTTAAAATCTGGGAAGGTATGTACAACTAGCTGGCATTTAAGTGCGGGTGCCAAGCCTTCCAAGAATTTTTCCATCTTCTTGCTCTCGGTCATGCGCTCTTCATTGGCGTAGTGAGACAGCAGAGTGAATTGGCTGTTGTATTCTGACACTATCATGGTCCTTTGCTTGAGGTCATCAAATTCTCTCTTCTTGATTTTCATAACACTTTAGGAATGTGTGCCCCACGAAAACCTTCCTTGAAATCCTCCCAGGTTATTTCGTTTTCGTTGGGGTGCATGTGCAGGAAGTTTTCCCACCACGATGCAGCTGCTCCGGTGAGATAATGTGGTGCATACAATACCTTTTCACGGTCTGAACACTGTGCAATAATTAATTTTCTCTCCATGTCTCGAAGCCAGTCTTCGGCCTCAAGAGGCTTGTCAGTGTGAGAAAATGTTTGGGGACGCGTTTTCTATAACTCAGATAACTTGGATTGCTGCTGATACTGACCACGGTTATTTCCCATATTGATGAATTGGTTCATCATTTCCTGGTGTTATTGTTGACTCTGTTCATACAGACGACACACTTGGGTAAATGTTGTTTCACTATCCTGTTGACTTGTCTGCCCCTGAGTGAAATTGTGGTTTGGTGGTGTGCCATAATTTTCTTCGGGCTGATTTGGCATAGAGCGCGTCCACGGACGAGACATCTTTCACTCTGTGGATATATTTTGTGAAACTCGTAAGACAGGAAAGAGAGTTTGCAAAGGTCAATAAAGTCACACATAAAACTCCAGGATTTTTTTTTTGAAAATACACGATTGCGCGTGGAGAAGGACTATTACATATCTTACATGTGAGCATAATTATACATTACATCACTGAGGATATGCGTACATAATCCTGACATGTTATTGAGACTAGTGCACTTCTCCAAATCCTACATGATGCGCAAACAGGATACTTCTCACAACCTATGTACATATAAACATATCACACAAGTCGGTACATCGCATGGCGTCTAAACGTACTTAGTCGGAGATGGTGAGGATCTCCCTTGTCCTGCCGAGGGTGAGACGCAGTGATGCTGGGGAATCAACCTCCTCCTCGCTAATACGTTCTAGATGAGGAACACTGCGCTGAGCTGATGGAACAGGTGCCATAGGCGGAGTAACCTGAATATGAATGGGCGAAATAGGTGGGGTAGCACGTATGGGAGTGGGTGCAATGAGTGGTGCAGCGCGAACGGGAGTGGGTGAAATGAGTGGTGCAGTGCGAACGGGAGTGGGTGCAATAGCTTGGTTGAATTCCTCAGTGGTAGGCAGACGACGAGCAGCGGCAAGAATGGTAGGTGAATGAGAAGCTGAGGATGAGATAAAAGTCAGCGGTGGAGCGGTGTGCAGGAGTTCCCTCCTGTTGGCGGCACAGCCATGGACTGAGTCCATGCGGGCAGCTACGAGGTCGTCCACCATGCTGTCGAAAGCTGCCTCTAGGGCTCGGAGGTACTCGACAAGCATCTTAAAGGCCTCGTCTCGCTCTCCTCTGGGGCAAGAGAATGAGTAGTGACAGGTGTATGGTACATGGCATGGAAGGTAGCGGTAGCGACGAGTCTTCATTGCAGGAAGGACATCCCGAAGACGAGCTATCGCCTCGCGGGCAGCCATCTGCATAGCATGCCTTTCTGTAGGCATGGCTCTCCCCAAGAATCGGAAGTGGCGTATCTCAGCACGCCCTCCCCTGAATTGCACCGCGGCCTGGTGCATGGTCAGACTGTCGTTGATCTTGTGTGGATAAAGTGTGAAGACTGGGCGCACGGATGGCCCCATCGCGACCTGAACGATGAAGGAGAGGAGTTTGACGAACCCCTCAGGCACGTTGGCGAACATCTGTGACTCACATTCGTCGCCAGCCATCTACAAAAGTAGGCAAAAATTCTGAACGATCAGATCATAAATTTTATGCTGACTGTCAGAAAAATGACTACATTTGTAAAAACATGAATAAACTCTATCATGCTAATAACCAATTAGCGATCGCACCTAGTGGCTTCCTACAGTCAGCCTGGCTCTGGTACCAAGTCTGTCACGACCGATTTTTCAATAAAATGCTTATTGAGAAAACCGATCTTTAGTTCCCAGTATAGGAAAAGTCATCCTCACTGGTAGACAAATACTTGATAAACAGAGGACCAGTAGCATAAATATATTACAGGGTTGAGCTGAGGCTGCTCAACAATTTATTACAAACTCGCCAATATCTTACATAAGGGCGGTTATGGCACAGGGGTGTGGTGACATGCTACTAGCTCGAGATAAAAGTGGTGGTGGATAACTTGACTCCTAACTGGCAGCTCATCGAGCGTCGAGGTGAGGCTCGATGAATTTATTCTGGGGTGGCGGAAGCGGATATGATACAGTGACCAAAGCAGGATCGCACGGGACTGACTGGGACTCCTCTAGGCGTCGGACTCGCTATCGAACTCTTCATCCATGAGATCGCCTTCATCAACATCTGGCCAAATCAACAAGCCAGGTGAGTACTTTGAAAGTACTCGCAAGACAGTTCGGACAAAAGATATAACAAATGCATGCATGAATGCGTCATGAGCAAAAATAATAATGCTCGATCCAATAATAATATTTTTGCATGACTTGATAAGTAAAACAAATAACTGAAAACCGATCGGGTGTCTGGAGCGACGCCTCGAAAGGTAAACAAATAAAATTCATGCCGCAGTCGGGCGTCTAAGCGACACCACATAAAGGGCTTATAAAAGAAATGCCACAGTCGGACGTCTGAGCGACATCACAGAAAGGGCTTATAAAAGAAATGCCACAGTCGGACGTCTGAGCGACATCACAGACAGGGCTTATAAAAGAAATGCCACAGTCGGACGTCTGAGCGACATCACAGAAAGGGCTTATAAAAGAAATGCCACAGTCGGACGTCTGAGCGACATCACAGAAAGGGCTTTGAAAAGAAATGCCACAGTCGGACGTCTGAGCGACATTGCAGACAGGGCTGATAATAAATGTAAATAACAAGTCTGCCACCATCGGACGTCTGAGCGACATCACAGACAGGGCTCATAACAAATGTAAATAACAAGTATGCCACCGTCGGACGTCTGAGCGACATCACAGACAGGGCTTATAACAAATGTAAATAACAAGATTAGTCCATCCACAAGAATAAACTTTTAACCGGATTTTACACAAATGTATTCCACCGGAGTTTTGTCACCGAGACTGATATCTGACAAGATAAGATGAATACAGTACTTGGACAAGTACAAGATGATTTAAAGGATTTGTGATCTGCAGAGTTTGTACTCACTGACCACAGCCAACGGATTTCCGTAGTCACGAAGGACTAGTTCCGTTTACGGCATTTCGATAGAAACACATTTAAGTAGTACACACCCATTCCACCTCACGATGCCAGGAATCACCCTAGGCAACGTCCAAGAAAAACTTTGAGACGGGGAGGTCACAACCTCGAATAGCATGGGATCAAATTTCTATACGCGCGCTCTAAGGGGTGCCCCCCTCTCGGTCCCAACCGGAAACACCCATGCCCCCTGACCGGATGACGGGCTTTAATCCAGGGCCATGGAACCCTCATCCCGGCCTCTCTACTTGGTGTGTACCAGGAAAACGTTGCAACTTACTAAGCCATATTCCTTGCGGAAAACATGTGGCAGTACAGGAAGGAAATGAATGGGAATGTGATTTGATTCACGATGACACTGATGTCAAATGGACTGGCATAAGACTGGCACGTCACAACACTGCCATCTTACCCATCCTCATGCCATCTCATGGCCATGCCAATATGTATCCAACAACATATGGCTTTCCGAAACTTACTTTCCACTTCTGTGCATGAAATATAACATTTAAAGAAATGTTCATAAACATGCCATGAAACTCCTAAGATGCAAACATGCAACAAACACTTCATCATATCAAGAGTTCAAACATGCTTGCCTGGTTCGGAGTAGTCGGAGTCTAACTGGGTGAAGTTTGCGGCTCCGTCACTTCCTCCGGAATCTACGGTATAAGAAAAATATGCACGTAACGTAAATACCGCGAGGTGCACAAAAAGTAATTCAAATAATTTTCAAATAAACCTGATAAAAAACTAGACAAAATTTTAAAGAGAACAGAAAAAGAATCAAACCAAATTCCTTTTCTGTTTAAAAGATATAAGGGTTTTGATTCAGGGACCTTTCTGTAATGAAACAGAAACTTCCCAGGTGGTTTTGCGGAAAAGTCCAGAAAACGGTTTGTTTAAAAGAAAAGACTGAGAGACTGACAGGCGGGCTCCACCCGTCATGTTTGAACATTCAAACGAGGGAAACAGGGCGCAACGGTGCCCGAGAGATGCGGTGGTCGCCGACGGCGATCCACGGCGGGGCAGGGTGATTGGGTGGTACCTCTATGATCAGCACGTCCTTCCGCGTCTATGGGTGGTGGTGGTGGTCGCCGGCGAGCACTGTGTCGACGGTGGCCCTTGCTCTGGCGAACGGCGGTTCGGGTGGTCGTGGGCCTCGTCGGAGAGAGCTGCTAGGATCAAATTGGACTGGGGGTTAGACTCCTAGAGGTGGTACGAGGCTACGGGCGAGAGTAGGGCGGCGGAGGAGTTCTCACCGAAGAGAACGTTGCCGGAGCCCGAGGCGGACGGAGGTGGCCGGAGTCGAGGAAGAAGGGCCCCTCGAGGCTCTTCCAGTGGCTAGGCGGGGTCTGGTGAGGTGGTGGAGTTGTGCGGGGGCGAGAGCAAGCTCGGGGGGTGTGCTATTTATAGCCGGCCCGAGGCGGTTGCCGTGAACGGATAAGTCCGACGAGCAATTACGGCGGCGCTGTGTCTGGACGGTCGTCTTAGGGGCTTGAGCATCATTTAGATGAAGCACTGGTGCCATTCCAGTGTCCAACTCAGCAAGGTAGGCAGGATTACGGCCTGTCCTCGACGGAACGGCCACACAGCACGTCGGCGGCAGAGAACACGCTCTGCGCGTGCCAGGCCACGGCGACGGTGCTGCATGCGTGCGCTGGCAAGGAGGTGGCCACGCGGAGCTCTCAGGAGGTTTGGGCGGTGCCGAACGGCGTTATGCCGCAGGGTTGTCCCCTGTCGGCCGCTACGGTGGTTCAGCCACTGCAAGACACGCCGGCGCAGGCGGGCCAGGGTGCCACCGACGCCAGGAACGCGCCAAGTGCGTGTGTGGTGCTCCGGACAAGAGGAGGGGTTGTGAGCAACGTGCCAAGTGCACTGTTCGACATGTGACTGAAACTCTGACGAAGAAACGACACTGAATTCTGAATTTTACTGAAGATGAACAGTAACAGTGCATGCCAGGTGTTCGACAGAATGATTTTGGCATGTGGGGATTTTTCCTTGAGCTGGTTTTTGGTGGAGTGGTCTCTCATTGCAACTAGGGGTTGCCTGAATTTTGGTGGAATTTTTGGAGAAGTGGAGATATGAATTTCACCAAATTTGACAAATCTGGTCCAAACTTGCAGAGGGTGAATTTTGAAATATTTGAAAAGAAGAAGAGTGGATCATGATGGTTCTAGGTTGTGGGTGCTAAGGACTATCCAGAGGAGTTGAATTGAGATCAAAGATCAAAGGCATTTAGGTACTTGCTTTGCAAACTACCTAAGCTCAAAATAAAGGACAGAATTATTTTGGGGAAAGAAATGAATGGAATAAAATCCAAAAATGGATTTTATTAGATGGGACAGAAAATTTGGGTTGTCCCAAAGTGGAAGGAGGGGTTTTGGGAAAATTTTACCATAGGAGGCATGGTAAAATCAAGAAAAGATCAAAACCAAATAAAAGCCCAAAACCAAAAAGGTTTTCTTTTTAGAAGAAACTAAAACCAAGAAAAGATTTTTGAGCGTGAAAACTCAAGAGAGGTTTTCAAGAAGGGTTTAAAAGACCTTCTTTAAACCAAGCAAGACTCTTGCTGAAAACAAAAACCACAAAAATTTTGGAGTGTCACACACCTCTAGAATGTCGCAGTTTGGAAAGTAGCAGGCTTTGAGAATTCTGCTGCATAAACTATCCGGATTCTTGAGTAGCCGCCATCCTTGACGTGACAACATAGCAATGTTGAAGCTATGCATGTCTCGAAAACCTAGTCCACCCTATGCTGTTGGTATTGTTAAGTTATCCTAGCTCAGGCAGTGCATCATATTTTCCTTGCCCTAGTGACTCCACAAATTTTTTGCTATGAGTGTGGTTTGCTCTTGGCAGAAGGTTTCTGTGGGATCAAAACACGACATGGCAAAGGTCGGTATCGCCCACGCCACGTCTTTCACCAAGGTCTCCTTCCCACTCTTCGCCAACAGCCTTTCTTGACATCCATGGACGCGACCGCACATGCATCTCTTTATATATGCAAAAGTGCGTCTACGAGATTGGCCAACATGTACTGGCAGGCCAAGGTAACGGTCTTTCCAGTCTTTACTTATAATCTGAACCTTTGACTTAACCTGATTCTTCACAGCCTCATCGGTGTTTGGCGAGAATATGATGGCAGACTTTTTCGTGTTGATGCATTGTCCAGAGCAGTTCTCATAAAGCTCGAGGATATCATGGGGAGTAGCAGCCTCTTCTTGCTTTGACTTTAGACAAATCACTGAGTCATTGGCGAATAAAATATGTGAAACACTGGACGCATTTTGGCAGATTTTGACACCACTAATCTTTCCTTGTTCCTCAGCTTCATGCAGCAATGCAGACAATCCTTCGGCACAAATCACAAAGAGGTAGGGGAGAGGGGGTCCCCTTGTCTCAACCCACGTGTTGGCACAAATTGTTCTGTTAGGACTCCATTCACCCTGATTTGATAGCGAACTATTGTGACACATTTCATTATGAGATTTACCCACCTCCTCCAAAAACCCAATTTCACTAGCATTGCCTCAAGGAAATTCCATTCAACTCGATCATAAGCCTTGCTCATATTCGCTTTTATAGCAGCCACTCCCTCCTTTCCACTTCTTTTGTTCCTCAGGTAGTGCGAGGCTTCGTAAGAAATAAGGACCTTGTCTATGATCAGCCTTCCGGGAATGAACGCAGTTTGGTTTTCAGAGATGATATCTGGGAGCACCACCTTTAACCGATTTGCTAGCACCTTTGACACTAGCTTATACAACACGTTGCACAGACTTATCGGGCGCAGATCTTTTATCCTGTTCGGGTCCTTAACCTTGGGTATAAGTGCCACCACAGTATCATTCCAGCCCTCCGGAATCGTCCCGCCGTTAAGGACCGCAAGGACCTCTTCCACAATGTAATCACCCATGAAATGCCAATGGCGTTTGAAGACTATCAATGGCATGCCATCCGGGCCTGGCGCTTTCAGGTCACCAATAAGATATAGTGCCGCCTTCACTTCCTCACGAGTAAATGATGCATCCAGCACATTAAGCATTGCAGTGGTGACCCGCGGCTATACCTTGTCAATGAGCCCATCAACTCGGTTTCCCGCAGAAGAGGTGAAAAGGTCCTGGAAATAAGAACAAGCATAGTTAGTTAAATTACTCTCTGCTACTACCGACCCATCTTCCCTTCTCAACTCCTTTATCTTGTTTGCCTTCTTCCTCACAGACGCCATAAGATGGAAAAAACGGGTATTCCTATCCCCCTCCAACAACCACCACACATGAGCTCGTTGCTTCCACATAGTATTCTTCTTCTCCTCTAGCTCATCCACCAAACACCTGAGTTTAGCTTCCTCCTCTATCTTCTCTTGCGACGCCGAGTCCTTCATACATCTCTCCAAATCTTCTTTCGCCTTCTTCAATCTACCCTCTACTGCTCCAACCACTTCTTTATCCCAAATCCACATCTTCCTCGCTATCTCCTTTAGTGCATGAGCTACTCCTCCCTCTCTACTATCCCAACTTCTCTCCCAAGCCTCCCAAATGACATCCTCATAGCCATCCTCCTGTAGCCACCTCGCCTCAAAATGGAAGCCCCTGTCTCCCCCTTCCCAACTCCTGTCGATCCCCTTTGTGTTAACAATCACAGGTCGATGATAAGAATGTGTAGGCACCCAATTCAAAATTGCATGCTCCAGAAATTTTCCACACCATTTGTCATTAGCGGTGGCCCTATATAGTCTCTTGCAGATGTACGTGCGTAGCTCCTTACTATGGTTCCTCCAGGTAAAGATACCTCCCTCAAACCCCAAGTCAGACAGCTCGCACACCTCCAGTGCCTCCTGGAATCCTTCCATCATGCCTTGCGAGCGATCTGCCCCCCCCCCCCCACCTTCTCTATGCCAGATAGAATCTCATTAAAATCTCCAAGACACAACCATGGCCGGTCCTATTGGTGCTGTTGTTTGAGTAACTTGAGGATTCTCCATGTATCCTTCTTCCTCTCCGTTGCTGACTCCCCATACGCGCCCGTCAGACGCCATATCGAGCCATCTTCCTCTATGACATCATCATCTACATGTATCCTTCCATACAAGCAAAGTGACACGTCCAACCCTCTCCTGCAGAACATTGCAACCCCTCGACTTCTACCCACTGGATTCCAGGCCGTCATATTTTTAAGCCCAAGCATCCAGCGGAACCTATCCAACTAATTCTCAGTGAGCCTCGTCTCTGCCAAGAAAAGCACATCAGGATCCTCCACTCTCCCCAACTTGATGAGCGATCGAACTGTTGGGTTGTTCCCGAGTCCCCAGCAGTTCCAGCTAATAATTTTCATTGTGTCCGGCGGGGCTGCTCTAACAGCCTGCCCGATATCTCGTTGGTTTTGTTGTTTCCTTCCTTCATCCCCTCTACAGAAGCTACTGTGTCCTCTTCCATGAGCCTCCCCCTCTTTGCATCCTCTTAGACCCAACATCCACCCCATCATGACGCCTTTTATTCCCCAAAATTGTCTCCGTACTATGCGTGGGCACTTGTTTTTTATACTCACTTCTAGATTTCCGGTGAAACTTTGCCATATTCTGGGAACTAGGTTTATTGATCATTCATTGTTGCCTCCCTACCCAACTAGGACTTTCCCTTGCACATTTGGTCATTCATCTCTGATCCATCCACAGCCATGATCACCGTTTCTCCTGTCACCCCCCCCCAGCTTTCTTCTTAGGCACCTGCAGGATCTACCTCCTGGGCTGAGCTGCCCTTTGTGGTTGGTTTTGGTTGTGTCGTGCGTATACTCATATCGAGCTTCTTCGGCTTGCCCCCGCGTGGTGGTCAGTAACTTAGGAGCTTTGTGGGACTCGTCACTTCTTCCCCACCCTCCACTCTGCCTCCTTTCATACCATTATTCAGTCCCTCTCCCTTCCTCCAGGACAAGCTATCGCTACCACTCCCGCTTCCCGACCTGCCGCTCAAGCGACTATGGCCATAGAATCTGCTTCCTCCCGCGCTACCTCCTTTCCCCTTCCAACTGTGGTCATCCTCACCGCTAAACCTCCTTCTTTTGATATCTGCTCTTAGCCAAGGACCAAATTGGGAGTTCTTTCCTTTGTTTACTCTGGTAGAGCACTCCTTCGCGACATGACTGATGAGGCCACATGTGTAGCAAAAGTCAGGGAGGAATTCGTACTCAAACCAACACCAAAGCCCCTCCTCCTCTTCTTCCTCCTTTCCGTCTATGCTCATCTTTTTCTTCCTCTTCTGTGCTCCATTGCTATCCTCATCATCCAAAGTGAAACCCCTCATGATTGGTTTGTCGATATTCATCCTGACATTCACTCTCAAGAATTTACCAATAGCTTTCCCATCCACTCCGGCATCCACCTCCACATATCTCTCGATTACATTCCCTATCTCCTCTGCTGAATCCTCGTGCATCATACCAAGGGGAAGATTGAATATTCTTACCCAGATTGGGATGTCATTGAACTCATAATCCTCAATTCTTTTTCCTGGATCATAATCCTCCACCACCACTAGATCTTTATCAAACATCCACGGACCATCCTCTAAGGCCTTCCTCGTTTCCGATTCTTGCTTAAAAGTGAACACAAACCTATTGTCTCCAGCCTCTCTGCATTCAATACCTTTGATCGGGCACCAGATCCTTCCCAAGGAGAGACAGATCGCATCCGGATGAGCCGGCTTCTCATAAACCACCCGCCCGACTGCCTAGAGATCCGTCGCCTTCCCTTTCTCCTTCCCTACTAGCCGGATCCTGACTCCCTTCCTGTCCTCCACTAACAACTTCAAGCTCTTCATCATCCCCGCTACTCCCTCCATCTTCCTCCTACACCTCCGAACACCGTCGCACGCCGCCTAGGGTTTTGAGGCGTATTACGATCGTGCGCCCTAGGGAGCACACGGAAGGCTTTGATGTGAAGTGGTTTGCGACGAGACTCGCTAAGGGATGGAGAGCGAGAGATCTAAGTGATGTCGGATGAGATCGATCGATCACGAACAGGGAACGGGGTTGCGCAGGCATCCAAACCCTAATCGCCCCCGAGATCGTCGGAGCGATACCAAAAACCATCACACGTGGGTGCATACTCGCAATTAATTCTAACACATAGTTTTACTCGGGCTTGTTGGGGTGCGACGCAGGGCACGGTTTGATCAAGGGAGCTCCCCGACGTCGTTCGCTCGTGGCCGGGAGCCTCCCAAAGCGCACGGTCATTCACGCTAGGAGTACCAGGGAGGGCCCATTCTTTTCCTATTCATGTACAAAATAAAAAGAGATGCCAGTTGGCTGAAGGGAGGGGACACGAGAGACTTCATCGCCTCATGGAAACAACAACCATCCTTGATGTTGTCGAGTGCGGAGTTGGCTAACCGTTGGTGCCATTCCCAAGCTCATACATGAGGTTGTAGAGCCATGAGTAGAGGCGGCACAATGACAACCTTCTCACTTGACATAGCCCATCACACCCGCTCCCACCCACACACCATCTGAGCTCTTGTATCGGCGACTGATGAGGAGAGATGTGCCGACGACCCGGAAGGCTGTCGATCGTCATAATGTCGACTGCACCTCCACCCCAATAAGCCTTCCCAATTAGCTACCTGTGGTCACAAAGGCATATACTTCATTCATGTGGGTTTAATAGTCCTCCTTTTATTTTAGACTAAACTTTGACCTATAGATTTAACTAATAACATGTAAATTTATGTCACAAAAATTATATAGTAGGAAACCTCCTAAAATACAAATACGACAATATAACATTTGTGCCATATACATTATATTTATTAGTAATATAGATGATGAAAGTCAGGCCCAAAATACAAGAAGGTCCAATAAACCTGGATAGAGGGAGTAGATAAAAACAATTGGTAAAGATTCAGAGAGGCATAAATCCAACGGTTTAGCCGCAAGTGTCATGCAGATGAGTCTTGCACATTTTAAAACAAGTTTAAGAGCATCTCCAAGGTAGACCCGTAAACCTCCCACGACCGTCCGGACTGCACAAGCCATCCAACGTCAACTTGTAACGGTCTGCGGAGCGGTCCAGATGTGACTTCTCCCGCAAACCAGAGACAAAAGTGGGGGAGGTTTGCTGGAGTCCGGACCGCTCGCAAGCCCGCTACTCACCGCCTTGGCCCACCAAAAAAACCCTCACCACTCCCGCGTGCGCTCCCGCCCGATGCCAGCTGCCTACATTCATACCATTGTAGAGTGCGCCACTCTGCAATCAAGATGGCTCAGGGCGGGCGCGGCCTCTCATTGCCTCTGCCATTGAAGCAGCGCACGGGTCAAGGGCACAGCCCGCTGCATTCCCGGTTGAACACGCCTTCTCGCCATGTGATTTAACACCAATAGTTCACATCGCCATGTGATTAACACCCATAGTTCATATCGCCATGTGACCAACACCCAAAGGGTTTACTAGAGTCAATAATCTAGTTCACATCGCCATCTTATTAACACCCAAAGAGTACTAAGGTGTGATCATATTTTGCTTGTGAGAGAGGTTTAGTCAACGGGTCTATCATATTCAGATCCGTATGTATTTTGAAAATTTCTATGTCTACAAAGCTCTGTATGAAGCTACTCTAGCTAATTGCTCCCACTTTCAATATGCATCCAGATTGAGACTTAGAGTCATATAGATCAGTGTCAAAGCTTGCATGGACGTAACTCTTTACGACGAACTCTTTATCACCTCCATAACCGAGAAACATTTCCTTGGTCCTCTTTAAGGTAACTAAGGATAATTTTGACCGTTGTCCAGTGATCTACTCCTGGATCACTATTGTACCCCCTTTCCAACCGCATGGCAAGGTACACAACAGGTTTGGTACACAACATGCATACCTGATAGAACCTATGGCTGAGGCATATTGAATGACTTCCATTTTCTCTCTATATTCTGCAGTGGTCGGGCATTGAGTCTGACTCAATTTCACACCTTGCAACAGAGGCAAGAATCCTTTCTTTGACTGATCCGTTTTGAACTTCTTTAAAACTTTGTCAAGGTATGTGCTTTGTGAAAGTCCTATTAAGCGTCTTGATCTATCTCTATAGATCTTGATGCCCAATATATAAGCAGCTTCATCAAGGTCTTTCATTAAAAAACTTTTGTTCAAGTATCCTTTTATGCTATCCAGAAATTCTACATCATTTCCAATCAACAATATGCCATCCACATATAATACTAGAAATGCTACAGAGCTCCCACTCACTTTCTTGTAAATACAGGCTTCTCAGAAAGTCTGTATAAAACCATATGCTTTGATCACCTCATCAAAGCGTATATTCCAACTCCGAGATGCTTGCACCAGTCCATATATGGATCGCTGGAGCTTGCGCACCTTGTTAGCACCTTTAGGATCGAAAAAACCTTCTGGTTGCATCATATACAACTCTTCTTAGATATATCCATTTAAGGAATGCAGTTTTGACATCCATTTGCCAGATTTCATAAAATGTGGCAATTGCTAACATGATTTGAACGGACTTTAAGCATCACCATAGTTGAGAAAGTCTCATCGTAGTCAACCCCTTGAACTTGTCGAAAACCTTTTGCGACAAGTCGAGCTTTGTAGACAGTAACATTACCATCAATGTCAGTCTTCTTATTGAAGATCCATTTATTCTCTATGGCTCGCCGATCATTAGGAAAGTCCACCAGAGTCCACACTTTGTTCTCATATATGGATCTTATCTCAGATTTCATGGCCTCCGGCCATCTGTCGGAGTCTGGGCTCATCATAGCTTCTTCATAGTTATTAGGTTTGCCTTGTTCTAATAACATGACTTCCAGGACACAGTTACCATACCACTCTGGTGCGTATCATGTTCTGGTTGACCTACGAGGTTCTGTAGTAACTTGATCTGAAGTTTCATGATCATCGTCATTAGCTTCTTCTCTAGTTGGTGTAGGCATCACGGGAACAATTTTCTCTGATGTGCTACCTTCTAACTCGAGAGAAGGTGCAATTACCGCATCAAGTTATACTTTCCTCCCACTCACTTCTTTTGAGAGAAGCTCCTTCTCTAGAAAGGACCCATTTTTAGCAATATAGATCTTGCCTTTGGATCTGTGGTAGAAGGTGTACTCAATAGTTTCTTTAGGGTATCCTATGAAGACATACTTCTTTGATTAGGGCTTGAGCATATCTAGCTGAAGCCTTTTGACATAAGCATCGCATCCCCAAACTTTAAGAAATGACAACTTAGGTTTCTTGCCAAACCACAGTTCATACGGTATCGTCTCGACGGATTTAGATGGTGCCCTATTTAACGTGAATGTAGCTGTCTCTAGTCCATAACCCCAAAATGATAGTGGTAAATCGGTAAGAGACATCATTGATCGCACCATATCTAATAAAGTATGGTTACGACGTTCGGACACACCATTACGCTGTGGTGTTCCAGGTGGCGTGAGTTGTGAAACTATTTCACATTGTTTTAAATGAAGGCCAAACTCATAACTCAAATATTCACCTCCATGATTAGATCGTAGAAGCTTTATTTTCTTGTTACAATGATTCTCCACATCACTTTGAAATTCCTTGAACTTTTCAAATGTTTCATTAAGTAGATATACCCATATCTGCTCCAATCATCTGTGAAGGTCAGAAAATAACGATACTCGCTGTGTGCCTCAACACTCATCGGACCGCATACAACGGTGTGTATTATTTCCAGTAAGTCATTGGCTCTCTTGTTC
This sequence comes from Triticum aestivum, assembly GCF_018294505.1. Taxonomy (NCBI): domain Eukaryota; kingdom Viridiplantae; phylum Streptophyta; class Magnoliopsida; order Poales; family Poaceae; genus Triticum; species Triticum aestivum. The sequence continues at coordinate 160,781,363 of NC_057798.1, read as the reverse complement.
CGGAGAACGGAGTTTTAGTCATCTTACCCATGAGGCATGGTTTGCAAGTATCAGATGATTCATAATCATGTGATTCCAAAAGTCCATTCGTATGGAGTTTCTTCATGCGTTTTACACCAATATGACCTAAACGGCAGTGTCACGAGTATGTTGCACTATCATTATTAACTTTGCATCTTTTGGCATCAATATTATGAATATGTGTATCACTATGACCGAGATTCAATAAACCATTCACATTGGGTGTATGACCATAGAAGGTTTTATTCATTTAAACAGAACAACAATTATTTTCCAACTTAAATGAATAACCGTATTGCAATAAACATGATCTAATCATAATCATGCTCAACCCAAAACACCAAATAACATTTATTTAGGTTCAACACTAATTTCGAAGGTAGAGGGAGTGTGCGATGGTGATTGTATCAACCTTGGAATCACTTCCAACACACATAGTCACCTCGCCCTTAACTAGTCTTCGTTTATTCTGCAGCTCCTTCTTCGAGTTAATAATCTTAGCAACTGAACCGGTCTCAAATACCTAGGGTTTACTACGAACATTAGTAAAGCACACATCAATAACATGTATATCAAATATACCTTTGTTCACTTTGCCATCCTTCTTATCCGCCAAGTATTTGGGGTAGTTCTGCTTCTAGTGACCATTCCCTTTGCAGTAGAAGCACTCGATTTTAGGCTTGGGTCCAGCTTTGGGCTTCTTCCCGGTAGTGGCAACTTTCTTGCCGTTCTTCTTGAAGTTCCCTTTCTTTCCCTTTGCACTTTTTATTTAAACTAGTGGTCTTGTTAACCATCAACACTTGATGCTCTTTCTTAATTTCTACCGTCGTTGATTTCAGCATTGCAAAGATCTCGGGAATCATTTTCGTCATCCTTTGCATATTATAGTTCATCACGAAGTTCTAGTAGCTTGGTGATAGTGACTAAAGAATTCTGTCAATCACTATTTTATCTGGAAGATTAACTCCCACTTGATTCAAGCGATTGTAGTAACCAGACATTCTAAGCACATCTCACTTGCTGAGCTATTCTCCTCCATCTTGTAGGCAAAGTTCTTGTCAAAGGTCTCATACCTCCTGACATGGGCATGAGTCTGAAATGCCAATTTCATCTCTTGGAACATATCATATGTTCCGCGGTGTTCAAAACATTTTTGAAGTCCCGGTTCTAAGCCATAAAGCATGGCGCACTAAACTATCAAGTAGTCATCATATTGAGCGTGCCAAGCATTCATAACATTTGCATCTACTCCTGCAATAGGTCTGTCACCTAGTGGTGCATCAAGGACATAATTCTTCTATGCAACAATGAGGATAATCCTCAGATCATGGACCAAGTCCGCATCATTGCTACTATTATCTTTCAACTTATTTTTCTCTAGGAACATATCAAAAAAAGGGAGCTACATCGCGAGCTATTGATCTATGACATAATTTGCAAATACTATCATGACCAAGTTCATGATAAATTAAGTTCAATTAATCAAATTACTTAAGAACTCCCACTTAAATAGACATCCCTCAAGTCATCTAAGTGATACGTGATCCAAATCAACTAACCCATGTCCGATCATCACGTGAGATGGAGTAGTCATCAATGGTGAACATCTCTATGTTGATCATATCTACTATATGATTCACGTTCGACCTTTCGGTCTCCAGTGTTCCGAGGCCATGTCTGTACATGCTAGACTCGTCAAGTTTAACATGAGTATTCCGCATGTGCAAAACTGTCTTGCACCCGTTGTATGTGAACGTAGAGCTTATAACACCTGATCATCATGTGGTGTCTCGGCACGACGAACTGTAGCAATGGTGCATACTCAAGGAGAACACTTATACCTTGAAATAGCGCCCCTCCCCACACGGCTAACTGTAGCAATGGTGCATACGAGAGGGGAGGCAGCTAGGGGCGCCCCAAGTGGGCCAAATCCTACTTGGGGTTCCTCCCCAATTCGCCCCCCTTTCCATATTTTTTAGATGAAAGGGGGTGAGAACCCCCCGGTCCCATTTTATAAATGAAACCAGGAAAAGCGTTGAAAGTGCAGATGTTTCCCCCCGGGGAGGGAGCATGTTACAGTATTCCTAGAGGCCAAATTACAAAGGAAAAAGTCTAATGCAACAACAAAGGATTTTGTTACAGTGGGGGAGTGTATTTTTGCTACATTCCACCACTGTAACAGCGCTACTCGACTAAGCTTCGATCTTGCAGATCATCTTGCAATCATCTTGGCCTTCAACTGTCTTGATGCCCCCCTAGCTTCTCCACCGCGCCTCTGAGCTTCTTCCCAGGCTGGATCGGCAATCCCAACAGGTCCAGAGGAGTGACTGGGCTGAGCAGGCAGTGTTTGACACCACCAGAAGGGCTCCTCCGAGGTGAAGTGAAGGGGTGTGGTTCACCAGGCGCGACGTAGTCATCTAGGTTCAGCTTTGAGAGGAGGTCTTGATCGTCCTCCCTTGTAGAGATCATCCCCAGCAAAGTCACCTCGCCATGATTTGGAATGGGGTTTCCAAAATCAAGGAAATCTGGCGTGTTATCTTCTCCCACAGCGGGATCGCTTTCTCCTTGAGCAAGATCATCCATCTCCTCATTGTTCCCAACACTTTCCTCCAAATCTGTTTCAAATCAGTCCACACAGCATTGTTAAAAACATGAGCATTTCTGTTCTTCCTTAAAGTCCAAAGAATGCATGCACATATAGAGTTTAACATTGTCTGTTTCTTATTGGCGGGCCAAAACCTAGCAATAGAAAGATAATCTGAACACAGATCAATGGAGAACAAGTCTGAGACCTATCGCCAAATTTGTTTGGCCACTACACATCCAAAGAAAAGGTGATCAATTGTTTCTTTGTCTGTACAGTAGACACAATCAGGGGGTTTCTCAATGCCTCGTTTAGCTAAATTATCTTTAGTCATGAGTTTATTGTGAGAAAGCAACCAGAGGAAGACTTGTACCCTAGGTGGGACTTTAATAGACCAAACTGCAGGAATATAAATTGGTTGCACCCCCCTAAAATTAATGATGCTATATAGAGATCATGTGGTGTATTCACCCTTAGCTTCATATTGCCAGACCAGGGAGTCACCACACTCCTGGAAATGAGTGTTTTCAATGATCTGCTCTAGGCAATACCATTTCTCCATCATGTATGTAGTGAAAACCCTTCTAAAGGTCAGCTTAATTTCAACATTGTCCCACACTTCAGCCAGGGTGACACAATGCTGGTGACAGATGGAGTAAAGTGGCCAGAATTGGACAAAAAGAGGGGAGGTTCCAAACCAGATATCTTCCCGGAATCTAATCTTCTTTCCATCTCCCACTACCCATCTGTACCCAAACTTCAATGCTTTTGCTGCCCACATTACACCCTGCCAGAATATAGAGGGGTTTTGTGGGCTTCAAGCAAAGATATTAGGAGTATCATTCAAATATTTCCTATATATAAGATCTTTCCATAGCTTCCCTTCATCTTTAATGTATCTCTTCACCCAGCTCCCCAGCAGGCAAAGGTTCACATCTCTGATGTTAGGCACCCCTAGGCCTCGATGTTGCTTACTCATGCGAACTAGGTGCTAGTTAGCAAGGTGAATTTTCCTATTTCCTTCAAAATCATGTCCAGTGCCCATTTGGGGAATTTAAAGAAAAAAAAGAGATAAATGGGTATACTAGCTAGACAAGTTTTAATAAGTATTAATCTGGCTGAGTAGGATAGTAGTTTGCCTCTCCATCCAGCTATTCTCTTGAGAATCTTATCTATTAGAGGTTGCAGGTCCTCTCTCCTAAGCTTGTCATAGTGTAAAGGAATCCCAAGATATTTTATGGGGAATCCCCCAACTTTGCAACCTATAATGTCAACAAAGATTTTTGTCTCTTTGGGAGATATATCTATGGGGATTATCTCACTCTTAGCATAATTAATTTTCATACCTGAGACTTTTCCAAAACAGGTCAAGATAATTTTCAAGTTAGATGACTTGTGTTTATCTCTATCCATGAACAAGATGGTGTCATCTGCATATTGTAGGTAGATGACCCCATAAGGTATAAGGTTAGAACACAAGCCACTAATCATATCTTGAGATGCTCCTTTGAAAAGCATTCTACTAAGAACATCTACTACTAAATTGAAAAGGAGAGGGGATAGTGGGTCTCCTTGCCTCAGTTCTTTCCATGTGATAAAGGAATGTCCCTCTATGCCATTTATTTTCACCCCCACCGATCCCATATGAGTAATTTGCTTAATCCATGAGATCCATAAAGGACCAAAATTCCTCTTCTCTAGGATTTCTAGTAGAAAATCTAAGTTTACTTTATCAAAGGCCTTCTCATATTCTAGCTTTAGGACTAGACCTGGATTGCCTGATTTGTAAGTGGAGTGCAACACCTCATGTGCAGTAACCACACTTTCAAGGATATACCTGCCTTTGATAAAGGTGGTTTGGTTGCTAGAGGTGAGAGTATTCATCAATAATGCTAATCTATTTGTGAGAACTTTAGTAAAATCTTTAAAAATACAGTTTAAGAGACTGATAGGCCTAAATTTTTTCATGCTAGTAGCATCTTTCTCTTTAGGTATAAGAGTTAGCATTGCAAAATTTAGCCTGTAAATGTCAAGCTTTACTTTATGAAAATCATCAAACATTGCCACAATATCATGTTTAATGGTTTCCCAGAAGTTCTGGAGGAAGAGGAAAGAGAGTCCATCTAGACCAGGAGCTCCATCAGAGTATGATCCAAAAATGGCCTCTCTCACCTCTTCCTCAGAAAAAGATTTTTGGAGAGCTTGGTTATCTAGATCTTTCACTCTCTCTTCTAAGTAGAAGAAGTCATTGAATGCTAAAACCTTCCCTACTCTCTTTCTTAAAGAGCTCCTTGTAGTAGTTAGTGGCAATTCCCAACATCTCATTGATATCATTGGTGGTACCATTTGGTCCCTCCAAAACATTAATCTTAGTTTTTCTTCTCCTCTGATTGGCTACAGCCTGGAAATATTTAGTGTTTCTATCTCTTTCTAAAATATCTCTATCCCCAGCTCTCTGTCTAGCTTTCACTTCTTCCACAATCCATAGGTTACGTAATTCAGAGAGCAGGGTTTTCATCCTAAGTCTATCTAATTCAGAAAGGGGAGTAGTTTCTGATTAACATCCAGAGTGTTATACTCCTCTGGCAGCTTGATTTTGAGTTTTTTGATCTCAGAATCAACATTTCTACTCCATCCTTTATTGAACTTCCTAAACCTCCTGACTTTCTCTTGCCATATGTCTATAGGTATGGTGCTTAAGGTGGGAGCAGACCAGTTTTTTGCTTGCTAGCTCTTTGAACTCAGTTCTCAACATCGACCATTTTTCAAATTTATAACTAGTACTTTTTGGGGTGCTCCCAATACCAGAATCCCATAGGAGTGGAGTGTGATCACTGCCAGTCCTAGGGAGGGCCTGGGAGCTATTCAAAGGAAAGAGGGCATCTAATTCAGTAGTGCAAAAAATCCTATCTATGGTAGTCATGACTAGATTCTCCTGGTTGTTATCCCAGGTGAACTGCCTGCCAGACATTTTTATTTCTAGGAGGCTCCATATTTCTATCCAGGCATTAAACTTATCACTCCACTTGTGATTGATTTTGCCAGTGCTTTTGTCCTACTGGTATCTAACCAAGTTGTAATCACCCCCAATAATTGTTGGTTGATGATCTTCAATAAATAAGTTGTGGAGCTCAGATATGAAGTCATCTTTACCATCCTCATAAGGAGATCCATACACTGCTATAAATCTAAAATCCTTGCCACTATTCTTGTGGGTTAGGTTGCAGGAAACAGAGAAAAGGAGGGAGCTCCAATTGCTGATATCAAAGATATCAGAGTCAAACCCCACCAACACCCCCCCTGAGGTGCCTATGGCAGGTAGGTGGTGCCAGACATAACTAATATTACCACTAATGGATTTCAAGAAATAAGTAGAAAGACTCTCTTTCTTAGTTTCTTGAAAAGCTACAATATTGGGTTCGTGTTTGTCTAGGGTCTCAATAATACAAGTTCTTTAGCCAGGGTTTGTAATCCCTCTAATATTCCAAAAAATGGCATTCATTGGAAAAAGGTTTTTTTGCAGGGTGCTTGCCCTGTCCATAGTTGGAAATCCTCTCCCACGGAACACTTTGGTTCAGATGTGTGTGTGGGATCACACACCCAATCCCTTTAGGAGTGAAGGGGGAGACATTGAAAGCTGTCAATTCTTCCTGACTAGGCAACCCTTCAGGCTTGTTAGCAGGTTTTTCACCTAATCTAGGGTATTCAACTAAACTATCAATGTTTGGTGGCCCTTCATGCCTCCTATCATTTCTATTACCTACAATAGGAGTCATAGTTCTACTACTACCCTGCTTGGTGTTTTCAATTTTCTGTCCTTTAGACATTTGAAAAGCACTGTCAAGCATGCTAGTTCTATGGTCTTCCTGACCAAAATCTATTTCTATTCCTATCTTACTAGCTACTGCAATGAATTTAGGATCAGAAAAGTGCTCAAAGGAATTTCTAACAATAGTACATTTGCTGTTTTTCTTTTCAGTCTCTAAATTCTGCACTTTTTTGTTGTTTATGGCAATTTTTAGCATTGATCTGTTTCCTACATCAACTTTGCTGCTTTTCCTCTGTGCTTGCACTGTCCCCATTTGCTGTTTGGTTTTAGGTTTTCCCGAGTTTCCTTCACCACACATGCAGCAAATTGTGGGCTGAAGATCACTTCTTCTTCCTCAGGTATGTTTTCCTCTACAGAAATAGTATTTTCTAATTCATCCTCATCCTCCATCAACTCCATTTCTTGAAGGAGGTTGTAGCTCTGCCCCATTGAGTTGGGCTCTTGCAGCTGCTGCAGGTAGTTGAAGACCTTTTGCTTAGTGCTTTGGTTTGAGTTGCCACCAGCAGATTTGCTACTTTGCAAGGAGTGTGAGGATCCTGTCCTAGATGATCCTCTTTCTCTGTTGTTCATCTCTTCATCTTTTTTGCTCTTGTCCAATGCAGCCTCTGTATTGTTGCCTTCCAGGTCCTCATCTATGGGTTCCTCCATGTCTGCCTCTTCTACAGGTTGTTCCAGAGTGATTTTTATCTTGAACAGGTGGTCTCCAATCCCAAATAGCCTATTAGAGGGGAGTTTTGTATGATCCTTGCACCTGATCTTGATTCTGATAGTTTCAAAGAAGGACTTGAAGTTTCCAAGCCAATCCACATCAATCAGGGTCCCAAAAACTGATGCAAACTGTTCAAGAACACCCCACTCAGCCCATGCTGGTGCAATCCCTTCCAATTGGAGCCATACTTTTTGGAGCTCACTGTAGTGTTCTAGGGTTCCTTGCTAGACCTCTACATTCACTATTACCCCCTCCATTTCAGGCAGTCCAAACAGTGGATATCTAGCAACACTCTCAACTAGTATGTGAGGAGGGAATTTAACTATGAATGTCCACTCATCTAGCTTCCTGATCTGCCAAGGCCAGTTTGTCTTGTATATCAAGGAGAAGTTGTGTCCTAGTTCATGCTTTATTGACTTGTCCTGCCTCCACATAGACCAAGCCAACACTCCTCCTCATTCCTATGTGTTGATCATTCACATCTAGCACATCAATTTGGTGATATCCTAATCCAGGGGCTCCACTGCCAACAAACTTAGCTGGGTTCCTTGGTTTCCTTCTCACTAGGTAATCCTCTACTTTATGAGTCACTACTTTGCAGATGAAACACACAGGTGGCTTGGGACAGTTTGTCTTGTGATGTCTAGGCTCTCCACAACTGTAGCAAATCACGTCTGCATATTCTGCAGCTTCTACTTTATCTAGCTTAGGGAAAGGCTGCTTGTTCTTCCCTAAGTTCCTCCCCTTCCTCTGCTGGAAGGTATTACTTCCTACATTGCCTCCTTGCCCCTGCCCCTGATTCTGTAGCCTCTGACCAGTATTTTGGGCATTATGTTTCCCCAGTTTCTGGTCTCCCTGCCCATCTTTCTGGTGCTGCTCTACAAACCCTTCAGATGTTTCTTGCTCACGCAGCTGATTTCCTCCCCACGGACCAGGGCCTCCACGCCGTTGATTCATCTGTGGGGGAGGGGGGTAATACGCTCCAGGGAACCATGGCAGTAGGATCTGTGGACCTCCAGGGAAGCCAAAGCCGTACTGGAACTGAGGTGGTGGTGGACCGGAGAGGAAGGAAAGAGGAGGGCGGAGGGAAGGAAGGGGGACGCCGAATCCCGCCTTTCCTTTTCCCTTCCCCTCTTTCCTTCTCCTCCTGGTTCGGCCCATATGGGGGGCGCACCAGGCCCTGGTGGCTGCTGTGTTTCCCCTCTTGGCTCAAAAGGCCCATATCTTTTGTCGGGGGTGCCCGGAACCCCTTCCGGTGACCCGATATGTACCCGGTACCTTCTGGAACACTTGCGGTGTTCGAATACTATCATCCTATATATCAATCTTTACCTCTCGGCCATTTAGAGACTCCTCGTCATGTCCGTGATCTCATCCGGGACTCCGAACAACATTCGGTCACCAAATTATATAACTCATATAATATTATATCGTCATCGAACGTTAAGCGTGCGGACCCTACGTGTTTGAGAACTATGTAGGCATGACCGAGATACCTCTCCGATCAATAACCAATATCAGAACCTGGATGCTCATATTGGCTGTCACATATTCTATGAAGATCTTTATCGATCGAACTGTTATGACAATATACGTTATTCCCTTTTGTCATCGGTATGTTACTTGCCCGAGATTCGATCGTCGGTATATTCATACCTAGTTCAATCTCGTTCCCGACAAGTCTCTTTACTCGTCCCGTAATACATCATCCTGCAACTAACTCATTAGTCACTTTGCTTGCAAGGCTTATTATGATGTGTATTACCGAGAGGGCCCAGAGCTACCTCTTTGATACTCGGAGTGACAAATCCTAATCTCGATCTATGCCAACTCAAAAAAGACCTTCAGATATACCTTTAGAGCATCTTTATAATCACCAAGTTATGTTGTGACGTTTGATAGCACACAAGGCATTCCTCCGATATCCGGGAGTTGCGTAATCTCATAGTCAAAGAAATATGTATTTGTCATGAAGAAAGCAATAGCAATAGAACTGGACGATCATTATGCTAAGCTAACGGATGGGTCTTGTCCATCACATCATTCTTGTAATGATGTGATCCCGTTCATCAAATGACAACACATGTCTATGATTAGGAAACTTAGCCATCTTTGATTAACGAGCTAGTCTAGTAGAGACTTACTAGGGACGCGGTGTTTTGTCTATGTATCCACACATGCATCAAGTTTCCGGTTGATATAATTCTAGCATGGATAATAAACATTTATCATGAAATAAGAAAATATAAAATAACAACTTTATTATTGCCTCTAGGACATATTTTCTTCATAAGGTCCATAGAAAGGGAAATTTGTGGTGCACTGTGGCCAGAGGCGTCGCTTGTGCTCGATGTAAGTGGGTGGCCCGTTCGCAGAGAGCTAGTGGCACCGACCGCGGGTATGCATGGCATCAATTTGACCCTTTGTTTCCCAGCTATTAATGGTGTGATACATTGAGCGCTGCTTGGTGTGTCATGAGTTGACTATGTGGTCGATAAATTTTTTGTGTTTCTTCTAAAATAGTAACCATATGTGGCTCTCTTTTTTGCAAAAACCATATGTGACTAACATTGTCTTTTCCTCATTTATAAATTGCTCCTTCAATCTTTCCCTAATAATAAAATACGGATTGACTCCTTGGTTCACCGTCACGTCCTTTTTACACAAAAATCCATATAGATTTTGACCAACAACTAATATGCGAGGTGGTAGTAATCAAGTACCTATTTTTCGTGTCGTTCTCCGATCGTTTCTGTGTGGTATGTAAAAATCGTTCCGTTCGTTCCTGGCCTACGTCTATGGGAACTCCTATGCGCCGCTTATTGCGGCAAGTAGTCACAGTTTCGCATGGGAGACGACTCGCCTGGGCCGGCCCACTAGCTAACCTCTGCAGAATGAAAAATCGGAAAAATAAAAGCGCGCTAGCTGGGAATCAAACCCGCGAGCAGCTGTAGATAAGCACCGCGTGCTAGCCACTGCGACACGCTAGTTAATATGAAAAATATGCGGCGCCAGCATTAAAGAACCTGAGCGAGTCCATAGCCAATGTACTAACAGAGGTTTATTCATACAATTACATATTAAAACTTTTATGTAAATTTCAAGCGTAAAAAAGGATTATTTCTTTTGGAAACGCGACATTATTTGGGAACTGAATAGAAACTAAAAACAAGTAGGGGAAAAATTGAATACGAGAATAATTTCTAAATTATGAACTAGTTTTCGTAAACGCAAAACATCTTTTCCAAAACAAGTAAAAAAACTGAAAAGGTGATAATGTTTTCAAAACTAAGCTATTTTAAAAAAAAACTCGAGCATTTTTTGAATTTGTGACATAATTCCGAAAACAAGAACATTTTTAAAATTTGTGAACAAATTTGGACAACAAGAACATTTTTGAAATACCAAATATTTTAGAATTTGCGAACAAAAATTAAACATGCTAACACATTTTGAATTTGTGAACAAATTTTCAAAAATGAACATTTTTTGAATATGTGAACAAATTTTGAGAATGAAAATATGTTTTGAATCCGCGAACAAATTTGCAAAATGGGAATAATATTTTACATTTCCAGAACATTTTTGAATTTTTGAACAAAATTAGGAAACAAGAATATTTTTATGAAATTCCCAAACATTTTTTTAATTTGCGAACAATTTTTTAAAGCGGGAACATGTTTTGTACCGATGAACATTTCTTAAAATTTGTGAACAAAATTTGAAACTGAACAATTTTGAAACTCAAAAACGAAAATGTGCATATTTTTTTGAAATGTGCGAACAATTTATTTAAAACAGGAACATGTTTTGAACCACCGAACATTTTTTGAAATTGTGAACAAAAATTTGAAACCGAACAATTTCAAAACTCCTGAAAAAATGAAAACGTGCACATTTTTGGAATTTTCCCAAAAACTATGACATTTTCGAAAAATCAGGGACATTTTTTTCAAATCATGGACATTTTTTTCTAAACATGATTTTTTTTGGAAATTATGAATAATTTGTTCAAAACACATTTTTTCAGAAAATTCAGAAAACATGAACATTGTTTGAGTATGTGAACAAAATTGAAAAGGCTGGAACTTTTTTTGAAATTACAGAACATTTTCAAATTTATGAAACAAAATTTAGAAATGAGAACATTTTTAAATTTATGAAACAAAATTTAGAAATGAGAACATTTTTTCAAATTCCTCGAACATATTTTGAGTTTGCGAACAAATTGTCAAAAACATGATTTCTTTTCAAATTAGTGAACAAATTTATTGAAAAAATCCAAATAGAAAAGAAAACCAAAAAAAGGCAAATACGAACATTTTTTAAAAAGGGGACATTTTTTAAATCCCACAACATTTTGTTTAAAATGCGAACATTCTTTGAATTTATGAACAATTTTGGAAAATGTGGCCATTTTTAGAAAAAATGAAGGTTTTTTGAAAGTGGGAACAATTTTTTAAGGTTACGAACAATTTTTGAAACATAAACTTTTTTCATAAAAAATTTAAAAATAAAAAAGAAACGAAAAAAGAAACCGAAAAGGAAACAAGAACATTTTTAGACCAAAGTTAGAAACATAAAACAATTTTAAAAATTCCAAACAAATTTGAAAGTTGAACATTTTTTGAATACATGAACAAAAGTTGATTATGTGAAGAAAATATAAAACGAATATGTTCAGAAATTCATGAACATTTTTGGAAAATTGCAAACAATTTTTGAAATGGAAACAATTTTTGAAATCACGAACATTTTTTTAATAGTTGTCAAAATTTTGAACAAAAATATTCTGAACAATTTTGTTAACACAAAATATTTTTTGAAAATTCCGAACATTTTTTGATAAATGCATACAGTTTTTGAATTTATGAACAAAATTTGAAAACACGAACATTTTTCAAAATTTGAACATTTTTGTAAAAGCGCGAACATTTTTTTGAGAGAGAAAACATAAACTTGAATCACAAAAAAGAAAAAAGAAAAGAAAAGGAATGGAAAATAAAAACCGGTTCAGGAACCTTCTAGAATGTTCCGAAAACCGAAAAAAAAACAGCTGGGAACCTCTAGAAGGTTCCCAAAACCTGGAGTGCTGGAACTGTTAAACGGGCTGGCCCGTTGCGTCGCTTCTCCGTCGCTTGCCTGTGCGAAGCGCCGGCAGTTTGACGCAACGAGCGGCAAATAGGATATTCCTACGTCTATCTCGTACACGGACCTGCGTTCTAGAAGCAAACGAAAAAACAATTTGCAAGTTGCCTGGGCCAGATCTTGGAGTGGGCCGCGAGCCCTGGAATTAAAAGGCAGGAAAAAAGGATTGCGCGTGGGAGTCGATCTCTCCGTCCATCCTTCCGCAGTTAAGAAAGGTGCCAACGAACCAAGCTGCCGCCTGATAATAAATCCCACATCGGTCTTTTACAAAAAATTCCACTAACTTATATACGTTGAAAATTGCAAGAATAAACAAGCGAGGCATTAACAGATGGGATCCCTTAACAGATAGAGGGTGAGATATGGGTGGCCATGGTGGCCGAGGCAGTAGTTAGCAGCGGCTGCATGCAGCAGGGGAGAAAGGTGAGGGGCGGCAAAAGTTGTTTTCTACATTTGATACTCGAACATGAATTATCTGACACTTACATCCTCTGTTTTGTAAAACTTGGTACATAAATTATCTGCCACTAATCATAATATCTTTTTGGTGCGTAGTGTTTTCAAATATACATACTTCTAAGTTTCTGTTCATCATGTACATTCATCATTTTTACATAAACAATCCCACTTCAATGCACCACAATTCTTTCGTTCGGCGATAGTGCAGTGCTGAAGGAGGCGCCGTCAAAGACATGGATGTGGTTTCATCAATTTTTTGGATTGCAGACACTCGAACATGAAAAGTGTCAACACCAATGAATCACTAAAAATGTGATGCTTTTTTTGCGGGGTGCAACCCATGGGACATTAAATTGTAGGTTAAAGAGAATCTTCTTTTGAGAAACACAGTACAAAAGTCGGCACTCACACACTCATCTTAGAGAGACCGAGCAGACAGGTCTTTAGATTGATGAAGTCATCATAAACGTCTCGCTATCGATGCAAATGACTTCGACCCTCTGTATATCCCACTAAAAGTAAATACACCACTCCTCTTTCACCTGATAATAGTGCTAAGCCGAAGAAGGCGCCAACGAAGGACATCCCTACGACTTTCTCAACTCCATGCTTCATGGTGCGGACACCATCAATCTTTTTTTTAACTGCAGACACCATGCATGTGTCTTTTTTTAAGATAAAGAGTTTTTCAGTTTGTTCTCGCTTTCAGCATATTCACATTTTTTGATATGTTCACGCTTTTTAAAAAAATGCTCAAAACTCCCAAAAAAATGTTCCTTTTCAAAACACTTAAAATTGTTCACAAAATTAACAAATATTAGTAATTGTTTTAAAAAATCATGTGTTCAAAAATGTTTGTCTTGAAAACATGTTTTAGTTCTAATAAAAAATCAAAATTTATCAATTGTTTAAATTTAAAAAATAAATAAATATTTTGTTTTTTCGAAAAGCAAAAAATAAAACCGATTGATAGACTATTTCATGCATCACTACTCTTCCATCAGATGAAAGACATTGAAATGGCTTTTTCACGTCCACGCTTCATGCTTCAAAGAGATAATGGTGTAATCTTATTACCGATGTTTATCAGAACTACATATATGAAATGTCACGTAATGGCACACAGAGCAGGTTTTACGATTTTTTTTCCCGCCCGTTGCAATACACGGGCATTTGTGCTAGTAAAATTCAATGACAGCATGAGAAAAACATTGAGCCTAGGATAACTAAAGCATCCAGCCCAGTGACGCATCATGATACAGCCAATAAAAATTGAAGCGCACGAACGAAAAACTCCGCGGCGAAGCGCGGGACAGCTTTCAGTTCAGTTTATGGCCAGCAATGCATTGAAAACAACAGATGCAATTTTATAATACGTATGATCTTAACAGGCTCTTGCTATGGACTAATATCAGGGCAACTCAAGCTTGGGCAGGTCTAATCAACCATCCAGGCCCCGTGCGCATCCAAATCAGTCGGCCATAACAAAATCATTAAACCCATAACCAATTTTCGCATACAGCTAGCTAGGGCCGGCTAATTAAGTGCAGTGGTGTGCACGCGAATGTGCGATACACTGTACTGGCACATATACTTGCCCACGTGTAACCCTGCTGTCGCTAAATCGCACCATCATCATACTAATATAATATCTCCAACTAACAAGATACGCTTGATTAGCTAAACTTAGAGCATGCTTGGATACGTTTTAGTCCCATGACTAAAAGTAGTGGGATTAAAACTTGCTAGTCTCACACATGCTTGGATCCAAATACTAAAGAGACTAAAATCTAGTTATTGAGCATTTATTATCCTCCAAACCATCCAATCCAGAACTAAGGAGAGGAATTAAATGAGGAGAGAGAGGGCTAATACATATTTTAGTAGGTTTCCCATGACTAAAAGATTTTAGCCTCAAGACTAGTCCTAACCTCTCTTTAGTCAGGGGTGCTTGGAACTTTAGCCTCTAAAAGAGACTATTTTTAGTCAGACTAAAAATAGTTCCTTATATCCAAGCACCCTCTTAATACTCCCGGGCCGGACTCGTTAAGTACTGTACGTTCAACAGCGCACGACTGATGGGAGCGTGCCATAAGGGCAGTTGGTTGTGAACGTGCTGAACCGTATCGATCGTAACCAGGAAAGTGCGTGTACGTGTATGAATACGCGGACGTACGCGTCAAGAGGGCTACTGGTGTGGGGTAGCCAGGCCAGCCAATTCATGTGGCCAATCAAGCGAGAAAATGACCGAGAAGCCAGTCTCCTGTAGACTGCACGTACTGTAGTAGTAGGAGTGGGAGTAGCTCAGCTCCCCATCGACCATCCATGATCATTCGCGTCAGGCAATTATACGGCGTATTTAGATGCTAAACGGCGACGTCTTGTCGGTTACAGAGAACGGGGACGTGTACATGTCATATCGGGGAGACCGTACTCTTGCAGGGCGACTTCCAACCGATCGACAGTGAGTTGCATACGGGGTTGATAACTGTGTTGTAACTTTCGGAATCGATGGAACATCGATAGTTGCTACAAGTCTCTCGGAGGCGCTCATAGACATAGGATTTACATGTTGTGTTCATAGGGATAAATGTACTTGTTTTCTAGCCTTTCAGCAATTACCAAAAAACCTGCACAAAAGCTGAAATCTTCGAAAACCG
Organism: Triticum aestivum; assembly: GCF_018294505.1. Taxonomy (NCBI): domain Eukaryota; kingdom Viridiplantae; phylum Streptophyta; class Magnoliopsida; order Poales; family Poaceae; genus Triticum; species Triticum aestivum. The sequence goes on along the minus strand of NC_057798.1, from coordinate 160,765,953 downwards.
AAGGCTAAAAACCAGGTGTCAAGATTCAGGGATCACGCAAATACAGTATTCACTGTCCAGCACTTTGAGGGAAGGTTAGTATATGGGTACTGTGTTCAAAATGTCTAAACTCATTATTAGTTTTTGTAACGCTTCGTTGAAAAGAATTATTTTTGTCATAAAAATAAGTAAATATGCACATTTTGTAGAAGAAACAAATATTTAAGGGAAGAAAATATAAATACATAACTTTTCTTCGAACCAGTTTAGAGGAATGTGGTCAATTGACTACACAGGATTTTGGTAATTCCTTTGTACACAAGTAGAAATCATGTCATTTTTTATATAAAATTGGTGAAAACACATGTACTTGACATCACTTATATGAAATGACATCACAGGCTTCTGATCCTCGCACCGCCACTGCTTCGAACACGTTATAATTAAAGACGCTCATATACACTCACCTGTATGAACAACACGCACACTCTACCTCTATGACCACCTACGTACATCACTGAAAAGCCTCAAATAAATCAGAAAAATGCGGCCACCAATGCTAAGTCTAGGAGTTGAACCCTAGTGGGCTGGTTTCGCCACAAGGAACCTAACAGTCTGGGAAAAATCAGGACGCCCCCGCGTCGCTCGTGACGAGCGGCTTGGGCGGCAACCAGTCGAGCGCCGTCGACACCCTTCTCCTCCTCCCATCCCCTCCTCGCCGCCGCCAGAGTGAGCCGCAGGGCAAGCCCTCGAGGCTCCCAAGGACGGCGGCGGCGGGGCTTTCGTCCTTCGCTCGACGGCAGGATTCGCTCGACGGCAGGAATCATGGGAATACTACATGGGGCGGGGCCGATCTGACTTGGCGGCGCGGGGCGGCCCTGCCTTTACCGGCGGCGCGTGACGGCCAGCGATGCCTGCGGGCGCTGCGGCCGGCCGTGCAGCGGCGTTGGCTGCGTTCGGCGCCGGTGATCGGATCTGCGGCGACGACCATGTATGGTCTGGCCTCCGGACGGATATGATGTAACCCGGTGCGGCCTGCTCGTTGTGCGGCGGCTCAGATTGGTGGTGAGTCGTGCACATGATGCTTGATGGAGGTTTGTTGAGCGGATCCGGGTGAAAACCCCGTTCCCGACTTGTTGCTGAGACCGGCGATGGCAGTACTCTTTTGTGTTGTTACCTTCTTGAAGGCATCGCCGTGGAGAAGCTCCAGATCTCTATCTGCTACCTTCAGGGGAAACCCTAGATCGGTAGATCGGATGACGACGACGCTCTGGTGTCGTTTCCTTCTTGGGGGCGTTATTTTTGGAGGTGTACACGGGCTCGAGGGACCAGTGGATGGCTTTTTTTGTGGAGCGGTGCTTCATCTTACACATTAATGGCGGCGGATCTCGGTGGTGTGGCACAGTGGAGACTCGGCGTCCGATGCACGGAGATGGACTCCCGCGGGAGGAGGACGATGTCTGGCTTCTTGGTGGCGTCGATGGCAGAGAGGCCTGGCAAGCTCGGTGTGTTAGTTTCGGCTCTGAAGAGGGATTGGTGGAAGACGGCGGCGACGACACATGAGAGTGCGTTGGACCGGTTTGTATCCCAAACCCAGTATGTGGCTTGGTTGGGGTCTTTGGCTTTAGATGTTAGGCTTGGTGCGATGTCTGTTTGGTATTAGGCTCAGATCATCAGCACCCCTTCATCAAGTGGATAGGAGTAGCGACAATTGTTGCTAAGATGGTGGCTTCAGACTACCTGATGTACTACTTTGTAAGGTCTTTGTGAATAATTAATAAAATGGCTGCATGCATCGCTCAGATGCAGAGGCCGGGGATAATCCTCCTTTTCTAAAAAAAATAGTCTGAGCTAGTCTTAGTTCGCATAAATACATGACTTATGTGCTCTCTTTCTTCGGTCCAACCACTTGTATCCATCCACTGCAGTTTTTTTTCTATTTTTATGATCTGAAAGCCATGGACCAAATTCAACTTGGATTTGGCCCATTTCTTTCAGTAGATAAATAGAATTAATTGAAATACATGCCATATCTGCCCTAAAAGAATACATGCTCCCTGTTCATATATGTTTTGTGTCACTAGAACCAACTCTTTGAATTCCGCTCAAATAAGTGGATCTCTAAGCTTTCACTACACGAGATGCACTTGTAAGAAATTAGCAGAATCATCCTCCAAGAAAAAAGAGGTGCATTTGATACTTTACAATATGTACTAGAGTATATTTTATAATTATGTGGAGCTACGTCGTGTTTGAATTATGTCAAGCGAATATCAATTAAAGAACAATTCCAGTAACTTTGCGTTGGGGCGTGCACAATTTGGTTTAGCGCAGGTTAACGCAATTATTAATCCACATTTATATGTCTTTGTCTTTCAAGCCTTCAGCTTATATTTGTTTTAATCTACTTGTGGATAAAGCAACTGTCTGCTAGATACTACTCCCGCCAATTTGAAATAAGTGTCGCAGTCTTGAACTGGGTTTAGTTCAAAACTACGACACGTACTATGGATCGGTGGTAGTACTAGATTCTAATTTACGCGTTGAGGATAGCTGCTAGATGTATCTAACTAGGATGGTGAGTGATTTAAACTTTCGTCTGTAATATAGATAGAGGTTACTAGGCTAACAGCATAAAAGGCAAGACTCCCCTGGTCAATCTGCATGTCAACCGTGTGCCTACAAAAATTCACCGAAGCCATGGCCCAACCCAGGCGCGTGTCGAACCACACTATCTGTCGATGGTTCTCATGTAAAATAAATCGGGGAGGCAAGTACATGCATGATTCTCAGGAATTCAGATGGTCCAATCATCTTCTTAGCATATAGATTCTTGTTCCAGTGCAAAGATGCCCTTGAAGCTGCGACAAGTGCCACACTTGAAGGTTTATCTATAATCATGCAACGATCATATCTCCTAGATGTCATCCAGTTTGATAGTTCTGTTCCTATTGCTTCCTTAATGGATGTTTCACTCGGTCGTTCCGCTTATGGACATTTGATGAAAGAGATCAAGAAGCTCTTGGATCTCCGTTTGTTCCGTTAAAAATTGATCGCAACCAAAATAGAGTTGCTCATAGTCTACCTAATCTAGGGAGATCTAGAAGTAACACCTCGTTCTAGATAGTGTGAAAGAGATTGTAACACCATTTCCGAGGAATAAAACCCACTATTATCCTACAAAATAACAGGTTTATGTAAAGAAGCATCAGAAGGCACGAAGAAAGATAGCACATACATCTTTTTCTTTTCCTCACGCAAAGGTGGATAGGGCAAAGTTATCCTTCCCTCCAAGCTCCACCAGCCAACTCATGGATTCCCCTTCCCTCTTCACGCCCCTCCGACGGCTGGTGGCGGGGAGGGGGAATCCCTGTGCCTTGGCTCCAGCTATTAGTTTAGGTTAAGATCTCTTAGTCCTCGCAGGGCGACGTTCAGACAGATGATGTTGCTTCACCTTCAAGTTGGTTTTCTGGTTCTCGATCCACCTTGAATTAATTGATACGCCTCAAACATATCTATCATTTTTATTGTTAAATGCTATTATATTATCACTTCTTATGCTTTTTATATTAATTTATATTATTTTTGTGGACTAATTTACTAATTTAGTGCCCAGTGTCAGTTCATTCTTTTTGCTTGTTTTTGGTTTCGAGGAAAAACCATATCTAGGAAGGTCCAAATACAATGCCATTTTTTGACAATTTTTTCTAGAGTGTAAGAGATGTAGAAGTTTCGGGAAGCCATGAGAGAACCCACCAGCCAACCACAAGGGCAGGTGGCGCGGCCGAGGGTGGTCGTGCCGCCTAGGCATGTGGGCACCTGGCCGCTTCGTTTGACTTAATTACATCGCCTATAAATTCTATAATACATGAAACCCTTAGAGAGACAGACGAGAATTCGATCGCCACTGCAAGCCTTTGTTCCGAAACGATCCAATCTATAGACCTGTTCCGGTGCTCTGCTGGAGGGGGAATCCACCATGGGAGGCCTCTTTATGACCCTTGTTGCCTTCATGATGATGTGTGAGTAGTTCTGTCAGGACCTATGGGTCCATAGTAGTAGCTCTCTCTCTCTCTCTCTCTCTCTCTTTGATCTTTAATACAATGATCTCCTCCCTCTGAGATCAATCCGATGTAATTCTTATGGTGTGTTTGTTGGGATTCGATGATTTGTGAATTTGTGAACATATTGTTCATTGAATATAATTGAATCTTTTGCAGTTTCTTTGTTGTATGATTGAGTAACTACGTATGCATTCTGAGCTATTTGTCTTCTCCCGCCAAGTTAGATGGGTAATTCTTAAGGAGTGGTGCATAGTAGTTGGTTCAACCTCACTGTGATCTATATCCTAGTGACAGAATAGGGAGAAGGAACGCGATGTGTTGTTGCTACTAAGGATAAATCGACGGGGATTGATCTTATTGCTAGGTTTCTTTCTGTCTACATTATGTTATCTTGCTTATTGTGTTACCCTGTTTTTCATTAAACTTAATACCTTGACATGCATGCTATTTCGGGGTGTAGTAATAGTAGTAGATGCAATTGGATTATGGTCTACTTGTCACGGACGTGATGCCTATACAAGATTATGCCATGAATGATCATAGTTGTGAATGATGTTTATCTGTCAATTGCCCAATAGTAATTTGTTTAGCATACCATTACCTGCTCAGAGAGAGTTTCCACTAGTGAACCTATTGCCACCGAGTCCATTCTCTATTAATACTCACCTCGCTCTATTGCTCATTTACTATTTTGTCGTTTCGCTATACCATCTATCACTATTTGCCTTTAACCTTGCAACTAGCAAGGCGAGGGGATTGACAACCCCCTTGCCAAGTTGGGGGGAAGCATTTATTTTCTTTGTGTGCATGTGTTGTTTATCTTGCTAGCTTCACTACTGGAATCAGGATGTTTGCCGTCAGCTAGATGTTTGTCGTATGCTAACTGACGGTAAAGAAGGTCGTTACCCTCAGCTTAATAGAAGCTGACGGCAACGACCATGTTTGCCGTCAGCCAACTCTTTGTCGTCCGCTAGCAGACGGCTGATGGCCCACAAGTATAGGGGATCTATCGTAGTCCTTTCGATAAGTAAGAGTGTCGAACCCAACGAAGAGCAGAAGGAAATGATAAGCGGTTTTCAACAAGGTATTCTCTGCAAGTACTGAAATAAGTGGTAACATATAGTTTTGTGGTAAGATAAATTGTAACGAGCAACAAGTAACAAAAGTAAATAAAGTGCAGCAAGGTGGCCCAATCCTTTTTGTAGCAAAGGACAAGCCTGAACAAACTCTTATAATAGGAAAAACGCTCCCGAGGACACATGGGAATATCGTCAAGCTAGTTTTCATCACGCTCATATGATTCGCGTTCGGTACTTTGATAATTTGATATGTGGGTGGACTGGTGCTTGGGTGCTGTTCTTACTTGAACAAGCATCCCACTTATGATTAACCTCTATTGCAAGCATCCGCAACTACAACAAAAGTATTAAGGTAAACCTAACCATAGCATGAAACGTATGGATCCAAATCATCCCCTTACGAAGCAACGCATAAACTAGGGTTTAACCTTCTGTCACTCTAGCAACCCATCATCTACTTATTACTTCACAATGCCTTCCTCTAGGCCCAAATAATGGTGAAGTGTTATGTAGTCAACGTTCACATAACACCACTAGAGGCTAGACAACATACATCTTATCAAAATATCAAACGAATACCAAATTCACATGACTACTAATAGCAAGACTTCTCCCTTGTCCTCAGGAACAAACGTAACTACTCACAAAGCATATTCATGTTCATAATCAGAGGGGTAATAATATGCATAAAGGATCTGAACATATGATCTTCCACCAAATAAATCAACTAGCATCAACTACAAGGAGTAATCAACACTACTAGCAACCTACTAGCACCAATCCCGGACTTGGAGACAAGAATTGGATACAAGAGATGAACTAGGGTTTGCAGATGAGATGGTGCTGGTGAAGATGTTGATGGAGATTGCCCTCTCCCGATGAGAGGAGCGTTGGTGATGACGATGGTGATGATTTCCCCTTCCCAGAGGGAAGTGTCCCCGGCAGAACAGCTCTGCCGGAGCCCTAGATTGGTTCCGCCTTGTGGCGGCGGAGTCTCGTCCCGAAAGGTTGCTTCCTATTTTTTTTCTCATCGAAAGACTTCATATAGGAGAAGATGGGCGTCGGAGAGCCACCAGGGGGCCCACGAGGTAGGGGGGCGCGCCCCGGGGGGGCACCCTCGTGAGAAGGGTGTGGGCCCCCTGGCCTTCATCTTTGGCGATGATTTTTCTTTATTTATTTTAAGATATTCCGTGGAGTTTCAGGACTTTCGGAGTTGCGCAGAATAGGCCTCCAATATTTGCTCCTTTTCCATCCCAGAATTCATGCTGCCGGCATTCTCCCTCTTCATGTAAAGCTTGTAAAATAAGAGAGAATAGCCATAAGTATTGTGACATAACGTGAAATAACAGCCCATAATGCAATAAATATTGAAATAAAAGCATGATGCAAAATGGACGTATCAACTCCCCCAAGCTTAGACCTCGCTTGTCCTCAAACGAAAAGCCGATAACAATAAAATATGTCCTCATTTTAGAGGTAGAGGCGTCGATAAAAATAAAATACGGGCATGAAGGCATCATGATTATTTCCATAACAGCAACATGTAGAGATTTTGTCATATGATTACTTATGTTCAAGTGATGATCTTTTCACAAAGCAAAAAGTATGAATCAGAAACCTTATTGAGCACCAACAAATTATAACCTCAGTCATTGAAGCAATTGCAATTTATCATAACATCGGAAAGAGTCTATGTTAGAGCTTAAAAGCAAGTCCACATACTCAACTATCACTTAGTCCTTCATAATTGCTAACACTCACGCGATACTTGTGGTTACGGAGTTTTAGTCGGACACAGAGAAAGATAGGGGCTTATAGTTTTGCCCCACAACCTTTTACCTCAAGGGTAATGTCAACAATAATAATTCATGCTCCCCTACATCCAATTAGATATATATATATATATATATATCATACTCTTTCCAACATGCTGAGCTTGCCAAAGGATAAAATGAAAAAGGAAAGGTGAAGATCACCGTGACTCTTGCATAAGGTAGAGGATAATAACAAAAGATAGGCCCTTCGCAGAGGGAAGCAGAGGTTGTCATGCACGTTTAGGGTTGATGCACAAAATCTTAATGCAAAAGAATGTCACTTTATATTGCCCCTTGCATGTGGACCTTTATTATGCAGTCCGTCGCTTTTATTACGTCCACAACAAGTTCGTACAAAGCTTATTTTCTCCGCAGTAATAAGTCATGCATATTTAGAGAGCAATTTTTATTGCTTGCACTGATGACAACTTACTTGAAGGATCTTACTCAATCCATAGGTAGATATGGTGGACTCTCATGGCAAAATTGGTTTAAGGGTATTTGGAAGCACAAGTAGTATTTCTACTTGGTGCTGAGAATTTGGCTAGCATGAGGGGGAAAGGCAAGCTCAACACGTTAGAGGATCCATGACAACATACTTTATCTCAGATATAAGAAAACATAACTCATCATATTGTCTTCCTTGTCCAACCTCAACTCTTTAGCATGTCATATTTTAATGAGTGCTCCCAATCATAAAAGATGTCAATGATAATATATCTATATGTGAAACCTCTCTTTCCTTATTACTTCCTATTAATTGCAACGATGACCAAAGCTATATTTGCCAACTCCCAACAACTTTTGATCATCATACTCTCTCTATGTGAAGTCATTAATTTCAATAAGATCAATATGGACTCTTTGATTCTTTTTATTCTTTTCTTCTATTCACCCAAGATCATGGCAAAATAATCAAGCCCTTGACTCAACACTAATATTTATTATATAGCTCACGGACTCGATTACAAAGAAGGATCGTAAAGCAAAACTCAAAACTAGATCATGCCATGACTTTATTCTACTAAATCAAGATACTACTAATAGGATCGAACTAAGAAAAATGGTAAAGATAGGAGTTGTGATGGTGATACGATACCAGGGCACCTCCCCCAAGCTTGGCAGTTGCCAAGGGGAGTTCCCATACACATGTGATTATTTCTTCGGAGGTGGTGAAGTAGGAGTTGTTGCACTTTTCTTCTCTAGCTTACGCCTGAGGCTAAAATTTTCCTCCCTCAGATCCTCATTCTCGAGCTCAAGTTTCATTATCTTCTTGCATAGTGTTGCCTTACTGTCCTACAAAAAAACATGGTGGGATAGATTGGACCTTAGGGAGGATTGACTTCTTGAACTCCACATGCATATCACCAGGTTGAGGCAGTGGGTAGTCCTCTTCATCAGAGCTTGTCTCCTCCTTCCTCTTTGGATCATAGTCTTCTTCTTCCTCTATGGTCCAGCCATAGTGTTTCACGTCCCCGTATACTCTTGGATTTGCAATATAATCAGCTATGTATCTCTCTCCCTCCGAATCTTGGGACGGCATCTTGTTCAAATCTACAGCAGGAACAACTCGAAATGAAAAAGCAGAAATTTGCGTGATACGAGAGTCAAAACCTTCAGGAGAATATATAATGCATTTTTACCGACCAAAATACATATCGTACAAGAAAACGGAGTCCGGAGAGCACACGAGGTGGCGGTGCTCACGAGGTAGGGGGCGCGCCCTCCGCCCTCGTGGAGGCCTCGTGTCCTACCCGGACTGCCACTTATTTTTCTATTTTTCTAAATATTCCAAAACGGAGAAATATTACCTTAAAAATTGTTTTGGAGTCGGTTTACTTACCGTACCACATACCTATTCCTTTTCGGAGTCTGAAGCGGGCTGGAAAGTGTCCCTTATGTATTCCTCCGGGGTTACGTTTTCAATAATATTGGTTTCAACATTTATAGGATTACCTAAGATATAGTGTTTGATCCTTTGACCGTTTACCACCTTTGGATTTGTGCCTTCGAAGTTGTTGATTTTTATGGCACTGGAACGATAGACCTCCTCGATAACGTAGGGACCTTCCCATTTAGAGAGAAGTTTTCCTGCAAAAAATCTTAAACGAGAGTTGTATAGCAATACATAATCACCTACATTAAACTCACGCTTTTGTATTCTTTTGTCATGCCATCTTTTAACTTTTTCTTTAAACAACTTGGCATTTTCATAAGCTTGGGTTCTCCATTCATCAAGTGAGCTAATATCAAATAACCTCTTCTCACCGGCAAGCTTGAAATCATAGTTGAGCTCTTTAATATCCCAATATGCCTTATGTTCTAGTTCGAGAGGTAAGTGACATGCTTTTCCATAAACCACTTTATACGGAGACATACCCATAGGATTCTTATATGCAGTTCTATAGGCCCATAATGCGTCGTCCAGTTTCTTGGACCAATTCTTTCTAGACCTATTGACAGTCTTTTGCAAAATTAATTTGAGCTCTCTGTTGCTCAACTCTACTTGACCACTAGACTGCGGGTGATAAGGAGATGCAATCCTATGATTAACGTCATATTTAGGAAGCATTTTACGGAAAGCATCATGAATAAAGTGTGAACCACAATCAGTCATTAAATATCTAGGGACTCCAAACCTCGGAAAAATAACTTCCTTAAGCATTTTAATAGAAGTGTTATGATCAGCACTACTAGTTGGAATAGCTTCTACCCACTTAGTAACGTAATCAACAGCAACTAAAATATGTGTGTATCCATTAGAGGCAGGAAAAGGTCCCATATAATCAAAGCCCCAAACATCAAATGGTTCAATAATAAGTGAATAATTCATAGGCATTTCTTGACGTCTACTAATATTACCAATTCTTTGACATTCATCGCAAGACAAAACAAACTTACGGACATCCTTGAAGAGAGTAGGCCAATAAAAACCAGATTGCAATACCTTATGTGCAGTTCTATCTCCAACATGGTGTCCTCCATAAGCTTCGGAGTGACACTTGCGTAGGATCTGTTCCTGTTCATGCTCAGGTACACAACGTCTAATGACACCATCTACTCCTTCTTTATAAAGATGTGGGTCATCCCAAAAGTAATGTCGCAAGTCATAGAAAACCTTTTTCTTTTGTTGGTATGTGAAGCTAGGTGGTATAAATTTAGCGACAATATAATTAGCATAATCAGCATACCATGGAGTGCTACGAGAAGTGCTTATGACATTTAATTGCTCATCAGGGAAGCTATCATCAATAGGTAGTGGGTCATCAAGAACATTCTCTAACCTAGATAAGTTGTGTGCAACGGGGTTCTCAGCTCCTTTTCTATCAACAATATGCAAATCAAATTCTTGCAGCAAGAGAACCCATCTAATAAGTCTAGGTTTTGCATCTTTCTTTTCCATAAGATATTTAATAGCAGCATGATCAGTGTGAATAGTTACTTTAGAATCAACAATATAGGGTCTGAATTTATCACAAGCAAATGCAACTGCTAAAAGTTCCTTTTCGGTAGTAGCATAATTTCTTTGAGCATTGTCTAGAGTCTTACTAGCATAATGGATAATATTTAATTTCTTATCAACTCTTTGCCCTAGAACAGCCCCTACAGCATAATCACTAACATCACACATAATTTCAAAGGGTAAATTCCAATCCGGTGGCTGAACAACAGGTGCAGAGACTAATGCTTTCTTAAGTATTTCAAATGCTTCTACACAATCATCATCAAAGACAAATGGTACATCTTTTTGTAATAAATTAGTCAAAGGCCGAGAAATTTTCGAGAAGTCCTTAATGAACCTCCTATAGAATCCGGCGTGACCAAGGAAACTTCTTATACCTTTGATGTCCTTGGGACATGGCATATTTTCAATAGCATCAACCTTGGCTTTATCAACTTCAATACCTCTTTCAGAAACTTTATGCCCCAAGACAATACCTTCATTAACCATAAAGTGGCACTTTTCCCAATTCAAGACAAGATTAGTTTCTTCACATCTCTGCAAAACTCGATCAAGATTGCTCAAGCAATCATCAAAAGAGGACCATAGACGGAGAAATCGTCCATGAAAACCTCACAAATTTTTTCACAAAAGTCAGAGAATATAGCCATCATGCATCTTTGAAAGGTAGCAGGTGCATTACATAAACCAAAAGGCATACGTCTATAAGCAAAAGTACCAAAAGGGCATGTAAAAGTAGTCTTTGATTGATCTTTAGCTGACACAGGTATTTGAGAGAAACCAGAATAACCATCTAGAAAGCAATAATGTGTATGTTTGCATAATCTTTCTAGCATTTGATCAATAAAGGGTAAGGGGTAATGATCTTTCTTAGTAGCTTTATTTAATTTGCAGAAATCAATTACCATCCTATAGCCTGTGATAATTCTTTGCGGGATCAATTCATCTTTATCATTAGGGACAACAGTAATACCTCCCTTCTTAGGGACACAATGGACAGGACTTACCCACTGACTATCAGCAACGGGATAAATTATACCTGCCTCCAGAAGCTTGAGTATTTCTTTTCTTACCACTTCTTTCATTTTCGGATTCAAAGGTCGTTGAGGATCACAAACTGGTATGGCATCCGCTTCCAAATTTATTTTATGTTGACATAGTGTGGGACTAATGCCCTTAAGATCATCAAGAGTATATCCAATAGCGGCACGGTGCTTCTTCAGAGTTTTCAATAATCTTTCTTCTTCATGCTCTGAAAGGTTAGCACTAATAATAACAGGATATATTTTCTTTTCATCAAGATAAGCATATTTAAGATTATCAGGCAACGGTTTAAGCTCAAACACGGGATCACCCTTGGGTGGAGGAGGATCCCCTAGGATTTCAACATGCAAATTATGTTGCAGGATAGGTTCCTGTTTAAAGAATACTTCATCTATTTCCCTTCTTTCATTCATGAACATATCATTTTCATGGTCTAGCAAATATTGTTCTAAAGGATCACTAGGAGGTACAGTAATAGAAGCAAGACCAATAATTTCATCCTTACTAGGCGATTCTTCCTCACGATGTTGTTTACTAAATTTAGAGAAATTAAACTCATGAACCATATCATCCAAGCCAATAGTAACAACATTCTTTTCGCAGTCTATCTTAGCATTAACAGTACTCAAGAAGGGTCTACCAAATATAATGGAACAAAAGCTATCTTGTGGAGAACCAAGAACAAGAAAATCAGCGGGATATTTGGTTTTTCCACACAAGACTTCAACATCTCTAACAATTACCATTGTAGATATAGTATCTCTATTGGCAAGTTTAATTGTAACATCAATATCTTCTAACTCAGCAGGTGCAATATCATGCATAATTTCTTTATATAAGTCAATGGGTATCACACTAGCACTAGCACCCATATCGCATAAGCCATGATAACAATGATCTCCTATTTTAACAGAAATAACAGGCACTCCTACCACAGGTCTATGTTTATCTTTATCACAAGGTTTAGCAATTCTAGCAGTTTCACCCTGGAATTGAATAACATGCCCATCGATATTATCAGACAAGAGATCTTTAACAATAGCAATATTGGGTTCTACTTTGACTTGCTCAGGAGGTGTATAAGTTCTAACATTGCTTTTATGAACAACAGTTGAAGCTTTAGCATGATCCTTCATTCTAACAGGGAAAGGCGGTTTCTCAACATAAGAGGTGGGAACAATAGGATCATTATAAGTAACAGTCTTTTCTTCAACTTTAATAGGTGCAGCTACTTTTACTTCTATGGGAGGATGATATTTAAACCACTTCTCCTTAGGAAGATCAACATAAGTAGCAAAAGATTCACAGAAAGAAGCTACTATCTCAGAGTCAAGACCATATTTAGTGCTAAAATTACGGAAAATATCGGTATCCATAAAAGATTTAACACAATCAAACTTAGGTGTCATACCTGACTCCTTACCTTCGTCGAGGTCCCAATCTTCAGAGTTGCGTTTAATTCTATCCAATAAATTCCATTTAAATTTAATAGTCTTCATCATAAAAGAGCCAGCACAAGAAGTATCGAGCATGGTGCGATTGTTATCAGAAAGCCGAGCATAAAAACTTTGCATAATTACTTGTCTCGAGAGCTCATGATTGGTGCATGAATATAACATTGATTTAAGCCTCCCCCAAGCTTGAGCGATGATTTCTCCTTCACGAGGCCAAAAATTATATATAATTGCAATCACGATGAACAAGATGCATAGGGTAATACTTTTGATGAAATTCCAATTTCAATCTTTTATAGTTCCATGATCTCATATCATCACATAGCCTGTACCATGTCAATGCGTCTCCCTTCAAAGATAAAGGGAAGGCCTTCTTATTAACAACATCATCGGGTATACCTGCAAGCTTAAATAGTCCACAAACGTCATCCACATAGCGTAGATGTTCATCGGGATGCCTTGTTCCATCTCCTGTAAAAGTGTTAGCTAGCAGTTTTTCCATCATACCCGAAGGAATCTCAAAAGGAGTTTCATTTTCAATAGGTTCAGTAGGTTGAGCAGGTTGAGGAGCAACTCTTTGCTCTACTGTACGGGGTGAAGATACCCTGAACAATCCCCTCAGATAAAGTATTACTTTCCATAGTAACAAGTGACAGAAAATTTCAGCACACTAAATAAATTTTTCCTTACCAAATTCCACCTACCAAAGGCGCTTCACTCCCCGGCAACGGCGCCAGAAAAGAGTCTTGATGATCCACAAGTATAGAGGATCTATCGTAGTCCTTTCGATAAGTAAGAGTGTCGAAACCAACGAGGAGCAGAAGGAAATGATAAGCGGTTTTTAGCAAGGTATTCTCTGCAAGTACTGAAATAAGTGGTAACAGATAGTTTTGTGATAAGATAAATTGTAATGAGCAACAAGTAACAAAAGTAAATAAAGTGCAGCAAGGTGGCCCAATCCTTTTTGTAGCAAAGGACAAGCCTGGACAAACTCTTATAATAGGAAAAATGCTCCCGAGGACACATGGGAATATCGTCAAGCTAGTTTTCATCACGCTCATATGATTCGCGTTCGGTACTTTGATAATTTGATATGTGGGTGGACCGGTGCTTGGGTGCTGTTCTTACTTGAACAAGCATCCCACTTATGATTAACCTCTATTGCAAGCATCCGCAACTACAACAAAAGTATTAAGGTAAACCTAACCATAGTATGAAACATATGGATCCAAATCAGCCCCTTACGAAGCAACGCATAAACTAGGGTTTAAGCTTCTGTCACTCTAGCAACCCATCATCTACTTATTACTTCCCAATGCCTTCCTCTAGGCCCAAATAATGGTGAAGTGTTATGTAGTCGACGTTCACATAACACCACTAGAGGCTAGACAACATACATCTTATCAAAATATCGAACGAATACCAAATTCACATGACTACTAATAGCAAGACTTCTCCCTTGTCCTCAGGAACAAACGTAACTACTCACAAAGCATATTCATGTTCATAATCAGAGGGGTAATAATATGCATAAAGGATCTGAACATATGATCTTCCACCAAATAAACCAACTAGCATCAACTACAAGGAGTAATCAACACTACTAGCAACCTACTAGCACCAATCCCGGACTTGGAGACAAGAATTGGATACAAGAGATGAACTAGGGTTTGGAGATGAGATGGTGCTGGTGAAGATGTTGATGGAGATTTTCCTCTCCCGATGAGAGGAGCGTTGGTGATCACGATGGTGATGATTTCGCCCTCCCGGAGGGAAGTGTCCCCGGCAGAACAGCTCTACTGGAGCCCTAGATTGGTTCCGCCAAGGTTCCACCTCGTGGTGGCGGAGTCTCGTCGCGAAAGGTTGTTGGAAATATGCCCTAGAGGCAATAATAAATTAGTTATTATTATTATATTTCCTTGTTCATGATAAATCGTTTATTATCCATGCTATAATTGTATTGATAGGAAACTCAGATACATGTGTGGGTACATAGACAACACCAAGTCCCTAGTAAGCCTCTAGATGACTAGCTCGTTGATCAATAGATGGTTACGGTTTCCTGACCATGGACATTGGATGTCGTTGATAACGGGATCACATCATTAGGAGAATGATGTGATGGACAAGACCCAATCCTAAGCCTAGCACAAAGAACGTGTAGTTCGTATGCTAAAGATTTTCTAATGTCAAGTATCATTTCCTTAGACCATGAGATTGTGCAACTCCCGGATACCGTAGGAATGCTTTGGGTGTACCAAACGTCACAACGTAATTGGGTGGCTATAAAGGTACACTACGGGTATATCCGAAAGTGTCTGTTGGGTTGGCACGAGTCGAGACTCGGATTTGTCACTCCGTGTAACGGAGAGGTATCTCTGGGCCCACTCAATAGGACATCATCATAATGTGCACAATGTGACCAAGGGGTTGATCATGGGATGATGTGTTACGGAACGAGTAAAGAGACTTGCCGGTAACGAGATTGAACAAGGAATGGAGATACCGACAATCGAATCTCGGGCAAGTACTATACCGCTAGACAAAGGGAATTGTATACGGGATTGATTGAGTCCTTGACATCGTGGTTCATCCAATGAGATCATCGTGGAACATCTGGGAGCCAACATGGGTATCCAGATCCCGCTGTTGGTTATTGACCGGAGAACGTCTCGGTCATGTCTGCATGGTTCCCGAACCCGTAGGGTCTACACACTTAAGGTTCGATGATGCTAGGGTTATAGGGAATAGATATACGTGGTTACCGAATGTTGTTCGGAGTCCCGGATGAGATCCCGGACGTCACGAGGAGTTCCGGAATGGTCCGGAGGTAACGATTTATATATGAGAAGTCCTGTTTTGGTCACCAAAAAAGTTTCGAGTGCTATGGGTAACGTACCGGGACCACCGGGAGGGTCCCGGGGTTCCACCAAGTGGGGCCACTGGCCCCAGAGGGCTGCATGGGCCAAGTGTGGGAGGGGACCAGCCCCAGGTGGGCTGGTGCACCCCCCCACCAGGGCCCAAGGCGCCTAGGGTTTGGGGAGGGGGCGCCTCCACCTTACTTGGGGGGCAAGTTTCCCCCTCTCCCCCCCTTGGCCGCCACCCTAGATGGGATTTTGGGGCAGCCGCACCCCTTGGGGTGGGAACCCTAAAGGGGGCGCAGCCCCCTCCCTCTCCCCTATATATACTTGAGGTTTTGGGGCTGCCATACACAAGAGTTTCCACCTCTCCCTGGCGCAGCCCTACCTCTCTTTCTCCTCCTCTCCCGTGGTGCTTGGCAAAGCCCTGCAGGATTGCCACGCTCCTCCATCACCACCATGCCATTGTGCTGCTGCTGGACGGAGTCTTCCCCAACCTCTCCCTCTCTCCTTGCTGGATCAAGGCGTGGGAGACGTCATCGGGTTGTACGTGTGTTGAACGCGGAGGTGCCGTCCGTTCGGCACTAGGATCTCCGGTGATTTGGATCACGATGAGTATGACTCCTTCAACCCCGTTCTCTTGAATGCTTCCTCTTAGCGATCTACAAGGGTATGTAGATGCACTCCCCTCTCTCTCGTTGCTAGTCTCTCCATAGATATATCTTGGTGACTCGTAGGAAAATTTTGAATTTTTGCTACGTTCCCCAATAGTGGTATCAGAGCTAGGTCTATTGCGTAGATTCTTTGCACGAGTAGAACACAAAGTAGTTGTGGGCGTTGATTTTGTTCAATATGCTTACCGTTACTAGTCCAATCTTGATTCGGCGGCCCGGACCGGCCTTACACGTACACTTACGTGAGACAGGTTCCACCGACTGACATGCACTTGTTGCATAAGGTGGCTAGCGGGTGCCAGTCTCCCACTTTAGTCGGATCGGATTTGATGAAAAGGGTCCTTATGAAGGGTAAATAGCAATTGACATATCACGTTGTGGTTTTTGCATAGGTAAGAAATGTCTAGAAACCCATAGCAGCCACGTAAAACATGCAAACAACAATTAGAGGACGTCTAACTTGTTTTTGCAGGGTATGCTATGTGATGTGATATGGCCAAAAAGAATGTGATGAACGATATGTGATGTATGAGATTGATCATGTTCTTGTAATAGGAATCACGACTTGCATGTCGACGAGTATGACAACCGGCAGGAGCCATAGGAGTTGTCTTAATTTATTGTATGACATGCGTGTCATTTAACAATGCCATGTAATTACTTTACTTTATTGCTAACCGGTAGCCATAGTAGTAGAAGTAATAGTTGGCTAGACAACTTCATGGAGACACGATGATGGAGATCATGATGATGGAGATCATGGTGTCATGCCGGTGACGATGATGATCATGGAGCCCCGAAGATGGAGATCAAAAGGAGCAAAATGATATTGGCCATATCATGTCACTATTTGATTGCATGTGATGTTTATCATGTTTATACATCTTATTTTCTTAGAACGACGGTAGTAAATAAGATGATCCCTCATTAAAATTTCAAGAAAGTGTTCCCCCTAACTGTGCAGCATTGCGAAAGTTCATCGTTTCGAAGCACCACATGATGATCGGGTGTGATAGATTCTAACATTCACATACAACGGGTGTAAGCCAGATTTACACACGCAAAACACTTAGTTTAACTTGACGAGCCTAGCATGTACAGACATGGCCTCGGAACACAAGAGACCGAAAGGTCGAGCATGAGTCGTATGGTAGATACGATCAACATGAAGATGTTCACCGATGATGACTAGTCCGTCTCACATGATGATCGGACACGGCCTAGTTGACTCGGATCATGTAATCACTTAGATGACTAGAGGGATGTCTATCTGAGTGGGAGTTTATAAGATGAACTTAATTATCCTGAACATAGTCAAAAGATCTTTGCAAACTATGTCGTAGCTCGCGTTTTAGTTCTACTATTTTAGATATGTTCCTAGAGAAAATTTAGTTGAAAGTTGATAGTAGCAATTATGCAGACTGGGTCCGTAAACTGAGGATTGTCCTCGTTTCTTCGTAGAAGGCTTATGTCCTTAATGCACCGCTCGGTGTGTTGAACCTCGAACATCGTCTGTGGATGTTGCAAACATCTGACATACACGTTTTGATAACTACGTGATAGTTCAGTTAAACGGTTTAGAGTTGAGGCACCAAAGATGATTTCGAAACATCGCGGAACATATGAGATGTTTCGAGGGCTGAAATTGGGATTTCAGGCTCGTGCCCACGTCAAGAGGTATAAGACCTCCGACGAGATTCTTAGCCTGCAAACTAAGGGAGAAAAGCTCAATCGTTGAGCTTGTACTTAGATTGTCTGGGTACAACAATCACTTGAATCGAGTGGGAGTTAATCTTCCAGATGAGATAGTGATGTTTCTCCAAAGTCATTGCCACCAAGCTACTAGAGCTTCATGATGAACTATAACATATCAGGGATAGATATGATGATCCTTGCAGTATTCGCGATGTTTGACACCGCGAAAGTAGAAGTCAAGTAGGAGCATCAATTGTTGATGGTTAGTAAAACCACTAGTTTCAAGAAGGGCAAGGGAAAGAAGGGATGCTTCATGAAACGGCAAAACAGTTGCCGCTCTAGTGAAAACCCAAGGTTGAACCCAAACCTGAGACTAAGTGCTTCTATAATGAGAGGAACGGACACTAAAGCAGAACCATCCTAGATACTTAGTAGATAAGAAGGCAGGCAAGGTCGACGGAAGTATATTGGATATACATTATGTTAATGTGTACTTTACTAGTACTCCTAGTAGCACCAGGGTATTAGATACCGGTTCGGTTGCTAAGTGTTAGTAACTCGAAATAAAAGCTACGGAATAAAAGGAGACTAGCTAAAGGTGAGCTGACGATATGTGTTGGAATTGTTTCCAAGGTTGATATGATCAAGCATCGCACGCTCCCTCTACCATCGAGATTGGTGTTAAACCTAAATAATTGTTATTTGGCATTTGCGTTGAGCATAGACATGATTGGATTATGTCTATCGCAATACGGTTATTCATTTAAGGAGAATAATGGTTACTCTGTTTATTTGAATAATACCTTCAATGGTCTTGCACCTAAAATGAATTGTTCATTGAATCTCGATCGTAGTGATACACATTTTCATGCCAAAAGATATAAGATAGTAATGATAGGACCACTTACTTGTGGCACTGCCATGTAAGTCATATTGGTATAAAAATGCATGAAGAAGCTCCATGTTGATGGATCTTTGGACTCACTCATTTTGAAAAGTTTGAGACATGCGAACCATGTCTATTGGTGTATATGCATGAAGAAACTCCATGCAAATGGACCGTTTGGACTCACTTGATTTTGAATCACTTGAGACATGCAAATCACACCACATGGGCAAGATGACTGAAAGCCTCGTTTTCAGTAAAATGGAACAAGAAAGCAACTTGTTGGAAGTAATACATTTTGATGTGTGCAGTCCAATGAGTGCTGAGGCACGCAGTGGATATCATTATGTTCTTACTTCACGGATGATTTGAGTAGATACTGAGTATATTTACTTGATGAAACACAAGTCTGAATTATTGAATGGTTCAAGTAATTTCAGAGTGAAGTTGAAGATCATCGTGATAAGAGGATAAAATGTCTATGATATGATCATAGAGATGAGTATCTGGGTGACGAGCTTTGGCACGCAATTAAGACATTGTGGAAATTGTTTCACAATTAATACCGCCTGGAACAGCATAGTGTGATGGTGTGTTCGAACATCATAGTTGCACCCTATTGGATATATATGGTGCATACCATGATGTCTCTTATCGAATTACCATTATCGTTCATGGGTTAGGCATTAGAGACAACCGCACTCACTTTAATAGGGCACCACGTAATTCCGTTGAGACGACAATGTTTGAACTATGGTTTGGAGAAACCTAAGTTGTCGTTTCTTAAAAGTTTGGGGCTGCGACGCTTATGTGAAAAAGTTTCAGGTTAATGAGCTCGAACTCAAAGCGGATATAAATGCATCTTCATAGGACACCCAAAACAGTTGGGTATACCTCCTATCTCATATTCGGAAGCAAAAGTAATTGTTTCTAGAAACGGGTCCTTTCTCGAGGAAAAGTTTCTCTCGAAAGAATTGAGTGGGAGGATGGTGGAGACTTGATGAGGTTATTGAACCATCACTTCAACCAGTGTGTAGCAGGGCACAGGAAGTTGTTCATGTGGCACCTACACCAATTGAAGTGGAAGCTGATGATAGTGATCATGATGCTTCAGATCAAGTCACTACCGGACCTCGTAGGTCGACAAGGACGCATACTACTTCAGAGTGGTACGCAATCCTGTCTTAGAGGTCATGTTGCTAGACAACAATGAACCTGCGAGCTATGGAGAAGCGATGGTGGGCCCGGATTCCGACGAATGGCTCGAGGCCATAAAATCCGAGAGAGGATCCATGACTTTGGAAGAAATACTTGATGGTCGTAAGGCCGTTGGGTACAGATGGATTTTAAAAGGAAGACAGACAATGATGGTAAGTATCGCCATTAAGAAAGCTCGACTTGTCGTTAAGATGTTTTCCGACAAGTTCAAGGAGTTGACTACGATGAGACTTTCTCACTCGTAGCGATGCTAAGAGTCTGTTGGAATTATATTAGCAATTACTGCATGATTTATGAAATCGTGCAGATAGGATGTCAAAACATTGTTTCCTCGACGATATCCTTGAGGAAAGATTGTATGTGATACAACCAGAAGGTTTTGTCAATCCTGAATGATAGGGGCAACGGTGTCCCGTCTTTCGATGAGATGATGGATATCGCTTTGGTGGAAGTCGACTTTGACTATCCGACTATGAATGTGCAAGGACGTCGCGCCTTAGCAATCGCTAAACCAACTCCGAGAGGTTATTGACCATGCGGGAGCACGATCAACCTGACCACGAGGGTCTGTTTCCTACGAGCAAACGAAGAACAAGCAAGAAACTGAGATTGCAATCTGGATATTGCGAATATAAGATGAAAGCTTTATTGATCAAGGTGGGGTTCTGTGACGCCTTTGTCTGGTCGTTGAACACAAACGAAGTACGCGAAGTTGCACCTATGGCGAACTTTAGTCTAAACAAAACCCAAAGTCTAAACGGTGCCCTAAGGGCTGTATATATGGAGGAACAGAGGGGGAATTTGTGGCCCTTGGTGGAGGGGTCCGAAATCAACCCTATCTCTTGTTTCCCCACACATACGGACTCTAAAAATAGCCTATACTAATGTATTTCGAAATTACATGGGCCTGGCCCAATAAAAAGGTGACGCAACACCTATAATAGCCTCTGGACGAAATTTATGAAGTGGCATCTTGTATATTTCGTCCAAGGCTTCATGCACTCGTTATGGTGGCTTCAAAGACCTGAAATCATCACTCGTAACTCCGTTCTTGTTCCCCTTGTGCATGCCATCATCTCCATGCTTTCTCTTGCTCCAATGTTCATCCTTCTTCAAGCTAGGCCCTTCATTTGTAAGCAAAACAAATGTATCCAATTTAGGCAGCATCATATTCTCATGAACATTAGAATCATTACCAAGAAACGAAAGTACCTGGTAATTTAGTTGGCGTGCGCGAGCTCTAGTAATTGGTCCAGTATGTATAGCAGCAGGGGCTATGGGTGTAACAATGGTATTTATGTCCTCATCATCCTCCCCTTCTTGAAATGAAGTCGTCCTCGACGGAAGTTCATCTTCCTCACCCAAATAAGGCTTCAAATCTGCAATGTTAAAAGTGGGACTAACCCCAAAATCTGCAGGCAGCTCAAGTTTGTATGCATTATCATTTATTTTCTCTAACACCTTAAAGGGACCATCAGCACGTGGCATTAGCTTTGATTTGCGCAAATAAGGAAATCTATCTTTACGCAAATGTAACCAAACAAGATCTCCAGGTGCAAACACAACATGTTTTCTACCCTTATCTCCAGCAAGTTTATATTTAGCATTCATACGCTCAATGTTTTCCTTAGTTAACTCATGCATTTTTAAAACCAATTCAACACGTTGTTTAGCATCAAAATTAACCTTCTCCGAAGATGGAAGATGCAACAAATCAATAGGTGCACGAGGTAGGAAACCATACACAACTTCAAAAGGGCACATCTTAGTAGTAGAATGCAATGAACGATTATAAGCAAATTCAATATGAGGCAAGCATTCCTCCCACATTTTCTTATTATTCTTCAAAACAGCCCTAAGCATAGTAGACAATGTTCTATTGACTACTTCAGTTTGTCCATCAGTTTGGGGGTGACAAGTAGTACTAAAAAGCAGTTTAGTCCCCAACTTAGCCCATAAACATCTCCAAAAGTGGCTAAGAAATTTAGTATCACGATCTGAAACAATAGTATTTGGCACACCATGCAAGCGAATAATTTCACGAAAAAACAAATCAGCAACATTAACAGCATCATCGCTTTTATGACATGGTATAAAGTGTGCCATTTTCGAGAATCTATCCACGACAACAAATATGCTCCTCCCCTTCTTTGTTCGAGGTAAACCTAAAACAAAGTCCATAGATATATCCTCCCAAGGAACACTAGGTACAGGCAAAGGCATATATAAACCATGAGGATTGAGTCGTGACTTAGCTTTTTGACATGTAGTGCAGCGAGCAATAAAACGCTCAACATCCCGTCTTATCTTTGGCCAAAAGAAATGTGTAGCAAGTATGTCCTCCGTCTTCTTCACGCCAAAGTGTCCCATTAATCCTCCTCCATGCGCCTCCTGCAACAACAAAAGACGAACGGAGCTAGCTGGAATGCATAGCTTGTTAGCACGAAACACAAATCCATCGTTAACGACAAACTTGTTCCACATTCTTCCTTCTTTACAATTCTGCATTACATCTTTAAAATCAGCATCATGCACATATTGATCTTTGATGGTCTCCAAACCAAATATTTTGAAGTCAAGTTGTGAAAGCATAGTATAGCGACGAGACAATGCATCAGCAATAACATTTTCTTTTCCCTTCTTGTGTTTAATAACATAAGGGAAAGTCTCAATGAATTCAACTCATTTAGCATGTCTACGATTCAGTTTAGCTTGACTTTTAATATGTTTCAAAGATTCATGATCAGAATGTATAACAAATTCTTTGGGCCATAAATAATGTTGCCATGTTTCTAAAGTCCGAACAAGAGCATATAATTCTTTATCATAAGTAGAATAATTCAGACTAGGCCCACTCAATTTTTCAGAAAAGTATGCAACAGGTTTGCCATCTTGTAATAACACACCTCCTAATCCAATTCCACTAGCATCACATTCAAGCTCAAAAGTCTTATTAAAATCAGGAAGTTGGAGTAAAGGATCATGTGTCAACTTATCTTTCAATACCGTGAAGGCTTCTTCCTGTGTGGTACCCCAAAGAAAAGGCACATCTTTCTTTGTAAGCTCATTGAGAGGTGCAGCAATGGTGCTGAAATCTCTCAGAAAACGCCTATAGAATCCAGCGAGGCCAAGAAAACACCTCACTTGTGTGACCGTTTTGGGCTGCGGCCAACTCTCAATAGCTTCAATCTTGGCTTTATCAACTTCAATTCCCTGTGGAGTAACAACATAGCCAAGAAAAGATACTCGGTCGGTGCAAAAGGTGCACTTCCCAAGATTACCAAACAAACGTGCATCACATAGAGCAATAAAAACAGCACGTAAATGTTCCAAATGTTCTTCCAAGATCTGCTATAAATCAATATGTCATCAAAGTAAACTACCACAAATCGTCCAATGAAAGCATGTAAAACTTCGTTCATTAATCTCATGAAAGTACTAGGTGCATTAGTTAACCCAAAAGGCATGACTAACCACTCATATAATCCAAACTTAGTTTTAAATGTTGTTTTCCATTCATCTCCCAATTTCATACGAATTTGATGGTATCCACTATGCAAATCAACTTTGGAGAATATTGTAGAGCCACTCAATTCATCAAGCATATCATCCAGCCTAGGAATAGGATGACGATAACGAATAGTAATATTATTAATGCCTCTACAATCAACACACATACGTGATGTACCATCCTTTTTCGGCACTAGAATAATAGGAACAACACAAGGACTAAGGGATTCGCGTATATAACCTTTGTCGAGAAGCTCTTGTACTTGACGCATAATCTCCTTCATCTCCTCTGGATTGGTACGGTATGGTGCACGGTTTGGCAGTGAAGCACCGGGAATTAAGTCAATCTGATGCTCAATCCCTCGAATAGGCGGTAATCCCGGTGGCACGTCTTGTGGAAAGACGTCAGCGAACTCCTGCAAAATGTTAGTGACAGCAGGAGGCAAAGAGGAAGGCACGTCCTCGAATGAAAATAATGCCTCTTTGCACACAAAAGCATAGCAAACAGATTTGCTGAAATCTAGCTCATCAATATCAGATTTGGTGGCAAATAAACATGCACTTTTCAATTTAATTTCAGAAGCAACACTAGATGGTTTATTATTAGGCTTCATTTCTTGCTCAAATTCTTTTGCCACAATCTGATTTTCACTCTTATTCTTCTCCTGTTTTGCTTTATTAGCTCTATTAATATCATCTTTCAAAATGGAATCAGGAGTCATAGGAAGCAAAGTAATATTTTTATCCTTATGAACAAGAGTATAGTGATTGTTTCTACCATGGTGTACAGAATTTTTATCAAATTGCCATGGTCTACCAAGTAATAAGGAACATGCTTGCATAGGTACCACATCACAATCAACATAATCAGCATATGTAGAGATACTAAAATGCACACGAACAGTACGTGTTACCTTAACCTTGCCGCTGTTGTTGAACCATTGGATGTAGTAAGGATGTGGATGTGGTCTTGTGGTGAGAGAAAGCTTCTCCACCATCTCCATGCTAGCC
Organism: Triticum aestivum; assembly: GCF_018294505.1. Lineage (NCBI taxonomy): Eukaryota > Viridiplantae > Streptophyta > Magnoliopsida > Poales > Poaceae > Triticum > Triticum aestivum. The sequence goes on along the minus strand of NC_057798.1, from coordinate 160,741,204 downwards.
AAGTTGTTGCAGCTCCCTCCGTCTATTATGACACGCACAGAACGTTCCTTCACAACTCCCTTGGTATGGAACAAATTGTGCCTCTGATTTTGCTCAGCTTGTGTGACCTGCACACTCAAAACACGTTGAGCAACTAAACATTCATACCTGTCAGCGTCTTCAGGAGCCATGTATTGCGTCTCATGATCAGAATCATCTCCACCATGTTCTTCACGTGTAATAAGAGCCAAAGTCTCCTCATCATAGTCACTAGCGGACTCATATCCACCACCCTCGGTAGCAATCATCACACGCAGAGATTTGCATTCTCTCGCATAATGACCTCCTCCCTTACAACGACGACAAATAATATCACTTGTGTGCCCTATCGATGCCATGGAAGAAGAAGAACTCTGTGCAGGCCCGACAGGTGCGCTCTTGGCAGATAATGGTGGTTGTGCCTGTTTTCTTGTATCACGGCTGGAGGAGGCACCTGATTGAGGTGCTGGTGCAGTTGAAGTAGAAGATGCACGCGGTGTCCATGATGAAGGTCGGCCTGCAGAAAAGTTAGTTCGCACCAATGCTTGTCGATCCTGCACTTCACGTTCAGCTTTACAAGCAAGATGGAATAAACGAGTGATATTAGTATACTCCTTATAGTCTAGAATGGTCTGAATCTCTCTATTTAATCCACCCAGAAAACATGCAAGCACAACTTCATTCTCCTCAACAATACCACATCGAATCATGCCAGTTTGTAATTCCTGATAATATTCTTCTACAGAATTTTTCCCTTGTCTTAAACGCTGCAATTTTTGAAGCAATTCACGTTGATAATATGGTGGAACCCAACGCGTACGCATAGCAGTTTTCAAAGCAGCCCAAGTAGTTGGAATAGGATATAATCTACAATGTTCAGACCACCATACACATGCAAAACTAGTGAAAGCACAAACAGCAGCAGCAACCCGTCTCTCCTCAGGATATTGCAAACATGTAAATCGTTGTTCAGTTTCTAACTCCCAAGTAAGATATATATCAGGAACATATCTACCCTCAAATGGTGGAATATTCAATTTCAGTTTAGGAATATGGACATCATCTCGTACCTGAGGTGGTGGTGCAGGCCTACCATTACGAATATATACCTGAGGTCGACCTGCTGGTGGTGGTGCAGGTGGCTGCACGTAGTGCTGATTTTGATCAACCTCATCCTCATAATCGCCCGCATACTCATCATCCTCCTAGGTACCAACAGCAACAGTAGAAGGAGCCAAGGAAGCATCAACAATAGGAACAACAGCACCAGAAGTTTGGCCATCCACAATAGGAACACGCTTCGCTCGTCCATACTGATTCGGAAGGAGGCGTTGTTGTTGTTGTTGTTGCAGAGGTGCGATAGGTGCAGCCGGCGGTGGTTGTGGAAAACGCGCGAGCAATTCATTAAACTTGCTATCAAGCTTTGTTTCGAACGTCTTCTCAATGCCATCTATCTTCTCCATGGCCTCGTCAAATCTGTTTAGCACATCTTGCACCTGTCCACTCATCATTTGCTGAAATTTATCATGTAGTTGTTTGTTCGTCAGGTTCTCCCAATCAGTCTCATCGGCTTGTGATCCTACCATGGTTAGCAGCAAATAGAAACACACAAGAATATGACCCTACAGACTACTAAGAAGTGGTGGTGGTGTATCACAAACCCGTCAAGCAAAACTCAAATTATTACCAGTTCTTACCCAGCAGCAGGTGGTGATCGGCAACCGTTGTAGTCAAAACTCTCAAAGCTTGGATAGAGCGATTACCAGGGAGAGTCAAACGCACGACGTAGATGTATGTGGAGCTGGGAAGGCTTATAATATGGTAGCAAAAAGGGTCAACAATAATCAATTCAGAGATGCAAAGTTGAATAAACGCTCAAAGACGGTACTGTGCTGGTCCTAGGCTAGACCGTGCTAGAGACGCGAGCCTAGAACACTAACAAAATCACGGCGCTGCACGTAAACAGGGGAAAAGCACACTCTGGATTTTTTTTTCGCTCCTTTTTTTTGCGCTGTTTTTTTTTGCACTGCTCTTTTTTTTGCGAAAAATCACTATAATGGCGAGTGTCTCAAAACTCTTCCTAGGTCAAACTGACAGGATGGGCACGAAATTTTTTCGACCAATTTTTTTTTCGACTGCCCGGACCCAAAAACTGGAAACGGGTCAAAAAAACTTTCTATAACGGCGACTGTCTCAATACGCTTAGAAACACCTAAAAATAGGATAGCCAGAATTTTTTTGACAAGTGCGTTTTCGGAAAATTTTGGGCCTAAACGGAGGGTGGTTTCCGGACCCTTTGTTTTCCGAAACCTACTCTGGCAAGGAAACACGAATCGGAAACTAGATGGATCTCGAAACAAACCTAATATGACAAGAACTCGGATTGGTGCTGGATATATGGTGGTAGATGGCAGCGGTGGTGGTATATGACAGCGGTGGTGGTATATGGATACGGATTCGAAGCGGTGGCGGATAAGCAGTGGTGGTAGATGGCAGGGGCGATGATGATGGTGCGGCAGCGGCGTGACAACTTATGTCCAGAACTCGAAACTGTAAAAGACTAGACTCTAAGACCAGCAACTAGACACGACGATGCAACCGCAAATTCAACAAAGCAAAACCCTAAAAAGATTATGCAAAGGCTCAGATTGGTTCAGATATGATGAACTAACCCTAAAAAATTTTTTGTGGCTTTTTCGTGGACTGTAGGTATGAAGAACAGACTCGATCGAAACTAGGAAAAACTGTAAAATCTCACCGAGCAACCTGGAAATCTGATACCACTTGATAGGGGCAAAGGTGTCCCGTCTTTCGATGAGATGATGGATATCGCTTTGGTGGAAGTCGACTTTGACGATCCGACTACGAACGTGCGAGGACGTCGCGCCTTAGCAATCGCTAAACCAACTCCAAGAGGTTATTAACCACGCGGGAGCACGATCAACCTGACCACGAGGGTCTGTTTCCTGCGAGCAAACGAAGAACAAGCAAGAAACTGAGATTGCAATCTGGATATTGCGAATATAAGATGAAAGCTTTATTGATCAAGGTGGGGTTCTGTGACACCTTTGTCTGGTCGTTGAACACAAACGAAGTACGCGAAGTTGCAGCTATGGCGAACTTTAGTCTAAACAAAACCCAAAGTCTAAACGGTGCCCTAAGGGCTGTATATATGGAGGAAGAGAGGGGGAATTTCGTGGCCCTTGGTGGAGGGGTCCGAAATCAACCCTATCTCTTGTTTCCCCACACATACGGACTCTAAAAATAGCCTATACTAATGTATTTCGAAATTACATGGGCCTGGTCCAATAAAAAGGTGACGCAGCACCTATAATAGCCTCTGGACGAAATTTATGAAGTGGAATCTTGTATATTTCGTCCAAGGCTTCATGCACTCATTATGGTGGCTTCAAAGACCTGAAATCATCACTCGTAACTCCGTTCTTGTTCCCCTTGCGCATGCCATCATCTCCATGCTTTCTCTTGCTCCAATGTTCATCCTTCTCCAAGCTAGGCCCTTCATTTGTAAGCAAAACAAATGTATCCAATTTAGGCAGCATCATATTCTCATGAACATTAGAACCATTACCAAGAAACGAAAGTACCTGGTAATTTAGTTGGCGTGCGCGAGCTCTAGTAATTGGTCCAGTATGTATAGCAGCAGGGACTGTGGGTGTAACAATGGTATTGATGTCCTCATCACTGAAGAACGCTAACAAATATGCAAAGCTCCAGCAATCCTTCTAAGAACTGGAGTAAGCATCTCGGAGTTGGAATGTACGCTTTGATGAGATGATCAAAGATTTTGGGTTTATACAAAGTTTATGAGAAACTTGTATTTCCAAAGAAGTGAGTGGGAGCACTACAAAATTTCTGATGAGTATATGTTGTTGACATATTGTTGATCAGAAATGGTGTAGAATTTCTGGAAAGCATATAGGGTTATTTGAAAGGTGTTTTTCAATAGAAAACCTGGAATAAGCTGTTTGAACATTGAGCATCAAGATCTATGAGGATAGATCAAAAACGCTAAATGGTACTTTCAAATGAGCACATACCTTGGCATGATCTTGAAGGTGTTCAAGATGGATCAGTCAAAGAGGGAGTTCTTGCCTGAGTTGTAAGGTATGAAGTTAAGAGTTAAAGCTCGACCACGGCAGAAGAGAGAGAAAGGACGAAGGTTGTCCCCTATGCTTCAGACGTAGGCTCTATAGTATGCTATGTTGTGTACCGCACCAGAAGTGTGCCTTGCCATGAGTCAGTCAAGGGGTACATGAATGATCTAGGAACGGATCATTGGACAGCGGTCAAAATTGTCCTTGGAGTAAATAAGGACATGTTTCTCGATTATGGAGGTGATAAAGAGTTTGGTGTAAAGGGTTACGTCGATGCAAGCTTTAACACCTATCTGAGTGACTCTGAGTAGCAAACTGGATACGTATAGTGGAGCAACCATTTGGAATAGCTTCAAGTGGAGCGTGGAAGCAGCATTTACAATATGACCTAGAGATTTGCGAAATACATACGGATCTGAATGTTGCAGACCCGTTGACTAAAACCTCTCTCACAAGCAAAACATGATCAAACCCTAGAACTCATTGAGTCTTAATCACATGGTGATGTGAACTAGTTTAGTGACACTAGTAAACTCTTTGGATGTTGGTCACATGGCGATGTGACCTATCAGTGCTAATCACATGGTGATGTGAACTAGATTATTGACTCTAGTGCAAGTGGGAGACTGTTGGAAATATGCCCTAGAGGCAATAATAAATTAGTTATTAATATTATATTTCCTTGTTCATGATAAATCGTTTATTATCCATGCTATAATTGTATTGATAGGAAACTCAGATACATGTGTGGGTACATAGACAACACCAAGTCCCTAGTAAGCCTCTAGATGACTAGCTCGTTGATCAATAGATGGTTACGATTTCCTGACCATGGACATTGGATGTCGTTGATAACAGGATCACATCATTAGGAGAATGATGTGATGGACAAGACCCAATCCTAAGCCTAGCACAAAGATCGTGTAGTTCGTATGCTAAAGCTTTTCTAATGTCAAGTATCATTTCCTTAGACCATGAGATTGTGCAACTCCCGAACACCGTACGAATGCTTTGGGTGTACCAAACGTCACAATGTAACTGGGTGGCTATAAAGGTACACTACGGGTATCTCCAAAAGTGTCTGTTGGGTTGGCACGAACCGAGACTGAGATTTGTCACTCCGTGTAACGGAGAGGTATCTCTGGGCCCACTCGGTAGGACATCATCATAATGTGCACAATGTGACCAAGGGGTTGATCACGGGATGATGTGTTACAGAACGAGTAAAGAGACTTGCCGGTAACGAGATTGAACAAGGTATGGAGATACCGACGATCGAATCTAGGGCAAGTACTATACCGCTAGACAAAGGGAATTGTATACGGGATTGATTGAGTCCTTGACATTGTGGTTCATCCGATGAGATCATCATGGAACATGTGGGAGCCAACATGGGTATCTAGATCCCGCTGTTGGTTATTGACCGGAGAACGTCTTGGTCATGTCTGCATGGTTCCCGAACCCGTAGGGTCTACACACTTAAGGTTCGATGACGCTAGTGTTATAGGGAATAGATATACGTGGTTACCGAATGTTGTTCGGAGTCCCGGATGAGATCCCGGACGTCACGAGGAGTTCCGGAATGGTCCGGAGATAAAGATTTATATATGGGAAGTCTTGTTTTGGTCACCGGAAAAGTTTTGGGTGCTATCGGTAACGTACCGGGACCACCGGGAGGGTCCCGGGGGTCCACCAAGTGGGGCCACCGGCCCCAGAGGGCTGCATGGGCCAAGTGTGGGAGGGGACCAGCCCCAGGTGGGCTGGTGCGCCCCCCCACCAGGGCCCAAGGCGCCTAGGGTTTGGGGAGGGGCGCCTCCACCTTACTTGGGGGGCAAGTTTCCCCCTCTCCCCCCCCTTGGCCGCCACCCTAGATAGGTTTTTGGGGCAGCCACACCCCTTGGCGTGGGAACCCTAAAGGGGGCGCAGCCCCCTCCCTCTCCCCTATATATACTTGAGGTTTTGGGGCTGCCATAAACAAGAGTTTCCACCTCTCCCTGGTGCAGCCCTACCTCTCTTTCTCCTCCTCTCCCGTGGTGCTTGGCGAAGCCCTGCAGGATTGCCACGCTCCTCCATCACCACCATGCCGTTGTGCTGCTGCTGGATGGAGTCTTCCCCAATATCTCCCTCTCTCCTTGCTGGATCAAGGCGTGGGAGACATCACCGGGCTGTACGTGTGTTGAACGCGGAGGTGCCGTCCGTTCGGCACTAGGATCTCTGGTGATTTGGATCACAACGAGTACAACTCCTTCAACCCCGTTCTCTTGAACGCTTCCGCTTAGCGATCTACAAGGGTATGTAGATGCACTCCCCTCTCTCTCGTTGCTAGTCTCTCCATAGATAGATCTTGGTGAGTCGTAGGAAAATTTTGAATTTCTGCTACATTCCCCAACAAAGGTTGCTTCCTGTTTTTTTCTCATCGAAAGACTTCATATAGGAGAAGATGGGCGTCGGAGAGCCACCAGGGGGCCCATGAGGTAGGGGGCGCGCCCCCCACCCTCGTGAGCAGGGTGTGGGCACCCTGGCCTTCATCTTTGGAGACGATTTTTCTTTATTTATTTTAAGATATTCCGTGGAGTTTCAGGACTTTCGGAGTTGCGCAGAATAGGCCTCCAATATTTGCTCCTTTTCCAGCCCAGAATTCCAGCTGCCGGCATTATCCCTCTTCATGTAAACCTTGTAAAATAAGAGAGAATAGCCATAAGTATTGTGACATAACGTGAAATAACAACCCATAATGCAATAAATATTGATATAAAAGCATGATGCAAAATGGACGTATCAACAGCATAGAATCGTTGCCGTCCGCTAGCGGACGGCAAAGAATGAGGGTGGCCCACTAATGAGTACCACCTAACAAACACTTTCTTTGCCGTCCGCTAGCAGACAACAAAGAATGAGGGTGGCCCATTAATGAGTACCACCTAACAAACACTTTCTTTGCCGTCCGCTAGCAGACAACAAAGAAAGTGGCCAAACTAATGTCCATTAGCTAGGATCTTTGCCCTAACTAAAATCCATCGACGCTCACCCGCGCCCACATCTCTATCTGTCCCCTCTCTCTCTCCGCCCGCGCCTGAGCCGCCACCGCCTCGCGCCACTCCGCCCACGTGCCGCCGTCGCCCCGCACCACCCCCGTCGCCGCGCCGCCCAGCAGCCCCAGTGACCTCCTTCCCCGCCTCGCGCCATCCCCGTCGTCGCGCCGCGCCGCCCCGTGCCCGAGCCGCCGCCGCCCCACGCCACCCATGTCGTCGCGGCACCCCCTCCTCCATCCCGGAGGCCCCGGCGCCCCTCTGCTCCAACACCGCGGCCACCCTACCGCTCCGGCGCCCCCTCCTCCACCCGGTGGCCCCGGCACCCCTCTGCTCCACCATCATGGCCGCCCCGCCGCTCCAGCGCCCCCTCCTCCACCCGACCGCCCCGGCGCCCCTCTCCTCCACCACCGCGGCCACCCCACCCCTCTAGTGCCCCCTCCTCCACCCGGTGAGACCTCTTGTATTTTTTCTGTTTTTGTTTCTGTATTTTATGTTTAGTTTAGGTTTACTTTAGGTTTAGTTTAGTTTAGGTTTACTTTAGTTTAGGTTTAGAGCAGAGAGCCTTATATTGCAGTGCAAGAATTGATTATGATAGCTCATCCAGACTTGGAAGTTCTTAGGGTCTGTGCAAATAGAACCTGATAGCTAGGTTGACTCTGCTAGCTTGCTGATACACACGAGTAGCTCAAGATGCGTAGCCTGCTACTGAAATGTGGTGCTGGTGCACTGATGTGAAGCATGGTGTATAATCCTAGCTGCTGATCACACCTGAGTATGCGGTCCTGGCAAGTGGCAACATCATTGTTGAGGTGTGTGTGCCTCAAACTCGTATGTTAGTTGCGTCATCTGTGATCATAGTTGAGCAAGTATAAGATTGCAGTATGGTTATAATGTCTTACCCCAGCTTGCATTTACATACCTTTTCTGTAATAGGATCCTATGGTAATGTGATGTGGTACTTGTTTTGATTTGCATACAAAGTAAATTTATTTTAGGACAGTACCCTTAGTTTCTGATTTGAGGTATGTTTGTTTGCTTGGTGTGTGGCACCTAGAGCCACCTAAAATATGGTGCAACTATGATAGTTGCCACAAGTATTCCAATGTGATCACACCACAAGGAACTTTAGGTTTAGTTTTGGTTAAGAAGAAAGAAGAAAGATGAAAAAAAATAAGAAGAATAAGATAATTAAAGAGGAGGAAGAAGAAGTGTATTTTTTCCCTATTTTTAGATTACTATGCTCTTTTTTTCAGCATTTTCAGTTTTCTTTCACGTCTAAAGAAATCCCAAGTTTTGAAGGGTGCCAATTGCCATTGCCAACTAACCTACCAAATTAATTAAGTGTTGTTGATGTTGTTGAGCACAAGTGCATTGCTTTTTTTCTCAGTTTTCTTTCATGTCTAGAAACCTGGCTCTATGTTTATAGATATGCTTTTAGATACTAATTGGTCTCTTCTGCTGCTTATTAGAGATGGGGAGAGGTCGTCACCGCAGGCTCTGCTCTGCCACACCGGAGTACGAGTTGGATGCTTTTGAGTTCTTCAGTATCATACTTGGGACTTCCTCCAAGAGGCAGGTATATAAAAGGAGAGATCTCCCCTTCACCCATCTCATTATGATAACTCTGCTGTTTGCTACATCACTCCTTATCCCAAACTGCAGAGGCTGCCTGACACTTTTATGACGATGCTGGACGGCCATCGACCAAAGAATGTGAAGCTGCGACAGGCCGGTAGCAGGCTTCGCAGGCTTTGGGACGTGGAGTTGGTGATCGGGTACGGCCACATGTACCTGTGTCGTGGCTGGGAGCAGTTCTACCGTGCCTATGACCTGTGGCATGGGTACTTCCTTCTCTTCAGGTACGACGGCGATGCCATGCTCACCGTGAAGGTGTTCAACACGACTATGTGTCGCATGCGCTACCAGGACGACGATGATGCCAGTACGTTCTACATCTTCTTCTTCTACATTTTGCTTTGTCTCACATCGATTGTTAACGGTCATTGTTGTATTTGGTCAGGCAATGGGAGAAGCAGCTGCGACTCTGCTACAGCCAAAGCAGCAGCAACTCTGGTTGCAGCAAAAGCAGCAGCGAGGATGATCCAGAATGGAGTGGGGAAGAAGAGGAGCAGAGTGGGGATGAGGAGGTGCAGGCTGACAATGGGCAACAGATGACTGAGGATGACATAGCGATGGTGGTGGCTGACGATGGGCAAGATATGGTGGTGGTTGAGGATGACCTAGCGATGGTGCTGCCTGAAGATGGCCTTGCGATGGTGGTGGTGCCTGACAATGACCTCGTGATGGTGGTGGCGACGACGATCCCACAGCCGGGCGACATGACCATGCCAATTGTGGTAGAAGACTACATCCCACTGCCTCCACCGCCTCGCCGCTCTTGGCGCATAAGGATGAGGAAGGAGAAGGAGAAGAAGAATGAGGAGTGAACTATGTCAGGTATGTCAGATCTCCAGAATGATGTATATATACTTAGCTTTTTTCCTCCGAAATGACATAAGTTAGCTCTAATATGCTAAGTTATCTCTAATATGCTTACTTTCCTAGGTTTGCTCAATAATGACATACACTTGGCTTACTTGTGTAAAAAATGGCATAATTATGCTTAGTTAACTCAAAAATGGCATAATTAGTTAAGTTAGCTCCAAAATGATCCATTTAACATAGGTTAGCTCCAATATGATCCATTTTACCTAGGTTAGCTCCAAAATGACCAAGTTTACCTAGGTTAGCTCCAATTTGATCCATTTTAGCTAGGTTAGCTCCAAAATGACCTAGTTTACCTAGGTTAGCTCCAAAATGACCAAGTTTACCTAGGTTAGCTCCAACATGGTCCATTTTAGCTAGGTTAGCTACAAAATGATCAAGTTTACCTAGGTTAGCTCCAATATGATCCATTTTAGCTAGGTTAGCTCCAAAATGATCAAGTTTACCTAGGTTAGCTCCAATATGACCCATTTTAGCTATGTTAGCTCCAAAATGACCTAGTTTACCTAGGTTAGCTCCAAAATGACCAAGTTTACCTAGGTTAGCTCCAAAATGACCTAGTTTATCTAGGTTAGCTCCAAAATGACCAAGATGGCATAATATTCTTAGTTCACTCAAAGATGGCATAATTAGCTAGGTTAGCTCCATTTTACCTAAGTATGCTTACTTTTTATTCCAATCTTCTTCTTCTTCATTTTCTTCTTCTTCATGTTCTTCTTCTAACTTTCTTGTTTCCCATTTTGTAGATCTCATTTAATTCACGGAAGCTTGCATGGATGGAGTGCTTCTTTTCCCTTTCTGCTTTTATTTTGTATCGATGAACTTGCATGGATGGAACTTGTTATATGGATGGATGGATAACGGTGTTGGATGAACAGTGTGAAACTTTTGTAATATGTATGGATGGAACTATGTGTTTGTTATGTATGTATATATGATGAAACTTGTGTGTTGGATATGTCTTTTGTGAAATTTGTGTGTTAAAATTTGTGTGTTCAAACTGAATGAATTTAAGAAAAAAACAGAAAAAAAACATGGGCTATACAGGATCTTTGCCGTCCGCTGGCGGACGGCAAAGAAATTTGCCATCCGCCAGCAGACGGCAAAGATGCCACGTGGCAGCTCCCTGTACAACCTGGGGGCTGTCCTATTTGGTTACTTTGTCGTCTGCCAGCTGACGGCAAAGCTCACCGTTAGCCCCCTAACAGCCAGATGTTGTCACACGCGCCGTCCAGGACTGTTGCCGTCAGCCTGCTAACGGCAAAGATCATTTCATCTTTGTTGTCCGCCAGCTGACGGCAAAGAAGCCTTTGCCGTAGCCTATTTAGCCGGACCTGTTGCCGTCAGCTGACGGACGGCAAAGGTCTTTGTCGTCCGCCTTGTATGTCTTTGCCGTCCGCCATGGTGGACGGCAAAGAAGCTGATTCTAGTAGTGCTTGTAGACTTCTACTGTTCGATTAAACCTTGTTTCTTAACTGAGGAAATACTTTTGTTGATGTGCTACATCACCCTTCCTCTTCTGGGCAATTCAACAACTCCTACGGGAGTAGCAATAATCTATCAGGACATAATCGACGGAGCTTTGACATAGCCTCATGTCGCCTCCTTAGAGCGGTGAGATTAGGGTTTCTCGTCGTGCATGCATGCGTGACAACGAGATCTAGTGTCATGCACTTTAGATTGATTCAAGGGTTCAACAACGATGACTAAGGGGTTGTTTGGATTGTGACTATCTTTGCCATATATTGCCACATGATTTTTGCCACACTTGCCTTAGTTGAGTTGCTCAAATTGTTAGCCACACTTTGACTTACCTAAGGGAATCTTGCCACACTTTTTGTGTCTATGACATGTGGGGCTCACTGCTCATAAAAAAATCCTTGCCTTAGGTGTGGCTAGAACCAAACACCTACCTAACTTGGTCAAACTTGCCTAAGGTTAGGTGTGGAAAAGTGTGGCAAGGTGTGGCTAGGAACCAAACAACCCCTAAGACTCCATGGCGATGATCCTTAGAGGCACATGCATGAAGACTTTGCAGTTGTCATGGACAAGTTTAGGTTAGATTTGGTATGTGAGAAAATACGAGGGCGCATCTACGGCTCGTTGTGGCTGTGATAGTGGTTGTTAGGTGGTCAAGTGACCTTCATGTATATGTTTCTTATGTTTGGGGAACTTTATACTTTCGGTGAACTTTCATATTATATCTGGGTATTTTGCAAAACATATAATATAGGTGTTAGGGCGCCTTGAGAAAAGTAATTAAATGAACAGATAAAAGACTAAAGATCCTTGTGCGCTAATAACGAGAAAATGGCAAATCCTACTCGCAGCCCACAGACGGCAAATGGATGGGATAACACAAATTGGACAAACCCACTTCGGTGTTCGCTACGTTGTTTCATTTGTTACATTGTTAAAGTTATTTTTTTTGGAATTTTTGTTGTTGTTCTTGCTGCTTAGGTCGTTTCATGTTGCAATGTTTTCTTTGTTTTCTTCTTCTGCTCTTGTTTCGGGTTTTATCTAGTGCTATATTGATGTGTTGTTGCAACATTTCTTTGTATTTTTTTGTTGTGTTTTTTGTTCTTGTTTTTCAATGTTTTCACTGTTTTATTTTTCCTTCCTTTTTTCTTTCAAATTTTAGCCTTTTATTCTTTATTTTATCTTTTCTTTTTTAATACATGGTGAGTTTTAAGAAATATGGCCGATATTATTTTAATACATAGCGAATATTTTTCCAATTCTTTTTGAAGACTTTTTTAATACATGGTATGGTTGATATTATTTTAATACATGATGGACATTTTGTATTAAACATGATGAACTTTTTTTAATATATAGTCAATTTTTTAATTTAAAATGAACATTTCTTAAAGATGCAAGGAACTTTTTAACATGCAGCGGATATTTTTAAAATGTGTGTCGACAGTTTCTTGTGTATTTAAAAATTTATACATTTACAAAAAACTCATGGAACATAAAGCAAAACGAATAGACCAAAGAAAACTGATACAGGGCGTTGTGTGGCTATGGAAACCAAGATTAGCATGATTACTGGCCCACCCAATCCACTCGTTTCAACGTTACCTCATCTGTTTGATGCATATAGGCAGCATTTCACCCAACTCCTATTTGACGCCTTAAACGCCCGTTATTGTGTTGCTGCAAACCGACGCATACACCTCCATAGCACTGTGTATCTAAATGGGCCGGCCCACCAGTTAAACGATTTTAAACGAAATGCAATGGGCCGGGTAATATGCTCCAACGCGTGAAAGCCAGTTATCTATCTCAGCTGGTGCCAACTAGGAACTCCCGTAAACTCGCCCGCGCCAATTCACCCTCATGTAGCAGGATTTCATGGCATTCCCTGCTTGGCGCTTAACCGTCCCTTTAACATATGTTCTACAAACAGACACACAGGGCAGCCCATTTCCTTTTCTTTCTATTTTTATTCAAACAGCAAAAAAGGGTGCTGTGACGGAATCGAACTTGGCACCTCAATCTTCTGACTACTAACTTCATTTTCCGGGTTTTATTTATTTCTCCAGTTCACGAAGCCCTAGTTTTTGGGAAGCATCCCAAACCGGTTTTTATTTATTCTATTTTTCCAAATGGTTTGTTCGGTTTTTTCTTTTCTTTTTCTTTTGCAAATACGTGGACTTTTTTAAGTTTTACAATTTGGTTTTAAAATTTAAAAACTGTTTTTCAAATTCAATAACTTTCTTAAAATTGATGAGCTTTGTCCAAATTTCTGAATAAAATTCAATATCGATGAACTTTTTCCAAATTGGTGAACTTTTTTAAAAATTGGTGACTTTTTTTCAAAATCTATGAAACTTTTCACCAAAATTGATGAACTTTTATTTCAAAATTGATGAACTTGTTCCAAAATCGAGGAACTTTTTTCCAAAATTGGCGACTTTTTCCAAATTGATGAATTTTCAAATTTGTGAACGTTTCTTCAAAATTGATGAACTTTTTCATAATCTTTGAACTTCTGTCAAATTCATGAACCTTACTTTCAAATTCATGATTTCTTTCAAAATTTTGATGACTTTTTTTTAAAATTGATGAAATTTCTTCAAATTCAATGAACTTTTCAAAACTTTCAAATTTTTACCATGCTGGCGAACTTTTTATTGCAAAAATATGATTTATTTTGTAAAAAAAATATGATTTCTCTTTCAAATGGTTTATATGGGTAAATAATATGTGTATATTATTGTTGTAGGAAAAGAAGCATTACATAGCGTTGTTTTTGGATTGTGTACAACTAAGTGATTGTTGTGCTGGATTAACATGTGGGTTTGAAGTCTGTACATATGTCTTCATGGCAGAAGCTCTAGCACTCCGGTTTGGTTTAAATCTGGCAACATCGGTTGGCTGTTCAAAGGTGATTGTTAACTCCGACAGTTCAGACGTAATTATGGCTATGCAGGATGGGGGGAATACGTTAGGCTCCTCTGCTGCAATTTTGGATGATTGTTTCCACATGGCAAAGGATTTCACATGCGTGCATTATGAGCATTGCCATAGGGAAGCTAATGTTGTGGCTGACGAGCTAGCTAGAATCTGTAAATTTTCTTGCCCTAGTTCCTGGTTTGATGAGGCACCGGATGCCTTCATACCCTTGCTTGTAAAAGACAATGTTTTAACTACTAGCTAATAAAAAGGGGTGATGAGTTTAAAAAAAACATGCGGGTTTGAATCCTATCTCTCGCATATTGATTCCCAAAATAGTTTTTGAGGCGGCTGCTGGGCCGGCCCGCTAGGCGGCGGGGGCGCTTTCCACACCAAATAGGAGCTCCCGAATTTCATACTGGTTTTGGGAAGCTTCTCACCGGTTATTGTTTATTTCTGTTTTTCTACTGGTCTCTCCAGGAGCTTTGTATTTTTTTTCATTTTTCTGTTTTTATTTTTATTTTTGTTTTACTTTTTACATTTTTTCTAAAAATGTTGATATATTTTAAAAATAAGATTTACTTTTCAATTGAGCAAATTGTTTTTCAAATTTTGTGTTTTTTTAAATTCCTCAAACTTTTTCCAAATTCAAGATTTTTGTAAATATGGCGATTCTTTATTTTCACATAATTTTTACGGAAACTATGAATCTTTTCCGAATTTGATTATTTTTAAATTGGGCGAAGTTGTTTAAATTCACAAACTGTTTCCAAATTTACGAACTATTTTGGAAATTTTGAAATTTTACAATTTGTGATTTATTTTACATTTCTGGACTTTATTTCAAAGTTCTAAAATTTGGAAATTTTATTTCCGATGGTCATCGGTCTACCGGTTAACTGAAAAATAAAACAAAAAATCTCTATTCCTAATGGAGTAGTTGGTAGTCTCCGCCGATTAATTTTCGTCCCACCTCCTCTGGTTTATTTTCGTCCTCCGCCCATCTTAGCTGGTTTTTTTCGTAGTTTTTTTTTGTCCTACCGTACCACCATCTCTTCACATTGGTTTTCTTCCGTAAAAAAACACTTCGACCAGCGAGCTCCCTTTTCTCCCCTCGCACCAATCGCTGCTCCTGTCCCCGAGCCCCTCGCACGCGCTAGGGTTCCCCCACCCGGCCACCCCCATCTTCTGCGACCACCACGCCGTCGACGTCGTCCTGAAGCACGCTGCTCCTCTCCCTAGCCAAGCCGCCCTGGATCTTGCGATGGAGGTGGCCGCCTCGTGGCTATGGAGGGCTCGCCAGCCGCCTCCGGAGTCCCACATTCCTAAGATCGACTGGATTGCAGCCGCCTGGCCGAGGTCGTTGGCCCTCGACGGGCTGGCACTACCTTGCCTGTGCTTGCTCCCATCCACGCCGCCGTCCTGCTCGGGCCACTGCATGATCTGCTCGCCGCGCCCGCCCAAACCCCAGGCCACACTTCCTATTCCACTCCGCGTACTCCTGGTTGCAGCCCCAGCTTGCCACGGGCAGGGATCGGCGGCTCCGCCGGCGTGGCGCGTGGCAGGGGAGAGAAGGGGGGCAAGATCGGCAAGGCAGAGTTCTTCCGGAAGGACGGCGTGGTGGGCGACATGGAAGGATACCTCAACTACCTGTCCCTCGAGTATGACTTCGTCTCCGACACCAATCGTGCTTGGTAAGACTTCCTGGCTCTTTCCTCCCTTCTCTCCGTTTAGAAACTGAAAAGGTTGTGATGCAAAAATTCGATTTCTTGCTACCTGTATTCAGACTGATCTGCTATGGGTGCGGTAACAGAGATAGATGGGTGTCAACCACTTCAATTTGTTGACAAGGTATAAGACGGCTACACACTTACTTTTTGTTTCTTGTGAACACAAAATTAGTTGATCATGTTAATTACATATGTTTTTAATGCCTGCAAAAGTTACAACTTACTAATCTGAGATTGTAATCCATGAAGTTTACTGTCGGTGCGTTGTTGAAGACGCAAACCTGGAACATCGTATGGAAAAGAGAGGACCAAACAAGTGAAACATGGCATTACAGATTTCAAAAATGCAGAAAATAATATGGATTTGTTTATAACAGTCTCATCATGTCATGTCTGTGGGAGCATAGATGGAGCTATATGTCTTGAGCAATTTCCTAATACCACAAATTTTCCTGAGTATTATAGCATCACAGTTAACAAAAGTGATGTCTGCAGTTGGATCTAGAACAAACAGATTTCAGAAACCAGAATATCCATGCTGTCAATATATGTGGTCAGTCAAGATAGCATCAAAACAATCTGAATGTTAGTGCATTCTTTATCCTTCATCATACATGTCGACAAGTCTACTCTGATGTTGCTAGATTTCCTACCTAAATGTATGTGTATAGTTCCTCTCGGTCAGCTAAACGTCAGATGATGTCGTGGAAAGGGCCACCGAGAGGGGGTTCGCAATGCCAAAGTCGAAGGTGGCCATCGAGAGGGGGTTCCAATGCCGAAGTAGAAGGTGGCCATCGCTTTGACCTGCCTGGACCTCCTGACCTTTCCCGACGCTCAAACAGCCAATATGTATTGGAGGAGACCACTAGGCTAATTGTAAGCATCAACTATTTGTTAGATATAAATCTTGCCCTTTGAGCATATATACTTTATTTCTTAAACCATTATACATGAGCACTGCAGGATGCTTTGGATGAGTGGACCAGGGGACGACATGAGCAGGTATTTCCCTTACCTGGAACATCAATTTCATTCCATTCGATCATGCCAAAATGATAATGTATACCCTCACTTAAGATGATGGCTCTTCTACTCTGCTAACATAACATGCATGTGCTTGTGAGGAGTGCCTGCAAAATTAATAGCTCAAGTCTCTCAACATGCGGATGTGGAAAGGCTTCTCCTAGCGGTCATTGCAACTGTGATATGCATTTCCTTGCTCTCGACTCTGATCAAGTTTGTAGTGTCTAGGAATGTGCATATGAAAATTCACACCTAATAGTATTGTAATGCGATTTGCTTGTTATATTTTTTTCACACTGGTTTCTAGAGATGTTCAAGTTACTCCGTCCGTTCTTAAGAAAGTGTAATTCCAACTTTGTTGGAGGGTCAAACTATCTTAAAGTTTGACTGAGTTTGTGCAAAAATGTACCAATGTTTGTGAAACCAAATAGGTATACGATGAAAATATATTTTATGGTGAATCAAAGTCTACTAATTTGATGGCATAAATGTTGGTTTATTATTGTATAAAACGGTCAAACATAAAAAAGTTGACTCTTTCAAGGACGGAGGGAGTATCTCATATACTCTATCGAATTATAATGGATAAGTGAGTGTACATGCTGATGTGAAGATCCTTTTCTCCACAGCGCGGATCTGTTAGCTGACCTGAAGGATGTACTTACAATGATATTTTGTAATGACGAGTTCAGAGATGTAAACGTTTACCTATTACAAGAACCTCCTCTATAGAAAACTTGAAACAAGAGCAACTGATTTCTGAAGTTGTGTGTATAGGATTTCTTCCTACTCCTTTTTTTTCAGGACAAATCTTCCACTGTGCATACTTGACCAATCTAGGGTGTATATTCAAGGATCATGTGATGTAGACATAAATCTTTGTAATCCTCAAGTGTGTAGCATGACATAACTTTTTATAGGTATAGGAGGACATAATATTGTGCAACTTCGGAACCTGTCGAGCAACAGCCTGCAAATCTATGTATATATATTGTTCTGCGGCTAACATGGGAGTTGTCATCGTCCGCCGTAACATCGAGAGGTGAGGGGACGCGTTCCATCACCCACTGTGTTTTTAGCCGTCATTGCTTTGGTTTGGTTATTGACATTGATTGTACGGATAGGTACTTCAATACATTCCTGGCCCTATATGAGTACTCAGGTGAGGGGGTGTTTGGTCTCTGTTGGTTTGCTTCAGATGTAATTCTAGCGATAAATGTTAATCATTTTCCTCCCTTATTCTAATTTGCTGCTTGCATTTAACATTTCTTCTCTGGCTGGGTTTCCTGACCATCCGCACCAGGGTATCAAGACCGTCATCTACATGCTTGAGGTATGCATGCAATTTTGCTGCTGTTTGTGTGCACCTTGTTCTTAATTTGCTTAGAAGTTGGACATATACATTGGCAGAGTTATGTGCTTAGGAGTTTGGAGGAAAGGTAGATTTAATTTCAGTACATTCTATGCCAAGATACACTCTTATTTTGTTGTCATACACACATTACTGCAGCAACATAGCGGATCATTGCCATGCGGCAAATCAAACTTCTATGTGGATCAGTAAGTTGTTTATCTTACTTTCACTTTTAAATTGCTTGTTGAAGATACTTGATTCCCTTTCTGCTTGTTACTGTAATCTTGCTAAGTGGATACAAAAAAGGTTCTACTTGCCCCTTGTCATGCACAAAATAGAATAAACATTGCAAATTAGTTTACACGAAACCTGATCCTGTTGTTAAATATTATTTGGTCTAAGAAATGAGATGAAGTTTCTCCCTAGAATATAGAATGGACTGAAAACAAAACCCAAGATGTGGCAATTCAAACCCCCAAACGAAATTACTTGCATACCTTGTTGAGATGATCTTTTTCAAGTTTTTGCCTTTACCAGCTTGGGGAATGAATCATTTGAGCTCATGGTACCTGTCTCACTTCTCACTCCAACTGACTTCTTACTCCTGAAAGCAAACAGAATTGAAGGTCACATAGAATACACAGGAATAAACACACCATTCATCTACTTTATATTTCCTAGATTCGGTGTAGTACAAAGGTATAACCAAAAAAAGTAAATGTGGTGAGTCAAGAAGAAATGCAGATAAAGAGAATAGTAAAAGAGAGAGCTCGCCTAAGAAGACCGCTTATGAATTGTGAGTTGTGACTGAAGAAAAGTAGGTAAGTATGCAGGGATGATTTAGTTACAGCTGAATAACCACACGATGAAGAATATATTTTAGTAGAGATGAAGAATGCCTACATCTGTAGTAGCAGTCCTTTATTTTGTCCATTTTAGTAGAGATGAATATACCTGGGGAAACGAGGATCATTTTTTTGGCAGATGCCAACTTTCTAAATGCTTAGCATGCAAAACATAACAGGAAACATATAATGTCCATGTGTTCCTGCTTGTTACAGTAAGTCCAGGTGTAGAATTAATATTTATTTAAACTCTACTAGATATGCAAAAAAATAGTACATGATTGCAATGCAGCAACGCACATGAGTTTTGACAGCCAACATCCCCTGCTCCTATATTTGTATAGGACCAACATCTACAACATGAGTAGCATGATTTTTGTTCTCTCCTTGTCTTGGCTACAGACCAGGGGATCAAAGTGCAACCATTTACTTTAATTTCCTTGTAGATAGCGTAGAGTCCGGACAAGGTTGTGCCCGTCTCTAGGACCGCGGAGACCACCACAGAGGCATCTGATTCTAGTATGACAGTATCTTCAGAACATCCAGGCAAGAAGTGGCTTTTTTTTTGCGGGGAGGCAAGAAGTGGCTTTAACTTCTTCAACATCAAAACGAGGCATCTTTAGTATCTTCAGCCACAATACCATGCATGAAGACCACAGGTGGACGTGCTTGGACGGCATCTTGGCCGCCAGCTACACGCCCTTCCAGGCGGCCAGACGGAGATTCTTCGCCTCGGCAACCGCCTTGGCCAGGAGCTACGCCGAGTTGTTGTCACCAAGGATGGACGCCGACAGTAGCGTCGATCTATGTGATACCGATGGCGTTGGTTGTGGGGCGAGACCATGGCGGGGCGACGCGTCGGTCTATGTGATACTGACGGCGTTGGTTGTGTGGCAAGACCATGGCGGGGCGGCGGTAGGCCGTGGTGTGGAGAGGACACATGCGGGGTGAGGTCGTGGAGGCTGACGGGCAGAGGAAGCCGGCAAAACAAGGCCGTGGCGGGGAGAAGCGACTTGTGTGACCGGATGCTGTGCGGGTGAGGCGAGTGCCCTTTTTCTGACAATCCGGTATAAGGGGGAGTGGCTGATGTGCCTGTCCGGCGAGAAAAGTGGCTGCATTTTATTTTTCTTTTCTGTTTTCATGAACATATAGGAGTGGCTACTTGTACGGTGAGAGCAGTCCTAATTACACACTGCATTTTGTTCCTTATTTCGGTGAGAAGGTGATCATAGTTCTTCTATTTTGATTAACCGTGTTACGATAAATACAAAGAATCTCATCAGCGAAGATTTTAATTGCTTTAGGCGAAGATTTTAATCTCATCAGCTCTCACGCAATGCTTAAAAAAAGAAAAATGAGAGCAATTTGAGATTTTTTTTATGTATATCATTGCAAAATTGTATGTAAATTGTTCAATTTGTCAGAACTTGAGGGAGTGGATGGCGGATGTTGGGAGACATTCAAATTTAGGATGATGGGAATGATTGTGGAAATTTGGCGAACTTGGAGAAAACATATGCGAATTTGAGCTGGGTGACTGTAGAGCTGAAGCGAAGCGGCTCCTATTCATAAGTTAGTCCATGTGTTAGGGATGATGAGACTCAACAATCTGATAGACTCGGAGAGAACAAGGATTTTGAATGGGGTGACAACATAGCGAAGTAATAACACAATGATCGAAAAGCTGAAGTTGAGTGGCTGGTGATAGACCTATTTGTTGGCCCGTGGCAATGCACGGGCAATAAAGGATTCTCTCCAAAGTAATTACAGACTGTATCCAACAATTTTTAATTGCAAGTAATAAAGGATATAAGGTTACAATTCATCACCTGGAAAAACAGATCTTTTTAGTCGTGGTAATGTTTTCTCCAACTGACCATACCCTCAAGCAATTGGTGAAAGTGGATATATAATCCAGAGCCTTGCAAGCTGATTTATCTACAACATGAAACACACGATGAGGACATATCAGATATTCCCAATCACTATTTGAAATGTTTAATGTTTATTTCCCCTTCAAATGTTATCTTATCAACCAAATTTCTGTACATCTCCCCTAAAAACATGCCGTATATCTGATTGATAAGTTTTAAATGGTCAATTTCTGAAGATATGATAACATCTTGAAACCTTAGGCCTGTTTTTTTTCAAACATCTAACCTACAACTACAATAGTCTATCACCAAGAAAATTGTACTTAAATGACTTATGAAACCATGTTATTGATGTCAAGAGGAAATACTACACTGTCCATAAAACCTTATACGGTTAAACCTATTACAACAACAAATATTTCAGCATCTTTGGCTTGAGAAGATCAAAAGAAAAAGAGCAACATGGTCAGACTTATTCTTGCAGAATACAGTCACAAGCTTATTGTGCTGAGCTTGAAGATAAAAAAAAAGGCAACAGGGGCATGCTTATTTTATAGTGCTTTAAACATTATGACACTTGGTTCACTTAAAAATATTTGTTGGTGCACTATCACATAGATCTGCAATCTCATTACAGTCCTAGAAGAATTGGTTTCGTACAAGGGGCTTCCAACCACAGGGTTTCAGGAGATAGGAGATAGGCAATTAACTGATTAAATGACCCACGAGTAGAATTTTAAGGCAAATTACAAATGTTCCTCTAAATAGGTCTCATATATACACCCACATCTCTCAGACAAATGTATCATGCAGATTCTTGAAATCTATAATAAAGTACTTTTTCTTGTTTTCACACATAACTTTGTTTTTGCAGAGTAGAATACCTTTCTGGGCACACTATTAATAGACAATTGCCGTTCCAGTAATTTTCTAGCTGCCCGTGCGTTGTTAGGAATGCCATAGATAACCCTTCTTCCTTCATTTTCAAACTGACCAACTGACAGCTGCCTAACCATGCCACCTAAGGCACCTCCTAGTTCTGCTGCTACCGCAACCTACAAAAAGAAAAATTATGTCAAGCATGCTACCGAGCAACCTGAGCTAAACAGTTAAGAAGAAAACCTCTAAGATATAATTTATTGGTGTTAGTTGAAGGATAATCAACTAAGAAAATAATCAAACAGAAGGTCATAGAATTAATAATGACACAAAACTCAGATTAATTGTATTTTGTACTCAATGTTCTATTGTATTTTCGACTCACTGCTCTAATGTTCTAAGAGCATCTCCAACAGCCGCGCTAAGCGCCGCGCGCAAAAAACCTGTTTGCCGCGCGCGCTTTGGCTGGTTTAGCGCGGCCGCGAGCGCTGGCTCCAGCAGCCGCGCTATAATGCAGCGCGCGCGCCGCTCCAGCAGCACGCAAAAATACAGCGCGCGCGACTCGCCGGGCGTGCGCGAAAATGAGTTTGAAACAATTATCAAAATGCAATGAACATGTGAAATTTGTCACAAACATTTTCCAACCAAGTTCATGCCCACAAGTTCATGCCCACAAGTTCATCCAACCAAGTTCAAAATGCAAACTAAAAGTTCATGCCCACAAGACATAAATGAAAGACACATCAAACATCTTCCTCGTCTTCGTCCTCATCTTCCACTTTTGACAATCCGAGTTGATTATGGACCATCGGGACCGAAGTGATCTCTCCGAGCGGTCAATTCCACTCATGTTGTGATCATCAAAGTATTCTTTCATTCGCCCCCAATACGCATCTCTACTTTGATCACCTCCAATGGATGGATCCCTCGACACTTGCAAATAAGTATTGCATAGTAACTTGTCATCGTTGGTGCTGTAATTGCCCGCTCTTCCTTTCGGTGCGTCGACAATGCCCTCACCCTCCTCGTCCACCTCAAACTCATGGTCTTCCAAATGGATGTCATTGGTTTGAGACCAATGCGAATTGTTGGACCCAACACCAATAGTTGACACATATGCATCCTCATTGAGACTACAATTTTTTTTGAGAACAATGCAAATAAGCTATCTATATGTGATGATGCATTGAAAAAACAAGAAGAAAATAAAATTTGGATTTTTTTTCACCTTGGGGGCATTTCGTCGAACACATGGTGCGCGTCGGCGGCCGGCTCAACGAGTGAGCTCGCCGGCGCTTCGGTAGCCGCCGCGGCCGTCGAACGCCCTGCAAGCTTCTTTCTCCTCGCCTTCGTGCCGTCAGAGCCGTCCGCCGCCTTGTTTTTCTTCGCCAAAGTTTTGCCCTTCTTCGGCCGCGCCGCATTGGGGAGCTTCGACGGTGCGGCGGCGGCACGGGACGGCGCCGGCGCGACGCCACCCGTCGCCGTGGTCATCCGCGGCGGCAAGAAGAGGCTGCGCGCGAGGCCGGCGCTTGGCGGAGCTCCGGCGGTGGCGACGCCAACGCTC